>NC_062551.1:30004945-30322445 GCF_016906955.1 Phacochoerus africanus
TTGAAGAGCAGGGGAATATACAACAAATATGTGGTGAAGGGCATGGACACAGGAAGGGGTGATGAATCAGGGCCAGTAACGTAGACCTACTCCTGTTTTTGTTTTTGCTTTTTGCTTTTTAGGGTGGAGACTGCAGCATATGGAGGTTCCCAGGCTAGGGGTCAAATCAGAGCTGCAGCTGCCAGCCTCTGCCACCGTCCACATCAACACCAAATCCAAGCCACAGCTATGACCTACACCACAGCTCACGGCAATGCTGCATCTTTAACCCACTGAGCAAGGCCAGGGATTGAACCTGTGTCCTCATGGATACTAGATAGGTTTGTTACTGCTGAGCTCCAATGAGAACTACTGCTTTAAATTATTTAAAAGCAAAAATATTAGTGAAGTCCTTTACATCACACCATTTCAAATAGGCTAGGTTTGTTTGCACTTGAGCATGGAGACCTTTTCATTTTGGGTCTTGTCGGTATTGCCTTTTGCCTTCCCAGATAAATACAGTTGATTTCACTCGGGTAGGATTCACCCTTCCCAAAGCCAGGGAAGGAAACAGCATGCTCATGAGGGGAAAGACAACTTGTCTCTCCCGAGCACTGAATCCGGCTTTGCAGAGAAAATCACAGACCAAGAGTCTGAGCATCAAGGGTGTCCCTGCCCTGGCAAACCCTCTGTTGCCTGTGGCGGCTCACCCCAAGTCTGGAGCAGTCAGAGGGTCATTTTTCTGCTCTGACCCCTGCATTAATGGTCCCGTCTTTCACATGCCCAAGCACTTCTCAGGAATCCCTGCTGGAAGATGCAGACGGTTTGGGGTAGAATCAGAGAACTTCCAGAGCTAGAAGGATCGAATAGATCAGCTGCTTTAAGGTGCATTTTTTGGGTGGAAACAGAGGCCTAGAGAGATGCAGTGTCTGCCCCATGGTAGCACAACTCTTAATTTTTAATTTATTCTTAATTTTTAAAATTATAGTTAATTTACACTGTTCTGTCAATTTCTGCTGTGCAGCAAAGTGACCCAGTCATACACATATATACGTTCTTTTTCTCACATTATCCTCCATCATGTTCCATCACAAGTGACGAGACACAGTTCCCTGTGCTAGACAGCAGGATCTCATTGACGACTCTTGAAAGGTTGAGCAGAGAGGCTGGATGTGATGAGGTTCCTTATGAAGAGTCTCGTTCTGCTTTCCATAGAGAGGGCTTTTGAGGGCTGGGTTTCTGCTGATTTCACCTCTGTCATCCCTATTAACTTATTAGGGTCTTTAGAACTGACACAAGGATTTCCCACTGCTCCGTGAATTACTCCTGGGGCCCAGAGGACAGTCCCAGGCCTCCTGTGGGAAGAACTTGATAACTGCAAGCTGTAAGCAGTCCTTATGCTGCATTATATTTTGTGGTTTTGAAGAAACATTCTACGCATTTTAATTGTGTGCCATTGACTGGGTAATTCTGTACTCCCTGAGGATAACCTTAAAAGAAAAATTAAAAATATATTTAAAATATTAAAAACTGCCGTTCCCGTCATGGAGCAGAGGAAATGAATCTGACTAGGAACCATGAGGTTGCGGGTTCAATCCCTGGCCTTGCTCAGTGGGTTAAGGATCCAGTGTTGCGGTGAGCTGTGGTGTAGGTTGCAGACGCGGCTCGGATCCTGCGTTGCTGTGGCTCTGGCATAGGCCAGTGGCTACAGCTCCGATTAGACCCCTAGCCTGGGAACCTCCATATGCTGTGGGTGAGGCCCTAAAAAGACAAAAAAAGCCCATGAAAACCTAAAAACTCAAAGACCTTCATGACAATGGTGGTTTTTGTTTGTTTGTTTGTTTGTTTTTTGTTTTTGCTTTTTAGGGCTGCATCCACAGCATATGGAGGTTCCCGGGCTAGGGGTCCAATTGGAGCGGCAGCTGAGGCCTGGGCCACAGCCATGGCAACACTGGATCTGAGTTGCACCTGTGACCTATGCTGCAACTTGCAGCAATGCCAAATCCTAAACCCACTGAGTGAGGCCAGGGATCAAGCCCCTCTCCTCAGAGAGACAACATCAGGTCCTTGACCCATCGAATCACAGTGGGAACTCCCATGTGGGATAATGTTAAGTGGAAAAAATGCAAAACCTATGGTCAGAACAAGAATATATAAAAGTTTTTTCTTTAAAAATATCAACCCTAAATCATGATATGATAGAAAAGTAGGAAACCACGCTCCCTACCATATCATTGGTTATCTTGGATTGGGTAGATTATAGGTAACAGGTTTTAAAAACTGTTACCTTGGAGTTTCTCTGTTTTGTTTAATGAGCCTATATTATAGAGCTGGCCTCTTATTTCAAAACAAAAATCATACACTGTTCTCTATGAAGCCCCTGCTATCTGTGAATTAAACAAACAAAATAAAACAAACAAAAAACCCAAATAGAACAAATGACACAAAATAAAAACAAACTACATCGCTTTGTGATACAGCAGAAATTATCACAGCAGTGTAAGTCCACTATATGTCCATAAAATTTTTAAAAATGGAAAGAAAAAAAGTACCAAAGACAGCTGTTCTAACTCACAGCAGGTCCCGTTTAAAATCCCTTCCTGGCGGGTCGGTGTTGACGTATTCTTCTGAGAAGATATTCAACAAATATTCTTTGGTCCCTCTTCTGTGCCAGACACTTGAGGCAGGGTCTGGGCATAAAATGGTGAACCCTCCAATCCCGCTGAAAACCAAACTGGACCAAACAGAATATCCTGACCTTAAAGTGTTTGTAGTCTAGTGGAGGAGAAAGGCGATTCATTAATGAATCACATAAATAATGATGTTATATAATAATATACTGACTGTTGATATAATACTTGAACAGGGAGAGGGTCACGAGGAAGAAGAGGGCTTTCTTGGAGGGCGTGACAATGGATCCGAGAATGAAAACGCAAGTAGGAACTTAGGGCTCAACGGGTCTTAAAGTCTAATGGTTGTCAGTCAAATCTGACTTTAAAGAAATGGGAAAACCAAAAAGAGAAAGTAATCCCAAAGAGTAATAACCTCTGTTTATAATCAGTAAAGTGCTCCAATTCCAAGAAACCTGAACAGCCACACCAATTTGAGCCTTGTACCAACACGTGGAAACAGCTACTTTTTGGGGAATTTTTCTAATCGTTTGCTAAACACAGCGATTATTAAAAATTAAACTCCTTAACCTTTTAATGAAGTCAATCATATTCAAAACAAAGATAACATATACATAAAGGTCATCATTTCCTAATTACTATTACTGCGTTGCCGATCTTGGGATCATTCCTACCTGTGGGATGGAGAGGCTGTGTCACCTGTTCTGTTCCAACTGTCCTTCTTTCCCAAGTTCATGTTCTGTACTGTCTTACTGGTAGCTTGAAATTGACCAGGGTTGGAGTTATGTACCCTCTGGCAGTCAGTCAAAATTAGGAATCAAGGCTTTTCTTATCTCCACCCTCTAGAGCCAGCCCGTTGTTCAGCCAGCGCCCCACTGCTCAGCCCCTTCTTCAGAGCTGCTCACTCCAGGTGGCCATTGAGTCCTACAGTCCAATCAGTCAACCCTCTGCTGGGGGAGACCCGTTGGAGGATCTGGGTCCCTGAGGGGCCACGGTCACACATCGGGCTGCCCTGGGAAGGCAGCGTTGAACCTCGGCGAAGATAAGCCCAGGACGGAGGTCATTGCCCTGCTTGGCTGTCTGACTCGCTAGGAGCTGGCATCCGTGGGCACATTGCTGCCTTGCAGGTGGCCCTGCAACAGAAGTGGCTGGATGAATGATTCACCGTTTTCTCTGTGCTGGAGGCCAATGCAGGGGAGACGAAGAGGAGGGAAGTGGGAATCTTTGAGGAGGGAGAATAAAAGAAGCAATTTCCTCCTGGGGAAGTTAACTACTATTTTGAAAAATATAGTAATTCATCGGGGTTCTCTTGTGGCACAGCGGATTAAAAATCAAGCATTGTCACTGCTGTGGCTCAGGTTATTGCTGTGGTGTGTTCAATCCCCGGCTTCCACATGCTGCAGGCCAGGCCAAAAAAAAAAAAAAAAGAAAGAAAGAAAGAAAAGAAAAGAAAAGAAAAAGAAAAAGAAAAGGAAAAAAATACTAATTCATTCTCATAATTAAAAAAATTTGAAACCAGGATTTATGAGGAGTGAAAAGCAGAGTCATCTTTAACCATCCACCCCCCAGCTATGGTTTCTGGGTAACTTTCCAGACATTTCCATGCAGATACGAAATGTTTTATTCTCTCCCTGCTCTAGCTTTCTATGTGTTGTTTAGGAACTTGCTTTTTCAGTGTTCACTTAACGATGCAACCAGGCAGAGATGCAGTGCCACCTCGTGTTTACAGCATCACTCGGGAGCCAGGTAGCCTGGGCTCACCAATTACCAGCAGTATAACCTTGGACAAGTTATTCCCTTTTCTGACTCAGTTTCCTAAACCATAAAACTAGTACAGAGGAAAACACCTGTCTCATAAAGCTTTGTGAGCCTTCTGTCAATGAATATACGTCAAGCATTGGAGAGGAAGGGGTGTGTGTTTTCTTACTAAATTAGATCATTTTTCTCACTTTATTTTTCAAGTCACCTTCTATTCCGTTGTGTGAATGAACTAAACTGTATTTAAGCAGACCCTTTCATAGTTAGATTATCTCCCAGTTTTTGTTTTTTCCGCCACAAACAATGCTGCAATATCATCATACAAATATATTTGCACAAGTGTGAGTTTATGGATGCGAAAAAAATTCCTGGGAGTTAAACTATTGGGTCAAAATTTGATAGCTATTACCAAAATTACTCCAAATTGCTTTGCAATAAATATGTACTCTCCAAAGAGAACATCAGAATGTCTGTTGAATTTCAAAGGCAAATGGGAATTAGGCTATGGGAATTAGCCAACTTTCTCATATTTGCCAATGCAGTCAGTGACAAGTGGTTATCTTATTGTTTATATTTTCTGGATTACTAATATGTGTGACTATCGAGTCATATTTTTGTTACCCACTAGTATTTTGCCTGTTTCTTTATATTTTTTCTGGTTGTCTTCTGATTTTTTTTTTTTTTTTTTTAGCCACACAAAATATTGTTATGCAGTTAAATGTATCAATCTTTAATATAATGGTTTCTGGATGCTATGCCATCTTTGGAATAGACTTCTGCCCTTGTATTAAAAGACAATTTTTTAGATCACTTTCAGTTCTTTTATGGTTTCACATTTTATATCTAAATATTTGGGCATCTGTAATAGTTGCAAAAACTGCATTGATGATTAATTTCATTTTTCCAAATATTTAGGCAGTTTTCTCACCACCGTTTATTGAATAAGCCATAGTTTCTCCATCAATTTAAAATGACACTTTTATTACCTTTCAGATCCCTGTATGTTTTTGGTTTGAATCCTTTCAATGCACTGATCTGCCTCTCAAGTTCTGCACCAGGACCATACTGTTTTGTTTTTCTTGTTATTTTTGGCCACACCCAAGGCATGCGGAAGTTCCGGGGCCAGAGATTGAACCCATACCAGAGCAGTGACAACCCCAGACCCTTAAATCGCTGAGCCACCAACTCTGCGACCATACAGTTTAATTGCTGCAGTTTATAATATGTTTTAATATCCAGTAGTGTTAGTCCTTTTTTAAATTATTTTTTATTTTATTTTTTGGCTTTTTTTTAAATATAATGATTTTTTTTTCCATTGCAGCTGGTTTTTAGGAATAGTGCTAGTTTTCTTCAATATGTTTTCTTTTCAGAATTTGTACACTAGTGTGAATATGTTATTCCTGCCCCTGCCCAATGGTCTCACTTCTGGTGACCATAAGCTTGGTTTTGAAACCTCTGAGTTTGTTTCTGTTTTATAAATATGTTCTTTTGTCCCATTTTAAATTAGATTCCATGTGGAAGAGATATATATTTGTCTTTCTCTGAGTTACATCAGTCAGTATGACAGATAATCTCTAGGTTTGTTCATGTCCTGCATATTTTTTTAAATGAATTAAAGTTAAGAAGGAAATAAAAAAGAATTTGCATGGCTGTCTTATATAATTGTTTTTTCTGTATGAATTTTGATATCCTTGTGTCAAGTTGCTCCAAATAAACCTCTAGGAATATTTTAATCACCTCCTCGATGCGTGCAGTAACTAACTCAGTGCGGGAGGTCCTTTTACAACATACACATATATCAAGGCGTCATTGCACAATTTATTTTATTAATTTATTTTTGATTTTTTTTTTTTTTAGGGCTGCACCTGCAGCATATGGATGTTCCCAGGCTAGGGGTTGAATCAGAGCTGCAGCTGCCAGCCTACACCACAGCCACAGCAGTGCCAGATCCAAGCCAGGTCTGAGACCAAAATCACAACTCACGGCAACGCTGGATCCTTAACTCACTGAGCGAGGCCAGGGATTGAACCCGAGTCCCTGTGGATACTAGTTGGGTTTATTTCCACTGAGCCTCCATGGGAACTCCATCATTGTACACTTTAAATATCACAATTTTGTCAATTATATTTCAATAAAACAGGAAAAATGATCATCTCCTTCTTTGAAAAGCCCTTCCTGACCCATTTTCTCTTTTATTCCTCTTAATAATGTTGGGGTTCCCTCTTTATAGGTGGAAAACTTGAGACTCAAGAGAGTGATGACATTTGCCCATGGTCGCAGCTGACACAGGGCAATGTTTTAAGACTCAAACCCAGGTTTTCTGACTCTACATCCAAAGTTCTTTCCATCACTCCCAGAGAAATAAAAATGAAGGAGTAATTTTGGAAAAGTGAGGAAAAATAAATACAGTCGTCTTTATTGAGAGCCTAAAAAGGAGTCTGCCAGCCTGAACTCACTTGGAATCCAGGTGTATGTTGAGCTGTGCAACGTCTGAGGGCAAATGAAACCGCAAGTCCTTCTATATTATATGACTCTGCCCTTCCCCGGGACGGTCCCTTTGGCTGCCTATGCAGCAGGTAGTAGCAGAAAGTGCTATGGAACTTTTTGCTAATGTTATGTATTAAGTACAACCACACAGCTGCTTTGGGCTGCTTACTTAAGAATGGAGAGAAAAAAATAACGCTGAGACTTTGATCTGATGTTTTAAGTCTGGCTGTTATAAATAGAATTTCAGCTTAAATATACGAATGATTTTTTTCACTATGCAAATTATATTGGTTCCTTAGCAACAGAACAAATAAGTCTTTCTCCTCTAATTCTGCATATGTTAGTTTAGAGAAGGCACACAAGTTAATTAGAGAGTGGTTGGGGATGATTTGTAAATGTCATATTAACATGCTACTTGCTTTGTAGCGCCCCAAGACTCTAAAATAAATGGGTGCCATTTTCTGGCATGGTTGATCGATTGATTGATTGATTTTTTGTCTTTGGAACCTTTTCCCAGACTTATCTCTTCTAAATCTTTGGTTGCAACCATTGGTTGCAACTTCTAATTACATAGGTGTTTGATTTTGAGGAAAACAGAGCTATAAAAATCTAACCTGAAAATGAAGATAAATCAGGGCATTATTAGAATCTCAGTGTCTCAGTGAGAGTCCTTCCACCCCTTTCATTTTACTGGAGGGACCACTTGGGCTTAGATGGGGCAAATGACCTACATGAGAGCCCAGTGTCTGTGCTTGACTGTGAGATAATAGAAAACATCTATTGGTCTCTGCCCCTGGTTCCTGGCACAGAGCTCCTGAAACCCTCATAATTGCCTAAGTGGTAAGAACACAGGGAGCATCTCTTGTTCTACTATTGGTCTTTGACTTCTCTTTCCTGGCACAGAACTCCTGAAACCCTTATAATTTCCTGGGTGATAGAAATGTCTTTTGTTCTAACGAAGTGACTCAAGTGGGCTCCCGGATGCGGGCTGCTCACTGGAAAGACCAAGTTATGATTAGAAGTTTGGAATTTTCAGCCCCAAGGCTTCCATTTTCCAGAGAAGAGAGAGAGCGTGCAAACAGAGTTAGTGGTGAAGCCCCCATCAAATCCCCAAAGTACGGAGTTTGAAGAGCTTCTGGGTTGGTGCACGTGGAGGTGCTGGGAGAGTGGTAGGCCTGGATGGCGCATGGAAGCCCCATGTCCCTTCCCACCTTCCTTGCCCTGCACACCTCTTCCATCTGGATGTTCCTCTGTCCTTTCCCATGTCCTTCCACAAATTGGTAAACCCAAGTGCTTCCCGAGTTTGTGAGCTGCTCTAGCAAAATAATCAAACCCAAGGAGGGGGTCACTGGAACCTCCCATCTATTGCCAGTTGGTCAGAAGTTAAGGTGACAACCTGGGCTTGCAGGTGGCATTTAAAATGTGTGTGTGTTGGGGGGGCAATCTTGTCAATCTGAGTGCTTAACCTGTGGGATCTGATGCCATCTCCAGGTTGATAGTGTCAGAAATGAGTTAAATTGTAGGACACCCAGCTGGTGTTGCAGAAAATTGTGGAGGAAAAATAATTTGGTGACCAGAAGTGTCCTGCATGAGCATGGCAGTGGTGTGAGAGTACAGGGGACACAGGGGGAAGAAACACACATTAGAACTGGGTGTTTCCCACCCAGGTGGAAAGTTGAGTTCTCCCTTTACACTGGAGAAGCTTTTAATCCTTCTCAGGACCTATTCTGTCCGCCCGATTCCCTCTCATTCCAAGGCTTGCCCCTATAGTCCTTAAATAACCAACTCTTTACTATCTGTTGGTAAGGCTTTGTGTATCTTCCTATCTGTTTTGGACTCGAGTTCTGCTAAAAGTCACCCTTCTGGCCCTTCCTCCCACCATGGGTGAGCTGTGTTACATCTGAATCATGGACCGTTTTCAGGGAGAAGAGTGGGTGGGGGTCGTGCTGGAAGGAGGAATTCTGTAATATCCAGGATAAAGTCTAAGGTATGACAGTAGAAAAGAGCATTGAGGAAAAGCAACATAAATTAAGTCATTAGAATAATAACTTGTCTCCCATTTTGATTGTTTCAGCAGCACAATTTGTTAAGTTTCAGCATATATTTACATCTGTTTAAACCACCACCCTTATTTTGATTATTAAAAAATGTAAGGCAGGGAGGTCCCTTTGTGGGTCAGTGGTAACGAACCCGATAGGGATCCATGAGGATGAGGGTTCGATCCCGGGCCTCGCTCAGTGGGTTAAGGATCCGGTGTTGCCATGAGCTCTGGTGTAGGTCACAGACGATGCTCGGATCTGGTGTTGTTGTGGTTCTGGCATAGGCCGGTGGGTGTAGCTCCGATTTGACCCCTAGCCCTGAAACTTCCATATGCCGCAGGTGTGGCCCTAAAAAGCCAAAAAATAAAAGGCAAAGACTGCCTTATTTTTCATCATCTAGCAGGACAAAGGATAATCGTCAAATGGACAACAATACAAACCTCGAATTCAGAGACAAAAGCAAATTTTGTGTAATGAAGAATGCAGGTAGCTGCAAGTAATGGAAAACTCAACCAACAGTGGCTTCAACCAAAGGACATTTATTGCATTTAAGGACATTTATTATTGCATTTATTGCACAAAGGACATTTACATTGCATTAAGGCTGGCTCTATGCAGTTCCAGTATTGGTTCAGAGGATAAATGTTATCGGGTTGAAGTTGTGGTCCCAGTTGGTGCCACTGCCCCAGGCCTCATGACCTCACATGACCCATCCAAAGGCAGGAAATGCATGGAGGCCAGGAAGCAAGCAGCCTCCTTGTGAATTTCTTTCTTTTTAGCAGGAAAGGAAAATCTTTCCCAGGAGCCTCCAGGGGGTGTTCTGTTACCTCTCATCGGTCACAACAAAGCCAAGCTTAGCTGCAGAGATGGCAAAGAAAGACTTTCTGCTGGGAGGCAGGCAAGGATGAAGGGACAGGGCGTGCTGCTGACTGGCAGCCTGTGGTGGCTACCATGTGCTAGTTGTATTAGCAGAATCCCCTTGGCACTCTCCTTTCTGTGTGGACTAATTGTGTTCCTCTGTGAGGTTCTGAGAGAACTTTCTTTTGCCTGCAAGTTGGCAGTCCCTTGGTGCTGGGGAGGGTTATCCTTCTGGGAGCAAGTTGGACATGGAAGACAAATTGGAGATGGAGAACTCGTACCCACCCTCTGAGTGGGACCACCCCAAGATTATTTCCTATCAGGTCCCAGTGGTTCCCAGTGGGCTTGAGCCCCATTTGCCTGCAGAGGTGACTTGTTTGTCTGTGCAATTGCCTTCTCTGTCCTGCTTCTCCACTCTCGCCCTGGTATTTCCTGAGATCAGTTTCCAAAGAAACCAGTTGGATTCAAGTCTTGATTTCAAGTTAGCTTCCAGGGGAAATCCAGCCTAAGACATTAGCTATGTGAACCTCTTTGGCCAGTTTGGCCAGCTGTGGCAGGGAGAGAATAATCCCTACTCGGGTAGCCCTGGTGAGGGTCGATGACAAAGCGTAGGTGAAAATACCCTGCAAACTGCAAAGCATGAGATGGACACAGGGATAACGTGGTTGGAAAACACAATGTATTTTTACACCCAAGCCATCAGTTTAGATTCTATTTCTGAAACTTCACCCATACTTGCCAAGGACTGAGTCTTTGGGCAGAGAGCCCTTCCTTTGACAGGTAAAGAAGTCTAATTGCTAAAGTAGTCCTTTCCCTCCATCTCAGCCCAGAGCCTTTCTTTTATGGCTGTTACTGCACTAGGATTCCAATTAGCAATTATTCTTTAAAGACGTGGGGTGAGTGATAAAATGGCCTGCATGGTTGCAAGATGGTTTTCAATATTCAGCACACTGACAAAGATAAACAATGAATTCTCTGTCACAGGTACACCACTGGAAATCTCTTGGGACTGCCTGAAAAAACTTTACCCCTGGTTTCATTTCTCTACAGAGGACAAAAGGGCACCTGGATATATTGGATACAATCACCTTAATGAAGCCAGGCTTTTAAAAATAAGCCAAGCCATCTATTTCCATGGAGTTGAAACCCTCATCTTTTAAAAAAATATTATGATTTTTTTTATGGAAGTACAGTTGATTTACAATATTGTGTTAGTTTCAAGTGTACAGCCAAGTGATTCCGTGATGCGATGTATATGTATTTTTTTCTAATTCTTTTCCATTATAGGTTATTACAAGATATTGACTATAGTTCCCTGTGCTATATATAAGGTAGGTAAAAAGTGGAGCTACGATCATTTCAGCTTGGGGCTGAGGTACATGTATTCTGGCCAACCTTCCTGCTGGGACCCCCACCTGTCCGATTATATTAAACCCTAAAAGTAAAACTGCTGCTGTTTGCATTTGAAGCTCAGGCTGCGGGGCAACTTTCGCCATATGAATACTTTATCCAAGAAGCCACAAGTATTAGAACGACGATGCCAGAAGGAAGGGCATCTAAGCTACAGGGTGCTGTGAAAAGATTTACAGACTTTCAGTGTTTTCTAAATGTCAAATTTGACCCCAAAGTTTTTACTTCCTGTCGTGGAACTTGGCACCCTATACTGGGGGTTAGTTTCACTGGGGAATGGGGAGAGCTCCTTGTCAATTCTCAAAGGGCCTTTCTCCAAAAAGCCCCATCCAAGAGGGTTAGATATGCTCTTTCAGGATATTAGATGGATGTGCTATGACTATTGCTTACTTTCTATCTTTTTTTTTTTTTTTTGTCTTTTTGCTATTTCTTGGGCCGCTCCCGCAGCATATGGGGGTTCCCAGGCTAGGGGTCGAAACAGAGCTGTACTTGCCGGCCTACGCCAGAGCCACAGCAACACGGGATCCGAGCCGCGTCTGCAACCTACACCACAGCTCACGGCAACACCAAATCCTTAACCCACTGAGCAAGGCCAGGGATTGAACCTGCAACCTCATGACTCCTAGTCGGATTCGTTAACCACTGCGCCACGACGGGAACTCCCTTTCTATCTTTTTTTTAATTATTATTTTTTTCTTTTTATAGTTTTACCTGCGGCATATGGAAGTTCCTGGGCCAGGGATGGAATCGACATGCAGCTGTGACCCGAGCCCCTGTGGTCAGGTTCTTAACCCACTGCGCCACAGTGGGAACTCCCTGTCTATCTTTTTAAAATGAATATTTTATATATGTTTATGCTATAGTACATGCATGTAACTTATAAACAAACAAATGCATGTATACTTGGGGTACACTTTTGGAAAATTTTTATGACTAATAATAGACACTGTCTGGTACTGTTTGTGCTTATAAAATTTAATTTTTTTGGCCATGCCCATGGTCAGAGAGCCAACTAGAGATCCAACCCGAGCCACTACAGTACTGCAGTGGCCACACTGGATCCTTAATCTGCTGTGCCAAAAGAGAATTCCCAAAATGATTATTTTTAACAGCTTTCTTGAGATATAATGGATACACAAAAATAGCTCATATTTAATACACACGATGCGATGAATTTGAACAGGTGCATATACAGTGGTGAGAAAACATTCAGGGTAATTGATATGTCTGTCATGTCCCAAAGTTTCCTTGGCTCATCCCTTTATGTGTGTGTGTGTTTGTTTCTGTTTTGTGTTGTGGTGAGAAAACTTTACATGAGCTCCACCCTTCTAACAGATTTTTATTTTTTTAATATTTATTAATTTTTTTCAATTATAGTTGGTTTGCCGTGTGATACCAATTTCTGCTGTACGTGACCCCGTCAGAGTTTTACATACATTCCCTGTCTTTTTTTTTTTTTTTTTGTCTTTTCAGGGCCGCTCCCGCGGCATATGGAGGTTCCCAGGCTAGGGGTTTAATTGGAGCTGTAGCTGCTGGCCTAAACCAGAGCCACAGCAACGCGGGATCCTTAACCCACTGAGCAAGGCCAGGGATCAAACTGGCAACGTCATGGTTCCTAGTCAGATTCTCTAACCACTGCGCCACGACGGGAACTCCGCCCTCTCTTATCTTATCTTCCATCATGTTCTATCCCAAGAGATTGGAGGTCGTTCCCTGTGCTGTACAGTAGGACCTCATTGCTTATCCATTCTAAATGGAATACAAACAGATTTTTAAGTGCTAATAATGAGTAGGTTTTTCTTGAATAGGAGTGAGACAGATAAATTACACTTTAGCCAAAAATAAATATGCAGATACATACATACTGAGGTTCCCAGGATCCAGGGTGGACATTTGGGCTCTTTATTCTTCCTATGTTTTTGATTTACTCTCCAACTCTCTGTAAACCTCCTCTTCCCCTTGCTTTTTTCCTCTTTTCCTTTTCTGACCTTCCTCTTTCTTTCCTCATTTGTTCACCTTTCCACATTGATTTTTTTTTTTTTTGCATCCATTCGATGGATCATTGAGTTCGGTATACAGAGCAAGGTGCACAAAGCCGAGTCCTCCCTGCCCCTCCCCCTCATCCTGCCATCTCCTTCTTTGTTTTTGTCCCGAATCCCTTTCTATCATCCCATCCCACCTGTAGGCATTCTTTTCTCTCTTTATAACTCACCCTTCTAGGAACATCCACATCTTTCAGGGCTTCCTCTGACCGTCAGTATTCCATAAACTGTCAGCTCCACGCAAGAGGCCTCTCTCTGCTGGATTTATGACTTGGCGAAGCCATTTCATAAAAGATGATTAATGATAATTAACATTTTAACTTCAGGCCATTTAATGGCACCCAACAAAGGGGTCAAGTGAAACTCATGGGTGTCATATGTCAAATGTCACAGTGAAGGGATGGGGCTGAACAGGAGCCGAGGGATAGATGATGGGCATGTGGGAGGAACAGCAGACAGGGCTTCTGTCTCCATCCTTGGGCCTGTTGCCCCCTTGCCCACAGTCAAAGGGATACTGTCTACATCCCAGAGTAGAAGTATGTCCACTTCAATTAGAATGTACGCTGGAGTAGTCAGTTCTGTATGAAATGTATGAATAGCCCACTCTCTTCCACCTCCTGAGTTCGATGCGCAGCATGCTGCAATTAAAAAAACCAAACCTACTGGATGCCCAGTGTTAAGGGACTTCATTTCCTGAACATTTGAGCTCGCTCGTCCTGTGACTGCCTCCTCACCTCTGCCGCCTCTGAGCTGACGTCCTCCACACCCACTCACCCTCAGGCCCTTACTTCCCCTCCTCCCGCTGATGGAGGCTCCATCCCTGCTTCTCCCCATGTATTCCCTCCCCTCTCTTTTGCTCTCTGAATGTTTACGGCTCCCACCAGTGCTCCGGAGCCTGCCTCCCTCAGGGTGGCCTCGTCCACTGCTTTGTTCCCAACCTCATGACTGGGGCCTAAACACCAACCACCAGCAACCAAAAAACTGAGCATAAAGTGAGACCAAGTGCCAACATGTTTAGAAATGAAAGATCAGAGTCCATCTGGGAAGTAATGAGATATAATGAGATCAAGGATCAGGCAAGACGGAGGGCACAGTGTCCTAGATCTGCATCCTTGAGAAGCAGGAGCTGGGCGTTGAGATAATAGAACACACTCTGTGGTCAGTTCCCAGGAAGGAGGAAGGTGTGAAAGGAAAACCGAACTCCCGTCCGCGAGGGACACCACATGCTCAGATTCCGTCTTTGAGGAATGGCCCTTTGTTGACAGAATTGGCACCTCACCGTGGGGTGACACATGAGATACTCAGGCCCACAGTCTATATCATGATTATAGCAAGGACGTGCATGGCAAGCTGAGGCTGTCTGTCCCTGCCCCAGGGAGCCCAACAGTAGTGAAGCAAGTTAATTCAGTCCCAGCCAAACTTTACTGAGCACGCGTGCCAGTCCTCGAATGGCACACTGCATTTCTCGGCTGAGTTCATTCTCACGTCCCTCCATGCGCTAAGCTTTAGTTTTTATCTCATTTTACTTATGAAGAACCTCAGGCTCAGAGAAATAAAAGCCCTAGTTCCCCATCACACAGGTACTAAGTGATGGGGCCAGAATATGCACCCAGCTGACTCTGCCTCCTGTATCCACAATCTTAATCGCACTACCAGCCAGATCTCGACCAGCTGAGTGTGTCATAGTGGCCACACAGAAAGGGAAGGGCAGACATAAAGAGGGGGAAGCAACACAGGGTTTCCTTTCCAAAAACATTTATTTAAAACATACAAGTAGGAGTTCCTGCTGTGGCTCATGGGAAACGAATCTGACTAGCATCCATGAGGACGAAGGTTTGATCCCTGGTTTCACTGAGTGGATTAAGGATCTGGCGTTGCCGTGAGCTGAGGTGTAGGTCGCAGAAACGGCTCTGATCTGGCATTGCTGTGGCTGTGGTGTGGGCTGGCAGCTGTAGCTCCTGATTGGACCCCTAGCCTGGGAACCTCCATATGCTGTCAGTTTAGCCCTAAGAAACAAACAAACAAACAAAAAACCCCAAAAAACCCAGACAAAAACAATGTAAAAATGAGTCTGTCTAAAGAAAAATATCAGGAGAAAACAGTACAAGTTAGGATAGGGCCTCAATCTTGAAGGTAAAATGAAAACTAGCAGAGGTTGAGAGTGCTGAAATGGACAGACAGAATCCAGAAAATGGTGCTGGTGGTGTGTTTAAGGAGCAAGAAGAAAACAAGAGGAGTTTTCCAATAGAACGAAAAAAAAAAACAAAACAAAAAACCACCTCCACTGTTAGGTCCAGTGACAGTCCCTCTGGTCGGCAGCGTTCTGACCTTGCTTAAGTGTCAATGTCAATAGCTGTTGTCACCAGTCAATGGGCCTCCCATTTGGTACTTAGAGATTCTCTTTATGCACTTAAAAGGCATCATTAGTACCAAGTGGCTATTAAGGCAGTCTTGGCTGCTCAGAACGATTTTCTGAAGCAAATGCAGAGGAAACGTGTTGAGGGTTGAAGTCATTAGCTGCGATCACAGAAGGACTGTGACCGTGGGCAATGGTGCCATTAATCTTGATAAGGGGAAGTGCGAGCAATTCATAAAATCTGCTCGGTGAGGTTTCTCCCTAAATGGACACCAGAGAGAGTGACCCCATGTCTTTGCTTGAGGTAAGAGGGACGCGTCTGAGCTGTGACATCGACTTGGCAGAATGAGCAAGGCAGGCAGGGCTGCTGGGGGTGTAGTAGTAAGAAAAATGTTACAGCTGGCCTTTTCTATAAGGCACACCGTGGACCAGACACAGAGTTCTAATGCTTTACATATTACTTGTTTTACTCTTACAAGCGTCCAAGGAACAGGTACTATTCTTATACCCATTTTAGGGATGAGGAAACTGAGGTCCAGATGGGTTATGCCACTTGCCTAAGGTTGCACAGCTAATGAAAGGCAGAGCTGGGATTGGAACCCTAATTTTGCCACCTCTTAGGGTTACACCTTGGAAAAAGGACTTTGCTTCTTAAGGCTCAGTTTCTTCATTCATGGAGTGGAGAGTTGTTACGAAATTGTATGCGGTGTCAGGCACTTAACAGCTGGGGTGCAATTCACTGGTTCTCAACCTTGGCTACACATTGGAACCACTTCGAAGGTTTCAGAGTATGGCCAGGGCCCACCCCTAGAGGTTGGCTTTAATTGGTCTGGAGCACAGCTTGGATATTGGTACGAAAAATCACAACAAAGCACAACACCCCCCTGGCTGATTTTCTGCACCACCAGCGTTGAGAAGAAATGCTCTAGACTCATCATCATCATCTTTGGGGGCGTTATTGTTTGAAGGCAGGTTGTCTAAGAGTTTAAAATATAAACCAAGTTGGAATTTGGAGATAATCCCAGGCAATGGTGGAAGACCTCAGTCTCTGATGATCTCATAAATAATAATCACCCTTTACATGAATGCAGATTAACTCCCCAAACAGCAGAATGTGTACCAGCAGCAATGTGAGTTGGTCATGGCGTTAAATAACCCTGAATCTCAGAGTGACCCCGATGGTTCCCTCTTCAGCTTTCTCTCAGTACTCTGATTCACAGAGGAGAAGCCTCCATTTGGTGCTGGCTTATTGTTTGCTTGTTTGTTTTGTCTTTTTAAGGCCACACCTAGGCTTATGGAGGGTCCCAGGCTAGGGGTGGAATTGGAGCGGTAGCCGCTGGCCTACACCACAGCCACAGCAACTTGGGATCCGAGCCGCATCTGTGACCTACACCACAGCTCACGGCAATGCCAGATCCCCAACCCACTGAGCCAGGGATCAAAACTGCGTGCTCATGGATGGCTAGTCAGATTCGTTTCCTCTGAGCCACAACGGGAACTCCTGGCTTGTTTTTAACATCTCTCCAACTCTGGGCAAAAATCAGGGTGTCTGCCACAGACTACGGAATTCAAGTCACACTCATCTAAATCTTTGTCCCCATGGCAGCTTGAGAAATCATGTAAGAGCCACATGGTTTTACATGATGTCAATTTACAAGGATAAAGCTGAATCTCAGAGAGGCGTTTGGTGACTTGCTCAAGGACTCAAGTCACTGTGTCTCTACTGTCTCTAACTTAAAGTTGAATGAAGAAAATCATGCCAACGGAGGAAGGAGTCCTCCACCATATCACTGGGGACAGTCTTCGGACTCCATTCTTTTTTTTTTTTTAGGGCTGCACCTAGGGGTTGAATCTGAGCTCTAGCGGCCAGCCTATGCCACAGCCACAGCAACATGGGATCTGAGCTGCATCTGCAACCTACATCACAGCTCATGGCAATGCGGGATCTGGACCCACTGAATGATGCTAGGGATCGAACCCCCATCCTCACAGATACTAGTTGGATTCATTTCCGCTGGGCCACAAAGGGAGCTCTGGACCTCATTCTTACTCTGATCTCAGAGTAAGGACAACAAGTCCCACTGACAGGGCGAGGGGAAGAGGCGGCATAGAGAGTAGGACTGAAAAGGAATCATGGAGGAGAGTAAGACTTGCTGGTTAAGAAGATTGATTTTAGAAGTGATGTGGAGAAAGAATTTGATTCAAAAAAAGAAGAAAAACTTTCCGATGCTACCAAGGCTGCAACTAGCTGTGTCAGGAGACAGCAAGAGACCCACCCCTTCCATCAGTTCTTTGATTTGCTTAAGATACAGTCTTCCCTTCGTGATGTTGGCTTTCTCCAAATAGATAGGAACTCTGGATTGCACACTCATTGGGGACAGAATTCTCTTACATGTTGAAAGGCAGGCGACAGCTAGGTTGCCTCCAAAGCTGGAATCCTAGTTGCCTTCAGACAACCAGGGGAGGCAAGTTTGTCTCCTAGGTCACCTCCTCCCCCTCCAATAACCACAAATCTTTGAGCTTCAGAAGAGAGGGAATGGGGAAAGGACCAGATAAGGTGATTGCATGTGAATCCAGATTAAATCCTGGAGGAACCATTTGCACCTATTACTGGGATGTGATTTACTCTTGACCAAGAGCAGGCATCCTAAGGCCTCATGCTGAGCTTAGGGTCTGGCCATTTGAGGGTCAGCCTGCTGCTACTCAGGTTAGAGGCTCATCAGGCATTCTTGGGTGCTTGTCCCCCAAGCAGAGCTTCCAGCTCACCTCCCAGTGGGATTCTTTAGTCATGGGCTGGTGTTGATGGTGGAGATCCATGGGCTACATTTTGCCAAACATTGACCAGGGGTGTCTCAGACAACCATGTCCCAGGGAAATGTGGGCAGGGGGAAAGGTGAGGGATGCTCTTGGCCAGGATGTGGGGGCAGGTGCAGGAGGGACCAGAAGTCCTTTTCCATTGGACATTCCTGGGAAGGGAGAAGGGTGACCTGGAGTTTTAGAGGCATGAGATAATAGACTCACAGACAGCATCTCTGAGACCTGAGCTCTTATTCATCATGGAATAAAAGAATTTTAAAATAAGGGAATGCATTAGCAGCAGAATTCAGTAGTTAAGAATCAGTCCTACTCAGGCTTTGACTCCTTTACTTGCTACCTGGATAACTGACATCAAGTTATCTCACCCCTCTGAGCTTTCGTTTCTTCGTTCAGTAGATGGAATTAGTAGCAGGTATAATATAATGCTCCCGGGAACTCTTGTGACCTAGAAATGAGTCAGTGCATTTAAAGGACATGACATTGAGTCTGGCACATGGTAAGAGCTCCAGAAGCTCTTGTTATCATTACTAGGGTCATAGGATGTTTGAGCCAAAGCGATTATAGAGATCACCTAGCAAGTCCAAAGCCAATGTCATGACTCCCGGCAGGAAAGGAATCAATAAAGAGAAAGACCCTTATGTGCTGTGGCTCCCATGGCTCAGCTTTTTCTCTCCACCCAGTGCCCTAGCGAGGGAAGGAGCACTTTAGCCATCAAAAGAGTTTGGAGGGCCACAACTACGGACTCTCCAAAGCAGAGAATGTCACCTTGCTGCCCTGACTCACTCTGCAGAGCTCACCGGCCAGCTGTCGGGGGCACCAGCAGGCTCAGCTGAAGACAGCAGGGCTGTATCCTCCCTCCCCTCACTCCAGTGTTTAATCAAAACAGTATTCAAAATATGATTCTGGGAGATTATATTGGGAGATTGGCAGGAGGGTCTCAGTGGGGGCAGAGATGGTGGGAACAGATTGCCGCTGGGGGCCAGAGGCTGGGATAATCTCAGGCTCAGACTTGCCCTTCTCAGGCCTTCACCTCTACTTCACCATTGGCTCCCAAGCAGACACTGAGCACGGGGACGGAGAACTAGAGCATCTCCAGATTGGGCAGCTGTGGAAACTAAAAGAGGGGAAGGGGCTTGTCCACAGCCACAGAGCAAGGTAGTAGCGGGATTGAGATGGTAAAGCCATTTCTTGGGATTCAAGGCTACTCCTTTCCACTCACCTCAACTCCACTGCCTCCAGCCCACCAGACCCAGATCTTTGGGAGAACCCAGGGCTGCAGACTTCTGCTCTGGGTTGTGGGAGGTGGCGAGAGCCTGGACCTCTGAGACGAGAGAGATGGAGAGACAACCTCCAGAGGTCCCAGGTGGTACCTGGGCCTCCTTTTCCAAGGCTCAGGGTCCTATAAAGGCTGAATGGCTGGAAGCAGGATGCAGGTAAACTCTCTGTGTGGTCCTCCATGCTCTGGATCCTAGTCCCCATTCAGCCACATGAATAACTTAGGGGGGGGGTCCCTTCTCTCTGGCCTTCAGTTTCCTGTCTGCACTGCCGACCAGATGTGATGTTAAGAGGCTAGCTGGAGCCCCACTCCCAATTGGAGGCCCCTCCTAGGAACTCAAGCTTCTGCAGCCTCAGCAGCCTCCAGAGGAGGAGGGAAGGGAGAGGTCTATGTGCCCCCCACCCCAGGAGGGGGTGGGGTCGAGAGCGCCTTGAAAGAAACCTCCAGCTAATGCTCTTTATTACAAGCATTAATCCCACAAAGCCGACTGGAAATAATGTTTATCTTTTCGCAGTTTAATTTCCCGGACCCTAAGCCGTGGGTCAGTGAGGGCGACTGCAGGGTCCCGGGGGGAGGTTGGGGGTAGGAGCAGCTGTTACCCAGAAGCAAAAGGAAACCAAGAGGGAGCTTCCCAGAGGAGATGAGGGAGAAGAGCCAGACAGAAAGGACCACTGGACCCTGAGTGGAGGGCTGGGGTCCGCCTTTACCACATCACCAGTTCTGTGTGACCCCAAGCCAGTCCCTGCCTTCTCACGTGGCCTCAGTTTCCTTATCTGAGGAAGGGGTCTGTGCTTTTGTAAATCATGATCTCTGACCATTCTTCAGAAAACAAGGCAGGATGGGGCTGGGAGGTAGCCTGTTCCTTCAGGCTCCTTTCCCACTTTTCCCCTCTGCAGCCTCCAAGGTTCTTAAATCTCCTCCCGAGGATGCTGATCCTTCCTGTCCCAGACTTCAGTGACCAGTCAGCTGGCACCGCGCTGGTCTGGAAGACTGTCACCCAGGCAGGCGCTGGGGCTGGAGCCTAGCAGTGGGGACACAGCTCCCCAAGGATCCAGCCCCTAGGCGCACATCTCCGCTGTCCTCCCTCTTGCCTTCCGGTCCCCATCAGCTCCCGGACCTTCCCACTAGGGCACTGTTCTGGGTTCACCTCCTTCTTTCCCCGCGTGCAGCCGTACTCGCTGGGCGGGGGAAGTGAACTCAGGCGTGGCACCCGGATCTTTATAGCTCTCATTCCCGCCCCCCCCCCCCCAGCCCTACTGCGACACCGCTTGCCCTGGGGACAAAGCCCCCTTCCTGCTCGTCAGCTCCCATTGGTTGGCCGGTACCGGAAGTGTTTGCTGACACTTGAGTAAACGGAAAGAAAGTCCCCTCTCGCCTCGGATCCGCCTGGCAGGCGGTCAGACCTCACCGTTCTTCCGACGGAGGGGCGCAGGGCTGCCCGGCCGCGCGCCCTGGGACCCCCAAGAGGGTCCCCATCTTCCCTCCTCCTAACAAACTTAAAGCCCAAGGGCGATCCCGGAAACAAATGCAGCTTCCACACAAATATCCTGACAGCTCCGCCCCGCCCCTCTCCTCCTCCCCGGCTAGTAGCTGGATCCCATCTCCAGGTCCTACGAACCAGCCCGACGTCAGCCGGGCTCTTCGAGTTGCTTGGGGCCGGAGGGTTCTGTGGTCTGAGTCACAGGCCGTTCCCTTGTCCGTTTCTCTCCCAGCTGTGAGAGGGACTGAAACCTGCAGCTCCCGCCACGCTGTCCCCAGGACCCCTGAACCGCATTCTATCCTACCCTTCACCCCGACCTCTCCGAGCTCCTGGGGTGCAAAGAGGCCACATAGTTTGGTTTGGTTTGATTATTTTTAAGGACACAAGGAGTGGGGAGGGGGAGAAGACCACGTGGATCTTAGGAACCAGATCAGCATTGAAGTTACAAAGTGAAGGTGATGGGGTGAGCAGGAGAGGGAGCAGCTTCGGCCCCTGAGTCCAGAGGGGAGAAGGAGACTTGGGTTCCGAGCTGGTGCACCAGACGGACTCGCCCAGCCTTCCCCACTTGGCCTTCCCCAGGGTGCCCGCCTTCTCCCCCAGGGATCTGATAAGATGCAGGTCTGCTGGCCACTCCCAGCTCTGCGTGCAAGGAGAGCAGGTAGAAGGGTTTCTGTGTGTCTGTCTTTTAGTCGAAGTGAGAGCCCCAGACCCCTGCGAGGTTGCTCAGTTTCTTAGCGTGGGGGTGAGTTCCAAAAAGTCGGGTTTATTTCCAGGATCCTTCCGCAAATCGCAGCCGTTGCGCTAACCTGCTGAGAGAGGAAAGGTTGATTAAAACCCGAAGGCCACTTGGTGGCCATTCCTAGGAAATCTGAGGTTGATGGTGTCTCCTCCGAAGGGAATCAAAGGTCTAGAGGCAATTTGCTTGCCAGAGGTAACATTTGGACCCCGTTATGTGTAAATTCAAATAACAGTGTAACCCAATTTTCTAAGCCAGTAGCTAATCCTGAGAGAAATTACTTCAAAGAGCAGAATCTGACAGTAATTGCCAGAAGCTGCCAAATGCTTGGGGAATGTCCCTTTGTGGGGTGAAATACTCCTCCACCAGGAGCAGCAGAGAACCAGCCAGGAGCGGGGGACCTGGTTGGCAGTCCTGCCCTGCTTGGGGGTGAGCGCTTGGGGGAGGGGTGTTGAGAGCTCTCCAGGGACAGCACCCACCCGAACTATACCCCTCGGGATTTCAGTGGGCGCCACAGAGAGCTACAAGCTGAACTTAAGCATTGGCCCTGAACCACCTGTAGGTACCTGGCCCTTCCCCTCAGACTTCTAGGAAAGCCCTGGTGCCTGCCTAGCCCTCGCCAACTGTTGGTATGAGACCAGCAGGAGCCAGGCGACCTCCTCTGAAGGGCAGATGGGGGACAAGTGTGCTTGTGTCAGATGGTCATGATGGTGCCCACCTGGCACATTTGGCTGATCAAAACTGTCCATCTCTTCAGGGACTTTCTAAGTGCTTCCTAGGTAAGGTACGGTCTCCTTCGGAGCTTAGTACTATTATCTGGCTTTAAATAATTCGGCAACCAGATCTAGAACTTTTACCTCTAAGCTTCTGTTTCAAGGAGTGCTGTGAGACACCCTAGAGCAAGTTCTGAACCTGGGCAGAGAGTGTGTGCGGCGGCTGGGTAGTACCAGGGATGGGAGTGGGGTGGGATGGGGGCATCTCTTGGAAGACACTCCCAGCACCTTTGGGGGCCCACTACCTTCTGCTCCCGAAGGGTACTGGCACTGTACTGCGGGCTCCCTCCGCCGCGGGCAGGGCGCACAGTTCAGCGGCAGGCCCTGTAGGGCAAACGTGGGGTTTCCAAAGGCTTTGGCTATTCGGGAAGACTCTTCGCTTGCGGAGTCTCTGGGGACCGCGGGTGGCGCGCCGGGGCCTGGAGGCTGTCCGGGGATCAGATGGCGCTCAGAACTTCGTGGCCTGGGCAGGGTTGGAGGTGCACCCTCGACGCCGCTGGCTGCCGCAGTGTGCGCCAGAGACCAGATGCGCGGTTTCTCCCTGCAGGGGTAGTGCATGGTCAACGTGGGGCCTCCTGGCTCCGCCCGGAGGAAGTCGGCTTCTCCTGATCTGGGGGGCTCAGTGAAGGAGAAGCGGGGCGTCGCCAGACTGAACTCCCTGCGCTCTGGCCGGCCCTCTCGAGCCGCTGCACAGGGCGCCGCCGCCGCCGCCGCCGGCAGCGACAGAGTGTCTTTATGGAGCTCAGCCAGCCTGTCCGTAGCTGTGGCCACTGCCTCCTCTTCATCCGCCTCCTCCTCCTCATCTTCCAGGTCCTCCAGGTCACTCAGCCGGAGCCCCCGAGCCTCCTGTCTCTCCTGGCTCGCAGTAACGTCTTCGGGAAATCAGAAGCGAGCGAGTGAGAAAAGCCCCAGGCCCCAAGGGAAATCCTCGGGAGTGCCCATCCCTGGGAAGCTTTTAGCAAGATGCGCCCTGCACTCAGGGCGTTCCCAGTATAATTCACCAGGCTGGACACACAGTCTCCTAAAAACTTGCTCCAGCGCCCTGGCAGCCTGCTGGGAAAGAATTTCCGCCCCCAGACTTGCCCCGACCCTTTGGAAAGCTCCTCCCTCCAATGAGCCTAAGATAAAGGCCACTTTGCCAAGAGGATCTCAGTTTCTCAGCCTTAAAAAGGCAAAGGACAATTTCTACCACATTCCAACCCCCACAGGTGCCTGGTGTATGTTATGTAATTCAGAAGCTATATATGGAGCGCCAACTACATGCCAGACATCATTGAGGCATGCAGGTATTAGGAATTTAGAGGATACAGCAGTGGATAAGCCACTTTGTAGTGGAGTGGACACTCCTAAGGGGTAAGCATGGCAGAGGAAATAAACTCGCTGATGTGATAGAGAATAACCTGGGATGCTAGCTGGTGTGGTTGGCCAGGACAGGCTTTGCAGACGGGGGCAATTTAAAGCCAGGTTTATAGGGAATGACAAGCAGAGGGAACCACACAGGCGAAGGCCCTGAGGCATGCAGGGACTGCAAGTGCAAGGGTAAGTAGGGGACATCTTCCTTAATAGCTCCCCCAGGGGGTGGTTATGAAAATCCAAGGAAACTGATGGCTGCAAAAGCCACGCAGGGGCGGGGCAGCGAAGAGTACCTTTGGTGTCCCCATTTAGGCAGCCCAGCAATTCCTCTGTTGCACCGTCCTCCTTCCTCTCCTCCCCGCCTTTGTTCTTGGGCACCCACGTCATCTTGTTCTCCTTCTTGAGGCGCCGGCGCGCGTTGGCGAACCAGGTGGACACCTGGGTGAGGGTCATCTTGGTGATGATGGCCAGCATGATCTTCTCGCCCTTGGTGGGGTAGGGATTCTTGCGGTGCTCGTTCAGCCAGGCCTTGAGCGTGCTAGTGGTCTCCCGGGTGGCGTTCTTTCTGCGCCCAGCGCCACTCAACTCCACCGCACCATACCTGCGGGTGGGAGAGGAACCTGGCTCACAGTTCTGGGGCTGGGCACGTGGCACTGCAGGCAGGAGGTGGTCTGCGGCTTTGGCAGTGGGGTTCTGCTCTCCTCCTAGCACGCAGCCCCCCATGCTCTGCGGATTAGTTCTGCCTTGGCAGGGGAGGGGGAGGGACTTGCCCTGTCCGCCACCAACAGCCCCATGTCTTACCGGTCATACTGGTACTGCCCCAGAGTCGACTCATAGGGATAATAGGCTCCCGGTTGCCCCAGGCCAGGTGTAAAGTTCCCTGCCGCCTCTTTAAATTCATACTGTGGATTCTGGTGGGAAGGAAGAAGAGAATTCAGGCCTACCTTTGAGGAGGAGGAGGAGTGGGGGTTAGGAAGGGTGTGGATTCTGGAGTCAAGTCTGGTTCAAATCTCAGTGCCACCACTGGGCTCTGTGATTCTTGGGCACAACTGTTTAACCCCCTCCCTCCCATGCCTCAGCTTCCCCTTGGTAAAGTGGGATAATGATAGTGCCTGTGGGTTATGGACGAAGACTGCTTAGCAGAATTCCTGGTGCAGAATAAATAAGGAATGTTTATTTATTAGTTAAACAGTTAAATATTGGCTGTTTGTATTACTGTTGCTACTTGTGTCTCCCCCCCGAACCCCCTCCCACCAGCTGGGACGCTTCCCTTACTCCTCTTCCAGAGCTATTCCCTGCCCCTTCCCCTCTTTGTGACTTTGGGTGAGCTTATTTGCGCTCCGCTGCACCTGTTTCCTCATCTATACGCTAAGCCTAGTGATGACTTGGCCTCATGGAATTAATAGACCTACTTGTGTTTTCTAAGCAGGATGGAGTTCTGCAAAGTGTAAAATGTAAAGATTTTTTTTTCTTTATATACAACCCGAACCATTTCCTTTCCTCTGAGCACTGCGTCCTTCTTAGACGGAGATGACACACTGGATTTCCCCAGTGCCTCTCCTGCCCCCAGGCGGGTGGGTTTGGGCGCACGGATCCAGGCTCCTCCTCGTGTACTCACCAGCGCCCCGTACAGAGCGGGCGGCTCCGGGCTGTAGGGCAGGTAGCCTGGGTAGCTCTGGGCAGCTGCAGCGGCCGAGTAGGGAGCTCCATAAATGCCCAGGGCCGCGCCCAGCTCGGGCCTCGCACTCCCCAGCAGCCGACTGTCGTAGGAAGCGCAGCAGAGCGCGGCCGCCGGGGTGGAGCCTGAGGCCACATCTGGGACGGAGCGCGGGGCGGATTCGCAGCAAGTGGCGCTGGAACTTGCAGACACCAAAAACTACGGCGGCGAGAGAGGGGGCACCGGAGGTCAGAGACCGGCTCCCGGGGCTGGCGGGAGCCAGTAGCGGAACTGCCAGATCATTCCTTCATGCCATATAAACTAAATGCCACCATGTGCTAACATTCTGCCCAGTACTGAGACGGGAATTATCCGAAGATGCAATTTATCCAAATTGCCTTTCTAGATACTCCTAAATCTTTGCTAAAGCTCTAGAGTTCCAGGAGGTCCGGGGTCGTGGGAACGTTCTAAAATCCGAATACAGGGAACTCCCCCCCCCCTAGTCACAGAATCCTATGAAGGCCCGAACTTGAAGTTAGCCTTAGAGACCCTGTCTCACTCCTGCTCCCATTTTATGGATAGGGAATGAGAACTAGAGAAAGGAGGAGACTTATCCTAGATCGCAAATCGGGGCAGAGGTCAAGTTGGGACCGGCTCTCTGGCACTCTGCAGAGAAATAGAAGAACAGGGGTGGGCGTTTCCAGAATTCCCCCAGGAACCCCTTGTCACTGCACAATACCCACCCAGGTCTGAAAAACCAAAGGAACCAGAAGCGGAGAGCTTGGACCTACTCAAGAAAGGAGGAGGAAGAGAGCAGAGGGCAACAAACCAAGAAGCATAGAAAACTAGTGAGGCGGACAGCGCTCTGGACTGGAAGTCTGAGACCCTCCCGGCCACCTCGGGTATCTGTACAGTAAGGAGGTCTGTCCGGAAGATTCCCGAGATCCCACCCACCTCTCTAAGCGCGTGGTTAGAGTGCCCAAATTTCGGGTCACAGGATTTTCCAGCTTGCACTTGGGGGGGTTGAACGTTCTCAGCCAGAGACTGGGGAGGCCAGAGGCGTCTGTGGTACGTTACCCAGATGCCTGCTCCCTCTGGCTTCCCCGGGGGCTCGTGGGAGGGGAGGGCGCTTAGGGGCAGGTTCCTGCGCGAGGCACCCCCTCCACCCAGTCTGCCCCCATCCCCCACGGGGGGCGTCTCTTACCTGGGAAGCGCTGCCATAGGGGTGTCCAAAGTGCGGGAAGGACATGGTGGCGGTCCCTGACCCGCCTCCTTCTTCTCTTGAGAGTTCCCGCCTCGGCTCCGCGATTCTGTGCTTCCAGCCGTACGCAGCCTCGGTTCCTTACACGGTTGCCGGTGCCCAGCTCAGGGTCCTCCACCCGCTTGGCGCGACTGGAGGCAGAGCCGGAGGCAGAGCCGAAGGCAGTCCGGCTGCCGAGCCCTGCCCTCCAGATGGCTCCCCTCCGACTTGCGTGGTCCGGAAGACAGAAGGGCCCATGGATGGGCAGGGGAAGGGCGAGGATGCGGGTTCCCAAAAGCGCGCGTTGGCGAGGCAAGGTGAGGCGCGGCGCGGGGTTGTGCAGCTCCCAAGGTGCCCCAGTCCAAGGTGGCCAGAGGCTCAATGTGACGTCATGGTAATCCCGGGCCGCCAGACGGGCCCCCGGGCCCTGGGGCCCCGGGCCACCAAGCCTGCCAAGCGCAGCCAGCCCGTGCGCGCGCGCGCACTCTCACCACACTCACACTTGCTCCGGGAGGTTTGTGCTGCTGGTGAGGAACGTCAAAGACCCTGACCCTTTCTGCTTGGCGCAGGATCCTACCCCTTTTCGCCTTAAGCTCACGCGCGCGCGCACATACAATCTCTCCAAATTACCCGGGAGAAGTAGGAGAAACGCCTCCCACTGCGCCGCGCAGGCCCCGGGCGCAGCGCGCTTACCTCCTCCCCTGCTGCCCAGAGGAGGAGAGAAGCACCGGGCGGCGAGGGAGGAGAGAATACAAAAGAAGAGACAGGAGAAAACACAGGAAAAAAAGTGGGGGAGAAAGGCTAGAGGGAGAAGGAGGAGGGGAGAGGAGAGAGATGAGGAGTCTAAGTGAACAGAGGCGCGCGGGGGAGGGGAGGGAACGGAGGTGGGCGAAGGCTGGGCGGAGGTTGAACGCCGGCAGGTGGAGGATAGCAGAGGCTCGGGGGAGAAGCTTCCAGCCCCCGTCCCCCGCCCCTCCGCTGCAGGAAAGTTTGTTCGCGCCAGTGGCCCCGCGCTCTTTGGGGCAGCGCTGGGCAGTGTTGGTGGATCCCAGTGGTCCCGCCGTCTTTGTCCTCGGGGACCCTGTTTCCCCGCCCCAGTCTCTCCAGAACTTTAGCTCGATTCAGGCTCTCCATGCCCTGGCCTTTGGCAGGGCCTTGACCCTGGGGCTTCTCTGCCGCTTTCTGGCCCTCGAATAGGCCAAATAGCGCCCCCTCGAGGTCAAGGTTCAGATCCCCTTGGACTCTGCCTGGAAATGCGCCAAGTCTGACCCCCTGGCCTCCGCAGACCCGCGGGCCGAGACCCTCGGGTATCTCCTCCCATGGCGAGAGTTGGCTGCCTTGTGCACATCGCGCACTGCGTCCACCGGGGAGCGGGGAGCCGCAGGAAGACGCCGGGGCCGAGCTGCAGCCACTGCGCTCCGCTGGGGGTGGCGCTGGCGAGCCGCAGTTCAGCGCGCCGCGAGGGCAGCCCATTCCCTGTGCTCCGCCGGGACGCCTGGCTGGGCCCAGCGG
Source organism: Phacochoerus africanus (assembly GCF_016906955.1). Classification (NCBI taxonomy): domain Eukaryota; kingdom Metazoa; phylum Chordata; class Mammalia; order Artiodactyla; family Suidae; genus Phacochoerus; species Phacochoerus africanus. The sequence goes on from NC_062551.1 coordinate 30,033,349, forward strand.
TCTGACCACCCCCTCCATCCCAGGCGCCCTCTGAGGGGCACTCATAGGCAGACGGGCTCGTTGGTGCCTAGGAGGGGACTGCGTCCTCTAGGCCCTGCGGCCGCCAGTTGGCACTCCCCAAAGCTCAACGCCCAGGCCCAGAGCCACCCAGCTGAGGGCCTCCAACCCGCGACGTCTCGGGGCACAAAGGGGCGGCCAGTCTGGTTGGGGAAGCTTTTCGGGGGATGCTGCTTGGATCCAAGTGCAACTTTCAGGTTTTCGGGTTTGCAGGCCAGAAATGCCTCAGAATGTCTCGCCTTTCACTTACCGGGTCACCGCGCCTTACAGTTTACAAAACACTCTCCCAGGCCCTCCCTGCACGTCCCTGGAGGAATCAAAGGAGTTGGTTCAAGGGCCCAGTTTTATTTTATAGATAGAACGCAAGAATGTGATGCCCAGGCGTTCGGAACCACCCAGAACTCTGCCTTGGGTTCTGGCAGGCAAGGAGGCAGCTCAGGGACTGACAAGCCAGGATCCCTGGCTGCCAGCTTTCCTTTGGCACCTTCCAGAGGAGACTGGTAGTCCTGGAAGCCAACGACCTCTTCAGAACGACATCAGCCTCTTTTTTTCCCTTTTCTTTTCTTTTTCTTTTCAGATTCCGCAGAAAGCGCACGGAGCTTGAATGAGCCGCAAACCGCAGACTCAGCCTCAGAGATTATTAACAGGAGGACATGGTCCATTCTAAATGGGAACAAACTCAGCGAGGTTTCCCGGCTGCTGCTGCTGAGTGTCGTTACCTTGGAGAAACCTTGCGTTCAACCCGGGAAACTCCTAGTTAGAAAAAGAATTATAGTTATCACCAGATTGATTTAGTGATTAAAAATTCACTGTAATAGGTAAGATTCCTTGAGTTTTTTTCACAAGGCACTTTGGAGCCATCTACACGGTGTGGAGCTTTGATACATTTAAGCTATTTTTTAAAAGTAAGGATGGGAGAGAATTCATTAAATTAGTCCCTTGGGGAAGATTACTGCTAATTAATTAATTGCAAACATTTCCAGAGGGAAGCTATGTCAATTGTAAAGTAATAAAATTAGATAGTTGAAATACTTACTCAGCAACTTTGATTGCTCACTCCTTCCTGAGCAGTTTTTTTTTTTTTTTTTTATGACAGAAAAATGGGGAGGGTAGTGAAGAAAAAGCATTAGTCCTGTCCCCTGGCGATCTGGTTGCAAAGGAGAAACTACCATCTAGAATTTATTGATTTCCAGCTGATTTATAAGACCTCTGCGGTATCAATGCTGTGTGCAGGGCCTCTAGGCCCTCTTCTTGTCTTTGCTCTCTAGGATTAGAGAAAAGCAACAAGATTTTTCAAAAGAGAACGAAAAGAGGAGGAAGCATAGTGTTGTAGTGCATTGGGAGGCGAGGCGATGAAGATACGTCAGCATTTTTTTCTTCATCTGCAGAAGAGAAAACAAACAAAGGAGCAGGTTTTCTGTTAAGGCGTCTTTCTATTGTGTTCAAAGTTGCTTTAAGGTATCAGACTGTCTTAGGGAGGAAGGCTGCCATTTCCAGGCCCGAGAGGCTTTGATTGAACATTTCTTTCCTGGAGAGAGGCTGCACCCACAGCCAACCTGCCTGGGTGCTGCTGACTTTGATTATCACCCCCTTGAGGACTTAGAAGGGCTCCTAAAAAAGGTTCTTCTGAAGCTTGACATTTCCCATTATTCCGGGACCCTCATTACAAAAAAAAAAAAGGAAACCAACAGGTTAAACCAGTAACAACCTCTGGCCGGTGGACCCCTTAGGTGCAAAGCAGTCTTTCCTGGAAAGTGATTCAGGGAGGCTGCCATGGAATTTGCTCTAGACAGGCACTCACTTCCCCAGCCAAGTGCTCTGAGCGTCTCCTCTGTGCTGGCTTTTCATTGCTTTGTTCAGAAGCGCTGATTAATTTAGTTTCGGGGGAAAAAATGCCCAATCGTCAATGTGTACACGTTGAGTTGTAGGGAAGCAAGTAAATAAACCTGTCAAATACAGAGCCTCCCAGTTGTATTTAAGGGTGTCGGTCCCTCCAAAGTATTTTATACAAATGATACAGATTCTTTTGTTGCATTCTGCTGCATGCCCTGATATTTCCTCTGGCTGCCCATTAAAACAGACAGGAAATAAAGTAAACAGTCAAAGGCCTATTTGGAGCAGGGAGAGTACTAATCCACATGGTTTATTTGAAGTTCATCTTGCTTTGCTTGAAATGCACTGAAGGTCCTGACCAGGAAGAGTAAAGGATGTGTCTTTGACAGTACACTCGAATGCAGGTGCCCCCCCCCCAAGGAAAACAAACCATATTGCACTGCTTTGGGTTAAATATCCATCATTTCCTAATGATTTTGCAAGATAGCAGATTTTACAGGGAGGGGCTAAAACCCCCCAAATGCCCCAAATCAACTTCAGATGCCTCAAATCCTGGATGGAATGTGTGAGAACATGGGTATGATAACACAGATGAAAATGTGCTAAATTATATTTTTCTAAGTATGAATTTTTTTTAGTGACTGTTTTTGAACTGAGAAAATGAAATTTCCTCAAATCTATGCATGAATGAACAAGTGCATCTGGACAGATGCATCTATAATTTATACCGATCAGTCACTGCAGGTCTCCCCGAGTAAAACCAAAATGAACACTAATTGTTTTGACGGAAGTAGTGTGCATGGCATCTGATTGCGAAACACAGTGAGCCCCTGCCCTGCCTGAATACATATTGTCAGCAGCAAGTCTGGCATCAGGAGAGGAAAATAAAAAAGGCAATAATTCCCAGATGAGGGTGTTGATGTTGCTTGTCAGGAGGGTGGCAAATAGAAAGAATGGACTTCTGCATAAAGTAAAAAAAAGAGAGAGAGAGGGAGACAATGCAGAGATCCTGGTGTGTCAGCAAGCCAGGTACAAACATGAACTTAGAGTTAAAATTCATAGCTTGTTACTGATTCCATTCCTTTGCATTTATAGCCTGGGAGCAATCTTAAACACCCTGCTTTATCTTATCTAAGGCTGACGATAAGGAAATTGGAGAGGAGGGCAGCAAATCTAAGATCACATAACCCAGCAGATGACAGAGAAGGAACCAGAATCCAGTTCTACTGACTTTGGGTCTTTCCATGAGACCATATTTCAAACACATGTAAAGCCAGATTCAGCCAGGAGTTGTTGCTAATCCCAAATGGAATGAGAGAATTCGCATTTAGTGCCCTGTGATGACACAGTGCAATTTAGCAGGGAAAATATCTAAGGTGATACCATTGTAAGCACACAAGTTCAGGGTCTCTACTACATGCTTTCATATCAACTTATATTATGAAAGAGCTTATGTAATGATTGGGGAATTTTAGAAATTTGATGTAGATCATTAAAATAGAAAACAGAAAATAGACCCAGCTGTGATGGATTAGAAAATATATACATATATATATACATCTAGCAACAGCAAAAAAGAAACCCTCTAAAAATTCCAGCCAAGATTATATCTGTATAACTATGATGGTTTATAAAACAATTAATGGAATTTGGTTAGTGACTCTTTTCAGGAAGATTATATATATATATGTATATATATATTTAGGTATCTATATATCTGTAGATAGATAGTTTTTTGCTGTTGCTGCATATACATGTGTGTCTGTGTATATATATATATATATTTTTTTTTTCCCCCTAATCCATCACAGCTGGGTCTGTTTGCTGTTTTCTATTTTAATGGTCTACATCAAATTTCTAAAACTCCCGGTCATTATATAAGCTCTTTTATATATAGATGCACACACACACACACACACACACACATATGCATATGATGTTTTGCATCAGTAGCCTGGGAGGTTTGGAGCATTAACTTCTTACTTACAAAAAAGCTTTTTTGTATAGAAGTTCTTGATTATCTTTATCTTCTTGAAGATGTCACCTTTCTAACCATCAGCTCAAGGAATCTCAAGGAACTAAAACTGAAAGTTAACAACAGATGTAGTGATTTGAAAGCCAGGGGACAGTTTTTGAAGCCAAAGTCTTTGGGGGAAAAAAATGCTTGCAAAAAAAAAATAAAGATCTTAAAGAGACAACATATAGGGACAGGCTGGGATAAAATGCCCCGTCCCTTTTCCCCTTTGCAACAGGGCCTAGGAGCGGCCTTGAGTGTACAGTTAGGCGATGGAATTATGGCCTCCACAAGTGGAAAAGGGAGCAGATCTGCTCCTGGCTCTGACTCCAGCCAGAGACTGTACGTTTTTGCATACAGCTCTCTAACTGGCCCATTGCTAACAGGCAGTTTTTGAGGGTGATATTTTGACCTTCTCCCTAAAGGATTTCACTGTCATAGACTTTAAGGCTGCAATTAAAATATGGGCAGCTTCAAGCCATATACGTTCCGTCTGATTAGCGGCATCCTCCCAGTATCCGCTTTCACTCTGGTTTCTCCTTCTTCTAAAGGGGAGCATTAGAACTGTCCAGGAGCCTTCCCTTGTGTGCCACCTGGGGCTCGCTACTTTAGGGAAGCTGGGGCCATTTGTGATGTCACGTGCTGGCCAGAGTAATTTATGACAAATCTTCACAAATCAATAAAAATATGGGAAGTATATCATTTTTAAAGGGGGGGAAAGAGAAACACATGAGACATGCCCATTAAGGGCATAGCCATTCTAATACCTGCATGTCTGCTTGGGTCTGCAATTAAAAACATTCTGATAATAAATCTCCTTGTAGTCTCTTTTAATGCTTTTAACTTTCCTGAAGGTTCAAATTGGTATCCCAAAAATGTGCCAGGACTTTCACAAGGTATTTTATAGACTCATAAATAAATATGGCAATTAATCTCTGCTATATTTCTTTCATATTTGATGACAATTTATTATGGCATTCACCCATTCGGTGCACAAAAACTCTAATGCACTTAAAATCGGATTTCAAACCAAACATTTTATGGGAAAATATAGTATTGATCATCCATTTAAAGATATCATGAAGATGATTCATAATCTGCTGTAAAAAAAAGATCTCATGAGAATCCTACAAATGAGTGGGGTGGTGGAATCGCCTATTCATAAAACTGGAGCTGTTGGAGCTGTTCCTCTTGTTTTCTTCATCTATCTTTGAGCTTTCCAGCACTGATTACTTTCATAAGTTGCTGTGTTATAAGATTTTTCTTATAAAAAAAAAGATTTTTCTTTTTCACGACATTTTTCATAGTGACAGAGGTTGTGGAATTTCACAGTGAGGATTTTCTTGTGCAATTTTCTGTCAAAATTCCACCTGTGGGAAGCGTTTCAGGGGCCATGGAAGCTGTGTCTGTTACTTTGGAGCCCCTGATAGTCTGCAGTCCTAGCGTACTGTGCGTGCTTAAATATCTGTTGCCTACATGCAGTACTAGAGCTAGTGGAATACCAGACAATCTCAGGGCTCTGGCCCTTCTTTTCAAGTAGCATGTAGCCTGCCTGGGAAGAAGGCTCCTATCATTCATTCAGTGGACATTTACTGAGTGTCTCCTGAATTCTGGGCGTGGGTCTAGGAGGTAAGGAATCATTCAATACTGAACAAAGCAGGTTCCTGTCCTCATGGGGGCTCCATTCTAATGAGTTCAGTATTCTCGCATCATCCTGAAATCACGTATCTAGCACCACAATAATTTGGGAAAGTGGCTTACTGTTTATTGAATGTATTAAATGCTCACAAGATTCCAGGCATGAGGTTAAGCACTTTTTTTTTTTAAGGGTTGCACCCACAGCGTATGGAGGTTCCCACGCTAGGTGTTGAATTAGAACTACAGCTGCTGACCTACACCACAGCCACAGCAATGCTAGGTCTGAGCTGCATCTGCGACCTACACCACAGCTCACGGCAACGCTGGATCCTTAACCCGCTGAACGAGGCCAGAGATCGAACCTGCAACCTCATGGTTACTAGTCAGATCCATTTCCGCTGTGCTACGACGGGAACTCCGAGGTTAAACACTTTTCATGTTTCCCTTCTTTCATTCCTTCACCAAGCATTCGTTGAGCACGTGCTATTTCAGAGGAGTGACTTGGGGGCTGTGGATTTAGTGGTCAGTGAGACAATTAAAATCTCTGTCCCTTTGGAGTTTACAGTTTAGCTGTGGTGCTTACCTGAAATTAGATAGCACTTGTTTTGTTTCACAGAAGTTGGAGCCTAAGAGAGCTTCACTTGCCCAGTGTCCTGGAGCTAGTGTTGAAAATCTGGGGCTTGCGCTCAAGCTGCTGCTGGCTTTAAAGTCTGGGGAAAATAACATATTTCTGATTAAATGTTTCATGGTTGAGATAATGCCGTTTTAAGAAAGAAGCACCTCGGGAGTTCCCATAGTGGCTCAGTGGTAATGAACCCAACTAGTATTCATGAGCAAGTGAGTTCAATCCCTGGCCTCTCTCAGTGTGTTAAGGATCTGGCGTTGTTGTGAGCTATGGTGTAGGTCGGCAGCTGCAGCTCCGATTTGACCCCTAACCTGGGAACTTCCATTTGCTGCAGGTATAGCCTTAAAAAGAGAAAACAAACAAACAAACAAAAACCCAAACCAAAAAACTAATCTCGGAGTTTCTGCTGTGGTGCTACGAGATTGGCAGTATCTCTGCAGCACCAGGATGCAGGTTCAATCCCTGGACTGGTACAGTGGGTTAAAGGGTCCGGGGTTGCTGTGGGATGATGCAGAGGTGTAGGTCTCAACTGTAGCTCAGGTTTGATCCCTGGCCTGGGAACTCCATATGCCGAAGGGCGGCAAAAAAAGAAAAACAAAAAAACAAAAAAACCCGACCACCTCACTTAATACAGTTGATCCGAGCTGCTGTGTTTCTTATAGCAATGTGGTTGGCTTTCCTTACCTTTTTAAGTCTATGCGATATCAGATATCTGCAAAGGCATGAAAGAAAATGAAGCAACTAAATAGACGTTTTGGTCCTGTTGACACCGATGCCTTGGATTCCCGGGTGACATTTTTCATATTTGCCTTAAACTGATGTTTAGGGCCATATATAATGCTCAAATGACTAGGAAAACACATCTCTTAAATATCGGCTGATGGGAATGGGAGAAGAAGCATTGCTGAGCTGGACTTTTAGGGCACCCACGATTCAGCTGCTTCAAATCTACCCACCCAGGAACCGCTGCGTCTCTGAAGTGCTGCTTGATCCTCTATGGGTTCCAGCACCTTTTGCAAGAAAGCATGACATCTGACCTTGGGGTTCCGTACAGGCTTTGGGAGGTAGCCCTGCAGCTTTTCCCATCTCTGGGAAGACACCCCCTTGCTCTTTCATTTTGGTCTTGCTATCAGATTTCCTCTGGCATTTTAAAGCCACACATCCCTCTGCTTTCTGGTTGTTGAGGTTTACTTGACCTAAAATCTCAAAAGAGAAAGTTTGCAGTGTTCACAGCAATCCCACAGGCAAGATGCCGAGTATGAGGCCTTTAATCAACAGTAATAAATCTACCAACAGGACCTTGGGTCTCCTCGCCTGCATTTCTGAAACCCTCTGCTCCAGAGCTGGCGTCTTTCAGAGGGGGTGGTGCCCATGTTTGCTCCAGGCACGCGATGCTTTGAGTCTGCGGAGATGGGGAGGTTGGGCAGAGTGTCGATCTGGTAGCTGGGGGAAAATGGACTTGATGGAGACAGCATGAAATACACAAGCGGGATTAGACTGTCAGTATAGACCGGAGAACATAAACCATTTCCTATGTCACTCTCCAGCTCCAGGGCAGGGGCAGAGCAGAGGGGAAACCTGCAACAATAATTATGAAATATAAATTTGTACATATATAAAGGGGAAGATATTAACCACTGAAACTCCTTTTACATTATAAACACCACAGGGATATGGAAAAGCAGTATGGGGATTAAGGGCATCTTTTTGCCTGGGGACTAATTTATTACTCTAGATGACACAGTTAGTGGAGAAAGGGAAAATTGATACTTGGTTGTTTCTCTGCAAAAGTTAAATGTGAGTAATGGGAGGGTCCTGCCCCGGCTGTAAACATTTGATGATGGAGAAAAAGGTGGCCAAGAGCTTAAGGGAGCAAAGCACTGATTTGAGAGACAATGCTGGGATCAAGCTCTGGCCCTGCCACCCATTGCCTGGGAAACTTTGGACCAGTCTCTTTCCCTCTGGAAGCGTCAGTTTACTCATCTGCAAAATGGAGAGCCTGAAGGCTATGTTCAACAAAGCTCTCTTAGGCTCCCATCTTTCTGGGAGTCAGGTCACACTTCTTTTTCTAGGACTTATAAGACTCTTCTGCCACTAAGAAGCACAGACCCTCTGGAAAATTCTTTTTTTAATCACGGACGGTGCATCCTGACCCGTTGAGACTCTGCGCAGGCCTCAAGTGTGGCCTGGATATCTGTATTCAAAAAAATATAAAGTTAAAGTAGAATATCCACACGGTGAGTGGGAAAAAAAGCCAAACCACCTGTGGGAGATATCATTGACTGTCTCGATCACACCCACTCCCTGCTCCTTCCTGGCGAAGCACTCCTGATGTTACCGGAGGTGGCCATCTGCAGTTGTAACCGCTGGCTCCTGGCTGTCTAGCATCTTTTGATGGGGCAGAGGAGCATGCCCTGGGAACCAATTCTAGCCAATAAGAAGTAGAGAAAGTCTGCGTGGGGGACTCTGGGAAAGCACTTGTCTTTGTGATAAAAGAGGACAGAAGCAGTGCAGTTTCAAGACATAACCAGCCCTCTCTTTTGAGTCTCGAACATGAGCGTGATGAGTGAGGCAACGGCATTCATTCATTCATTTGTTCCACAATTGTTTATGGAGCACTTACTCTGTACCAGGTAGAAGTGTACCGGTTCTAAGGTGCTGGGGTACAGTTGTGGACAAAACATATTCCCTGTCCTCGTAGAGCTGCCATTCTGGAGCAAGAGACGGACAATACACAAGGTACACAGGTAAAACTTAGAGCTGCTAGATAATGACAGATGCTATGGGAAAAAAATAAAGCAAGAAAGGAAAGTTAACATGAGTATAAGTCCAACATAATTGCACAAAAGTAGCCTTGTTATCAGGGAGACCATGAAACACTACCTCTGGACTTCCAGTTATGTCAGACAAATAAACTGGTTTTGTTTAAGTCTCTGTTAATTGGGTTTTCTATTACTTACAGCTGAATGAATTCCTGAGACAGTGTAGTGGGGGTACAGAGAGACAAGTAAGTCATCTGATTATTTCATAGCTGCTCTCCAGAGGCACGGACTCCTAACAGTTTCTTGGCTTCCTTCCAGAAATTTTCTATGTTAATACAAGCCATATAAGTATAAGCTATATATACAATCTCCCTCCCTCCCGCCTTCTCTCTCTCTTTTACACACACACACACACACACACACACACACAATTAGTGACAGTATAGCATGAGGGCTGAAGGTCTGGATATAGGCAACCTATATAGTAAAGGGCAGGAATGTGGAAAGTCTATATAGTATTGCCTAATATACAAGCTGCTTATCTAGTAGCGCCAACACTTTCTAGCCATAATTATCTCAAATAAATTTCTTTTTTATTAAATTTTTTTTTTCTTTTTAGGGCCACACCTACAGCATATGGAAGTTCCCAGGCTAGAGGTCGAATTGGAGCTGCAGCTGCTGGCCTATACCACAGTAACACCAGATCCAAGCCGAATCTACAACCTATACCACAGCTTGTGGCAACACTGGATCCTTAACCCACTGAGTGAGGCCAGGGATCGAACCTGCATCCTCATGGGTACTTAGTTGGGTTCTTAACCTGCTGAGCCACAATGCGAACTCCCTTGAATAAGGTTCTTAATTTCTGTTTTTCATTTTCCCCATCCGGGAAATGAGGCTATCAGGCTTACCACCCAGTTTCTTCTGATAATTTAATGCATTATTATGTCAAACACACAGAACTGGCCCTGTTCCACTGCGACCACTGAGAAATGTTTGCTACTTTCCAGGCAATGAGTATCATTCTGGTCACTTAGCCATCTGCTTGTACATCTTTCCAGCATGCACATCCATCGCCCTCCTTTTCACACCCGTGTAGTATTCCTCAGTATGGAGATCAGTAGTTTTCTCTTAATGTCCATGGGACATGTGAAGGAGCCCTCTTAACGGAGGACCAGATTCTGAAAGGATCTGTGTCAGAAGCTGGCTAATAGCCCACAGAACATCTGCTGAACTTGGTCTTCTTTCCACTTTGTGAGTCTTCCCTTTACACAGCTCCCTGTATCCTACTCTCTCTCATCCCCCTCTGTACACATCCCTCTTTGCATTTGCGCAAGGCTGGGCACACTCACAGGGCAGCGTTTCTGATATATTCTACTTCAGCATTTAAGAACTGGATCTTTGGGAGTTCCCGCTGTGGCACAGTGGGTTAAGAATTCAACTGCAGCAGCTCAGGTCACTGTGGAGGCACAGGTTCAATCCTTGGCCTGTGCAGTGGGTTAAAGGATCTGGCATTGCCACAACTATGACAGAGGTCGCAACTGTGGCTCAGATTCGATCCCTGGCCTGGGAACTTCCATACGCCATGGGTGTGGCCATAAAATAAAGTTAAAAAAATTCCCGAGATCCTGCTGTATAGCACAGGGAACTATATCTCATCACTTGTGATGGAACATGATGGAGGATAATGTGAAAAATAAAAGGTATATAAATGTATAACGGGGTCACCTTGCTGTACAGAGAAAACGGACAGAACATCGTAAATCAACTGTAATAAATTTTTTTATTTAAAAATTTTTAAAAATTCCAAAAAAAAGAGGACTGGATCTTTGTAGACTTTTCCTCCAGCTGCATCTCTTGTTTTCAGATGGATAAATAAATAAATAATAAGGACAAAACCTAGACATCCTCTACATACAGAGACACTTAATAGCGAATTGGGGGGCATTCATTAATCCTCTGAAGGAAAAGGTAGTTAAATAACAACTAGTCCAGTGGGGGCATAGACATGAAATAAGTCAGTTAATAATACCATAACACGTCAAGTGTAATGAGGGAGACGAAGTATTATGGGCAATGGGAGCGACTGATCTTCACGAAGTGTGCCTTATCCCTGTGTGCAGGAGCATGCGCAATGAGCTGCCTGTGATAGACAAGCTGGGGTTTTGATCAGAGAAAGAGGAGGGGACATTCCAGGTAAGAGGAAATTAGCATATGCAGAGCCCTAAAGTGAGATATTTGGGGATCATCGTAGGGTAAATGGGAAGGCATGGATGGGATGGGGCCAGGAGACAGGCTGAGAAGGGTGCTGGGTCCCACTGAGTCTCTGATCAGCTGCTCTAGGACCTAGCAGTATTGTAAATAACAAAGCTGATGAGACCTAGTATCTTCTAGAACTCTAACTGCCCGGCACACGCTCTCAGCTTCTTTCCTAGTCTACCCTCCAAGCTGTACCATTCTGTGGTGGCTCCGAAAGAAAGTAGGTAAAGTTGCAGGCGTTTGGGGCAGAGAGGCAGACAAGCAGGCTCTGGGAGGTGAGAAGGCTGAAGATGATGTGCCTCTTTGTGTCTTGAGGGTGGGTGCTTAACACAGGTACTCATCGCGATTCTTTTTGTTGCTGCAACAGATGGACCCTGGCTCAGTTAAGAACAAAAAGTAAAATGACAGTGACTGAAAGGATGAGTTAACAATCCCACTTTAGGGAACCATATCCAGAGATCTCAGCAAGCACCTCAAGGACTTTCTCCCCGGGGCACTGCAGTGAAGCAGTCTCACCTCCAATAGCTGTGTTCGTTTTATAAATAGCATATTCCTGAGAGAGAGAATCTGATTGGTCCATTTTGGGTCTGGGATTTTTGTAGTTGGACCAATCAGCTGTGGCCACTGAATGATGGGGTTGCGGCCCAAATTTGGACACTGAGGCTTGAAGGGGTACCTGTTACGAGCCAAGCAACCATGCCCTCCCCAATCCAAAATGGCGCATCAAAGAGTAAATCGGGGCAATTCCCAGGAGTGAAGCGAAGCTGTCCCTCCATTCTGGGCTTGGAGGGGGGAGTTAGTGCTACCCCTGCTGGATCCGGGCCCTAAGAAATTTGGACTTCATAATTTACGAAGGCAACAGGGAGCCAACAAATCCATTCAGCACACATGAAATATTTCAAGTGAGGCACAAGGGACCTGGAGCAGGTCTTAGAGAAGATGGATTTACATCTGGCAATAAAATCCCAACTCCAGTAACCTTTGCACTTAGGTCTGGATTTTGTCTGGATCTTAAAGCTTTTATAAGTGTTTAAGAGCATGAACTCTTTAAGGATTGGAATTTCTCTTACCTTCTCTCCCCACTCCGGGATTGGGCTGCCAGGACAAGGTTGGGAGGGTGCCTATCTTTCATTCTCCCAGTCCTGGAACTCTTGGGTGATGCCCTTAACCTTGCTGAGCTCCAGGGTCCTCACCTGTGAAATGGAGGTGTTCCTACCAACCTTATAGCTGTCAGGAATGCAAAATCCAGAAACATTTGACAGCATTTCGTAAAGCAACAAATGAGTGAATATGACTATTTTGTGATCTTGCTGAAGTTTGGTTTTGGAGGTAGAAAATCATTGCTTTGAGCCTCAGCTTTTGCTTAGGAAAGTCACTTTACTTCTCTGATCCTCAGTTTCCTCATCCATAAAATGGGGACCACAGTGCCTATCTCGTGACGTTATCGTGAGGGTTACATGATAATGCAGGCACAGGGTCGAAGCACAGCACATCCTTCCCAGCTCCCATGGAAGTGTTCAAGACGTCCAGGAGTTCCCTTGTGGTGCAGTGGGTTAAGGATCCAGTGTTGTCACTTCAGTGGCTCAGGTTACTGCTGTGGCACAGGTTCAATCCCTGGCCCAGGAACTTCCACATGTCACAGGCATAGTCCAAAAAAAATTTTTTTTGTTTTATATCTCCACCCCCACTCTTTCCAACACCAGATGTATTGGTATTGAAAGAACATGGGCTTTGTGGACAGAGGGATGTGAGTCTGAACTCCAGCTCTGCTCCTTCCTACCTGTGTCTTTGAGTAAAATTTTTGATTTCTGTTAGCCTTAGTTTCCTTTTCTTTAAAAAGGGGATGGCAGTTGCTATCATGTTATGAGAATTAATTACAATATATGTAACAAACCTTGAGCAGAACTTAGTATTTAACAGGTGCTCAATAAATATCAACAGTTCTTAGGTTCCTTGAGAACTTAAGAATTCTACGTTATTCTGTGCTCCTGACACCTTGACCATAGAGAGTGGTCCATAGGTACTGATGGAATGGCAGGCAGAGAAAATGATTTTCACCAATAAAGCACTGTTTGAACTATTTGTGTATTTTGAATCCACCTTCTGTTTATACAAGGGTTTCTTTGCTTTTAACTAAACATAGTGGACCTCTGTCATGGAATTATGTTACTCATATTTTTCAGCTCTTAGACTATTATTATCATTGAGTGCAACCCTCACTAATGTTATTTCCTTTTTTTTTTTTTTTTAGCTATTTCTTGGGCCGCTCCCGCGGCATATGGAGGTTCTCAGGCTAGGGGTTGAATCGGAGCTGTAGCCACCGGCCTACGCCAGAGCCACAGCAACGCAGGATCCGAGCCGCGTCTGCAACCTACACCACAGCTCACGGCAACGCCGGATCGTTAACCCGCTGAGCAAGGGCAGGGACCAAACCCGCAACCTCATGGTTCCTAGTCGGATTTGTCAACCATTGCGCCACGATGGGAACTCCCTGTTATTTCCTTTTATTTTTCATGATTCTCATGTGCACGCGCCTTTGCATGTAAGGATATGGTTGACGTGTAAAACAGGCAATGCGGTTTTGTGTGTGTGGTTAATTTATATGAATTGGACTGTTCTGAACACCTTTCTCTCTTTCCTACTTTTCTCATGAAGCATTCTGTTTTTGTGACCTGTCCACCTTGTTCTATGTACATCTAGTTCATCGTCCTTACTACTGTGTATGTGTTCCATGTAGCCCCTTTTTATTAACCAGAACATTGGATTTACCAGAACACCTTTATTCCCCAGCCAAGACTGCTCTACTAGAAATATTGTCTTCATTTTCTCCTGAGGAAATCAGTCATTAAATTATGACCTTCTGATGTAATTATAGCAATAACGATGGCCATGCCCACTTGCCTACATTGAGAATTCTAGTAAGAAAGCACTGAAAGCAAGCTCTTTGATTTTATGTCTCCCTGTTATGTGCATGCTTACCCATGTGCATGTGTGCTTTTGGCTAGAGTGTGCTTTGCTGTGTTTTAAATAAAGATTCCAATTTACATAAATTTAGTGAATTTCCATGGTGCATGAAAATATAAACTCAGGGCTATAATGTCAATTAGGACAATTCATATCCCATAATAAAAGCAGCCTTGAGTTTAGAGGTGGGCGCTCTCCACTCAGGTTTGGGTTCTGCCTCTTGTTAGCTGCATGAGTTCAGCCAAGCCATTTAACTTTTTCTATAAAGCGGAGAGTTATGAATATAGGGTTGCCGTGAGGATAAGATGAAATAACAATTAGGCATGCTAGAGAAAGGCAGCATCCTATCATACTTTTTGGTTTCAAATATGAAGATTTAAAACTCAATGCAAACATTTGAGGGTCTGCTCTGGGGGTGCCCCTTTCCCATCTGTGCCTATGGAAGATTGCTGCTAATTGAGCTGGATACAGTCTCAGACTCCTTTCCAACTTTGCAGTTCAGGAAGACTACCAGCTGATTGGGGATGACTTATGCCCCAAATGCTAATTTTCAGTTTTTTTTTTTTTTTTTTTTTGGTTTTTAGAGCTGCCTGGTGGTTTCCAGACTAGGGGTTGAATTGGTGCTACAGCTGCCGGCCTGCGCCACAGCCACAGCAATAGGGGATCTGCGTCGCCTCTGTGACCTACACCACAGCTCACGGCAATGCCGGATCCTTAACCCACTGAGTGAGGCCAGGGGTCAAACCTGCATCCTCATAGATCCTAGTTGGGTTAACGGCTGAGCCATGAAGGAAACTCCGTTTTTTTTCATTTCTGATGAGGCCCTGTGCTGTGTCACTGGGGAAGATCAGAGATAAACATGTCCCAGGTTTGCCCGCGGAAAGCCTGAAGTCATGCATGGGCAACAGGTGTAATTAACTCTAAGACAAGACAAAGGATAGTCTTACAATGAATTACCCAAATGCTATGGACACATTGAAAAATGGGAAACGGATCCTGTGATGGGCATCACTGAAAGTTTCTCAGAGATGGTAGCATTTTAGCTAAGGCTTCAAAGCCAGAGATGATTTAGAAAGTGCCCATGTTGTGAAGAACAGTTTAGGTGGGAGAAAACATCTAACTGTTTAAGATGCGAGAAGTGCAAAGCATGTATGGAGAGCAATTCAACCTGTCTTAAATCCAGGTACGGCATTGTAACATTACCATTAGTAAAATATTAATTGGTACTTGTTGAACACTTGTGCTGTTCAAGCACTGTGCTAAGCGTTTTATTTTATTTTGTCTTTTTAGGGTCGTACCCACAGCACATGGAGGTTCCCAGGCTAGGGCTCCAATCAGAGCTGTAGCTGCCAGCCTTCACCACAGCCACAGCCACATGGGATCCGAGCTGCCTCTGTGACCTACACCACAGCTCACAGCAACACCTGATCATTAACCCACTGATCAAGGCCAGGGATCCTAGTCATATTCGTTTCCACTGAACCACGACGGGAAATCTGTAAGCATTTTGGATACGTACTGTCATTTGATAATCATAAAAACTCTATAAAATAGTATATCAGTTATCTATCACTGTGTAACAAACAATTCCAAATTTTAGTAGCTTAAATGAACAATCACTTATTGTTTATCTTGAGTCTAGAGAGGTTCTGCAGATCTGGGCCAAACTGGGCTGATTTCAGTCTCATTCATATCTCTGTACTCAACTAATAAGTCAGCTTGGCCCTGGCTGGTCTAAGATGTCCGAAGCTGGGAAGCTTCTGTTGAATGTTTCACGTCCTTTCAGCAGGCTAGCTTGGGCCCGTTCACATGCCTTTGGCAGAATTCTGAGAGCGGCTTCTAAGGTCTAGGTTTGGAATTGTGCTATAGTAGGAACATTCAAAAATGAATGAATGAATGAATGAATAGTCCTGTGTTTAGACTCCATTTCCTCTTTTCCCTTTGAAACTAGTGGTCCAGTTTCATCATTGTTCTCTTGGGAAGCTGCTTCAGGGTGGGAACAGATGGTCAGAATCACCTTTTGCACAAAGTAGGAGAACAGGAAACATTGATTACAATGTGTCAAGGCAGCCAGGGCCCTGGAACCCAGGCCCTTTTTCTCAGCCAGTGAGTAGCTTAAAGAAGCTTCCCAGAGAAGGTCCTGACAATAGCTCACAATCCAAGCTGAGGAAAGCCTAGCGCTGGCAACAGGAGCCTGCTCCTGACCTGTGGTGGGCAAGACTGGACGAGGCTGTGGCTTGAGAGTAGGCCAGCAGAATGGGGCAGATCTGAGGCTCTCCTGCGGGGGTGAAGGCAAGCCATAGCTGGGAGCAGAAGAGAAAGAAGGCTGCTTCTTGTTTCCCCAGTTGGTACCTCAGGGCCTGAGGTTGAGTTTGGGGAGGAAGGGTTGGAGGAGAGGCCCTGGGGCTCAACGTAACATCAGCTGTGCTACCAGCTGCCTCTCTGGGAGGATGCAGATCTAGGCAAGAGGCCTGCAATTCAGACCCGTGCAGCTACCAAAATCTTTTTTTTATTAAAATGCTTTGTGCTGCAGGATACCGGGAGTTAAGCTGATCTGTCTGCCAGAGCATGTTTGCCTAGAGCACACTATTAGATACTTTGTCTTCTTTAAAATAATACTAAGAGATGGGCTTTATAAAGTCTCTCTGCTCCTGCTCTAATATTGCCGCCTGCAGAAAAACAGGGCCGGGAGCAGAGACCATTTGCCCTGCTGGGAAGGGCCTTGATGTACCACCAAGTGAGGGCTTTCCCACCGCCTGGATCCGCAGATCCCCAGCAGTGTGCAAGCGGGAGGAGACAAACCAGTTTGATGGTGGCGGCGTCACCTGTGAGAATCGGCGATATCCACCAGGAGAGAGAGCGCCGTGGCGTGTGCTTTGCCTGGACTAGATGCTATCAGATCGTTCGCAGTGGCATTCCTCTTGGATAAAAGATTGTTATCAGGATCATTTATTTGTAAAGAAACTAACGTCTATAAGGGCACATTACGTACCCCCCCTCCCCCCGCTGTTAATCCGCTCTCCTGTCTGTCATGCTGTGTTCAAGCCCATTAGTATTTGGAAGATAAAGTACGTTTGATTATCCTTTGGCATCTCATGATTTTAAAAGGAAGAAGAAGAAGGAGAAGAAAAAAAAAAAAAAAGACTTGACAACAAAATCCCCGAAACTGATGGCTTTTTATGGGCTCTGTGCTTGGAGTTTTGTGTTTCTCCGAGCAGGTAAAGAAAGGCACCTGGTAACACATGTTACGCTGGTAGCCTCGGCAGGTTTGGGTCATAAATAACCATCCTCTTAAGTGATGCGATATGTATTATTTTTCTCCTGTGAACTTGGGCCTCAAACGCACAATTCTCTAATTGCAAATAATCAGATGTGGGTGAGATCAGTATTCCTAATTCGAGAATAAACTGGAAGGAATGTCGTGTTTAAAACTGCATGAACGTGGGGACTTGGAGCCATACACTGGTGAGTAGCAAGCGACTTTTCTTTCTGTCCCAATTCGAAGAACTGCCTAAGCCCTGCACTTCTCCATTTAAATATCTCTTGCTTGGGTTACCACAAAGAGCCTTTGTATATTATTCTGAAAAGCTGTAGGCATAGGATTA
Organism: Phacochoerus africanus; assembly: GCF_016906955.1. Taxonomy (NCBI): domain Eukaryota; kingdom Metazoa; phylum Chordata; class Mammalia; order Artiodactyla; family Suidae; genus Phacochoerus; species Phacochoerus africanus. The sequence continues at coordinate 30,051,106 of NC_062551.1, forward strand.
TGTGTTCTTACATGTCTTATTTTAGGCATCAGCAGCAAAGTATACCAAAGGCAAATTTATGTTTAGAGCTATCAATAAAACATAACTGAGAGTCTGCTAAATTAGTAATCGTGAACAACCTAGTCAGATCTTGCTCTCCTTCTCTTGCTCTCTCTCTCTCCCTCACTCTTTTTCTCATTACAAAGCAACTTTTAAAGTATTTGCCTTCGGTGTGAGGGTGGTCTCCTAAGATAGCATATACTTAAATATCTCAGAGCTACCTGCAGGCCTTATTTTTGGACGAGGGTATCAAGGGAGAGCTAAACTAAAGTCGAATAATGGTTTTAAGTTAAATGCCTTCAAGTACTGCCAAGGGCCTTTAAATCAGATGTCCATCATGAAAAGCATCATTTATCAGCAAGATGGAAAAGATAGTGTTTGTCAGCAGTTGTTATTAACTCAAATGAATAGATCGTTTTGCCTGGGCCTCGGAAAGCTCTGTTTCCATCTCATGGACACCAAAAAAAAAAAAAAAAAAAAAAAAACTACACATGAAACCATTTAGCCAAGAGGGGAAAATTACTCCCCATCTCACCGCAATGCCTCTGGATTTTCTGAAGGGAACATAAACAGAAAGCAGAAGCGAAGATGCCCTGCTTGCCATGAGGCAGTGTCGGGGCGAGCGAGGTCCAGCCCCAGAGAGAAAGCTCTTTCTTTATGATGGGTTTCTTTCCGGGGGGAAAGATTTTTCTCATCCCTGGGGGGCGGGGGGTAACAGAGCCATCTGGTCCCCTCAGAAGGCAGCCTGCAGACAGGCGTCTGGGTGTGGTTTCTTTCTGGTGCCTAAATAATTTGCAAGAGGTCGAAGGACTAGGAAACACAGACAATTATCTCTCTGGGCTGCTAGGATATGAAGGCTGGAAGGCCTCTGAGATCAGTTGGCAGAGTGGTTTTCATTTTCTTTGTAGCCTCAGAACTCTTTCTTCCTTCAAAATATCATACAGAACTCTGATTAGAAAAGAGATAAAATAGAATGCTCCGATTAAGGTGGGGCAGGGGGACTCAAAAATCCCACCCACTGAGCCCCCGACCCTCCTCCTGCAACAGCTTCTGTGAAGTGCCTGAGGACTCAGCAGAACCGCAATTTAAAACCACTGCTTTATTAGCTTCCTTCGTTCCCAACCCCCAGACTCAGAGAGGGCAAGTAACTTGCCCAGAGTCACACAGCTCACACTAAGGGCAGCGAAGGACCAAGTAACACCATTCACGGGCTTTGCATGCTTTAGTTATCGAGATCAAAAGCAGATAACTGGCTTCCTTGGCCACGTTTTGCCTTTGGTGTGCTTTGCCAGCTTCAGAAGCTATGTGTATCCACGTGGTTCTGTCTCTCCCATTTCTTGCTTTATTCTTCTTGGCAGTGAGCCTTAAGTGCCCACTTAATCATTATCATTAAGTGGTTTTAAAGATGACATATAACCCTAATGGCTATTTCCACCTAATCATTTTTTTAAAACAACGGATGCTTGTATGTCTATTTTGGGTCTTTGGTCCATAACCCAATACATAAGCTGGGACTTTCTCTACTGTTTGGAAATCTGGTCTGTAGGCTTAGCAACTTCCAACAGTCCTACCACCCACTTCGGCCACATGGTTCCAGCAGAAGCAGCCTATTTTTCACAGACCCTCACCCCACTGACCTCAGTTGATCAACATTGGATGCTGTGTGGAACCACGTGGTATGGGACACAGAAGCTGTAACTCAGCCATGTTCCCGACCCCGGGGGATTCTCACTTGCCCTGAGGGCAAATAAATTCCACCCTCTCAGTCAGAGGAGAGAGTAAACTCCTGGATCTAGCTGTTTAGCTTTTATCAGCTGCAGACAACGTCCAGTGGTGACTGGGTTCCTCACGCACTCCGGCTATTTCAGCTGTCCTTCAGTTGTGGGCAGTAAACCCGGGCGCTGCAGGTAGGAGGTGGTGGGTTTGGGGTGTGGAATCAGGTAAACATGGCCACTAGCTCTTGATTTAGAACAGGTCACTTAGTTTGTCTTTCTGTCCCGGGTTCTTCATCTGTAGAATGCAGGCAGATCAGAGCGCCTGTCTCATAGAGGGATTGCAGCTAAGGTCTTGATAAAGAACTCCATGTCTAGGACTTTGGTCCTGGAAAACCAACCTTCAATTCACTCAGGGTATCAATTCAGGAGTGTGTTTCTATAAGTGAGCAGGGAAGTGGCCAGAGGCTGCCAAGAGTCAGGGAAAAGCCCAAAGGCTATTAACCTCTGACCTTTCTCATAAAAGTCATTCAAGTAGTGTTCCTTCATAGCGAGGTCACTCCGGGGCCTCGATGGGTGCATGCTGTCTTATCTTCTGCTTGGTATAGATAGCATCTCTGTAAATGTCTGAGACCCTTGATATTATAAAGTCTTAATCTTTCCTCTGAGCCCGTGAGTATCTTTCCATCGCTAACATACCCATCCCTTTGTGGCAACCGTACTCTTATTGTTTTCTTTCCATACACTCTGCTAATGAGAGTTGGGGTTTTTAGCCCTGGCAACCAAGGGAAGCCCTACTCATTTAGGTACGTCGAAGTCCTGATTCCAAACCCAAAGATTTGAGTTCTGTCCTGTTGCCCCACGTCTCTTACTGAAGTACTGCCATTGGGTTGATCTACAAGCAGAATGTAACGCATCGTCTCAAATGTTTTCTGAGCGTCTCCAGGTAAATTAGAGGTAAACAGCAATACACCGTGGTAAGGGTTCCAAAAGAGAGAGGAGAAAAGGATCTGTGAGTGTGGGGCAAAGCAACCCAGATTGCTTCTGGCTCTGGGGGTTGGGGAAGGGCTCAAAGAGAAGGTGATTTTTGCTCTGCGTCTTGAGAAGGGAAGATGAGGGATGGAGGTACTGGGTCAAGGCAGTGCAGGGCGTGCTGGCGGCAGCCACCTTTTCTTAATGCAACACATCGCTGAAAGCACAGATCAGGGTCTGGCAGTACCAAGTGATAGTAATAATGGATAGCATGTTTTGGATGCTTCCTTTTGGCTGGATTTCTTTTGTGTGCTTTACAGATATTCTTTCATTGGATGCTCATAGCACCCTGTGGATACATCTTGAATTATTCCTGCTTTACATAAGAGCTCCATGTGTGAGTGGTGGGATGCAGTTTCCTACCAGCTCATTGGACACTGATATCCACCAGCTATTCAATGGTGCCAGATGCACAGTGCCACACCCTGGGGAGATGCTGGTGAGTAGGACAGACATGGTCTCTGTTCTCCTGGAACCCACAGTCTAGTGTGTGTTGATAAGAATCCAAACTAAGCTCTTCTTTCTCATGTCATTGTTTTTATGAATCCTGGTTAGATAAGGCAGGATCCTCACCCTCTAGTTTTGTGTTTGTGTGGCTTTTAAGTTTGTGGGAGGACATTGGTGGTTACATTCCTAGTGTTTCCCCACCACCCTCCACTTTCCCAACAGCCCTTGATTTTTGTGATTTGGGGTAGGCTGAGAGCACCCTGGCCCAAAGCGGAATGTGAGTGAGACCAAACTAAGCTAATCAATGCCTTCCATCCACTGCCCCCAGTTATTGGTTCAGGAGCAGGAGGGTGTGAGTTCAGTTGTTCTGATTAGATTGGCTTCCAGGTCTTGTCTGAGAATACTGACATAAAGGTTCTTTTTCTTCCCCTCTAGGATGTGAACAAAGAAATAGGAAATTCTCCAAACTACTGAAAGCCATCTTGGGACTGACAAGAGAAACCCTGGCTGAGATTGGAGTTATATAAGCAAGCAAATGGAGCCAAAAAATCAAGAGCAAGAAGCCGGATCCTGGTGACATCACTGGGTTCCTGGATCATGCCTCACCTGAAGCCTCAGCAGTTCCACCTCTGGATTTTACAGTCACAGAAGCCAGTCTGAGTCACGTGTTGGTTGGAATCCAAAGCTCACAGCTTAGGAGGGTGTTGGGGGGGGGGGCACTATCAGCATGGAAAAGTCTCTCGTGAGTCCCAGTCTGCTATCCAGTCTTGATATGACCTCTATTCTCCAAGTCTCAGTTTCTTTTTCAGGAGAAGGTCAGATTGAAACAACAGCAGTGATGAGGCTGGTGATGACTGCCACTTATCAGACACTCTCTGCTTCCATCAACCCTGCTGAGGGTTTTTATATGCAACATCTCATTTAGTTGGTCCAAGAGCCTCACAAGGTAGTAATATAAGGATGCCCAGAGAGACTGAATCACAACACAATTCATAGATGACAGAGCTGAGACATGGTGCAGGCATTTAACACTGATTTTTTTAAAGAGGCCAGCTTTTTCATTGAAAAACTCCTTTTGCGGTCTGTGAATGTCTAGGAGGACTGGGGCTGCAGCAGTGTTATTCAAACCTGATTCCCCCAGCACCAAGCATGATACTTGGCAAAGAGTAGACAGCCAGTACGTATGGGCTGAATGAATGAATGAATGAATGAATGAGTGGCTAGAGGAATTCCTAGAGCCCCTTCAGCTCTAAAGTCCTTTGAAATCTGCCTTATGCTCTTTGCCTAATGAGAGTTCCCAGAAGCATTTCTCGGGTGAAGGGCAAACTCCTTTCTCTTCCTCTGAACTCACGTTTGCTCCACTGTCTGCTCCCTACTAATGAGGGGACATAGCCCAGGGGGACTGTGTCTCCAGGCTAATTATTTTGTGATTGCTCTGACCACACAATTCAGAATATTCAGCTTATTGTTGGTGTTTTACATCTTGCCACTGTTGCCCTTGTCGACTTCCAAGGGCGCGAAGCCATGGCCCAACGGGCTGGCCCTTCCAAGGTCAGCTTGATGGCAAACACAAACTTAATTGAGCTGGAATAATAATTTTTTTTTCCCTTTGCTTGATGTGCAGGTGACAATACTTAAAATATCGACATGCCTTAATACTTTTAAATTCAGTTGTTTGCTGATCAGCAGCAGCTACTTAAATTGACCAATCTATCTTGCCCAGCTGGAGATCAAGGGATCAGCACTTAATTTCATTCCCTGAATAAAGAATTTTTTTTTATATCCACATGGAAATATCAGAACATGAAAGGTTAAATCAATATGGAGTTTTACATTGCTTAAAGGGCATTTGCATCAAAGCAGCCCTGAATGCAATTCACTTGTTTAATGAATTTTTTATGCTTATTTAATGAATTTCACAAAGGTTTGGTGTTTTTCATAAAATGGATAAGGACTTCCAGTTTTATGAAATAATAAAAATGGAACTGAAGTTATGAAATGAGCAATCTCATTAGTTAGGCATGATATATTCATATGAAAATGTACATGTCTCTGTATTATTGCCTGGGCACCATTATGCGAACAGTGGCTTGTTATAATAGCATGGCAAATATTCCTCTAGTTAAGATATCAAGAAGTGACAGAAGGAAATTGCATTTTCTTCCCATTTCTAATAATGACATAATTAATGCTCATTTAAAATAATTACCTGGGCATTGTTTCCCAAGAGTGCTGAGACCTAAGTCAATGATAAATGCATCCTGAAATACTTTTGAACCTCAACTCAAATGATGTCCCTTGCTTTATAATTTGTTATTTGTTGAAGTAACCGTGATCCCCTGACTTTCCATTTGGATGTCCTTGGTGCATAAACAGACTACACCAGACTAAATGTATCAGACTGTCCCCATACAGAAGAAATATCTTGTATCCTGATGCCTGATGCAGAGAGAGCAATAGAGAGAGAGAGGGAGAGAGATTGATGATTTTGTAATCAATTCCTCACCTTTTCTGGGGAGTGGGGGGTTTGTATATTTCCTTGGTTCTAAGGCTTTTTGTTGGGTGTCCGGAGTGTGGTGACCTGGTCCTTTTGACTCATCTTTGATCTTCAGCGGTCGCAAAGTCCTGGTTAACAATTGAGGCTTTGAAACACAGCTCTATGCTTTGTAACTGCTTGACCATAAGTGAGTGCCTTAACCTCTCTGAACCTCAGCCGTAAAATAAGGACCGTAGTGGGGAGTTCCTGCCTCAGAGGACCATGGGCAAGACTAAGGAAGTCTAGGCATGAAAAGTTCTTAGCATGGTGTGGGGCATCCTGCAGACACCCCATAATGTCAGCTGTTGTCATAGAAGCTGTTGGGAAGACGCTGTGCCTGGAGTTGGCTGCCTGCTGTGGTGTAGAGTCTGAACAGAAGTTATGAATCAGTGCTAGGCAGGCCCTTGCTGGGGAAACTCGAAACTGTTTCATTGCTCTTTCTTTGCCTATTCAAGAGGACAGGCAGCTGGAACGCTCCTCTGGCATTCAACACTGACATCCATCTCAACAACATTAATAATCCAGGGCAACGGAATTCATTCTGGCTTCTCTGATTTCACAGAGCAGACAAATTCAAATGAGCGCTTCCATGAGCATGTCTGGGGCACCCACTGGGTGCTGGGCTTTCCCAAAGAAAAGGGAAAGGCAGAACTCTCCGTTCTCAAGGAATGTATAATCTCGATCTGGCAATACGGAAGTGCCAGGATGGACTTTTCCTCCCAATAAACCCCCTGATATCTGTATAGCACCTTGTGGTTTTCAAAAAGCCTTTCGAGGGACCAGCTCATCCCTCAGGACACTTTGGATGGTAGATTGAAATAATTTCATTGGGTGCAGAGAGGTACTTGGCCTTGTGGTTAGCAAATTGGTCCCTGCATTTCGAGCTGAGTTTCAGTGCCAGTTCTGCATAGCTGTGTGGCTTCCCACACATCACTTAACCTCTCTGAGCATGTGCCTTCATCTTTTAAATGAAGATGAGAAGAAGACCCACTACATTTGCTGGCATTTAAGACACATCTCCCTGACTTTCCTCCACACCCTGAAAATTACGGTGTGTCCGATATGCCCATATTCCAGGTGGAAACGAATGTTAAAGAGAGAAAGTGATGGAAGATACTACCCCCCAGTGGTGGAGCTAGGGAAGTCAAAAACCTCGCAGCAAAGGTAACAGTACCATTGCCTTTTGGCGGCAATGGCAGTTGGTCAATTTTGACTTTGTAAACATTTTTAAATAAAAAAGTGTGAAAAATAGTTTCTGTTGTGGTGCAGCACAAACGAATCTGACTAGTAGCCATGAGGATGCGGGTTCGATCTCTGGGCTCTCTCATTGGGTTAAGGATCCAGCGTTGTGGTGTAGGCTGGCACCTGCTGCTCCAATTCAACCCTGGGAGCTTCCATATGCCACAGGTGTGACCCTAAAAAGAAAAAAAATGTGAAAAATAGGTCACATGAATGATTAGGGTTCAAGCTATTTCTGCTGTTTTGTAGATTCACTAACACACTCACACACATATATATATATACAAGCACACATATACACAGGGTGTCATTTTTAAAGCCATGTTATTTTATACTCTTCGAAAAGTTAGTTGATTATTACTGATTATCCAGAAATTATGACTTTCTACTGAGTTCCAATATAGAGTCTACTGTACTTATAATAATAACATATAAAGTAGTAAAAATGATAAGAATAATATTCTTTCTCTTATAAAATCACTTTAATACCATCTTTAATATAGACAATAAAAATACTCCAGTTTCTTCTTCCAAATTTTCTTCTAGTATTAGGGTGACTCTTAGTATAATGTGTTAATAGTAAAAAATCTAATATTTTCCTTAAACTTGAGTCTTAACCCCCAAGATCAGAGACCTTTTCTACAGGACACTCTCTTACCTTGACATGTTTGCACCTTCCCTGAAGCAGGGACACACCCAGTGTAGAACTGAACGTGTGCAGACCCCAGGCCAGCTCTTAAACAGGCTTGAAACAGAACAAGCTTCAGCCAAAACAGAACAGGAACCACCCAAGCCTTGCACTTTCTCCCCTCCTGTTGGCCTTGGCCTTTGAGGAGAGAGTCCTTTATAAAATCCTGTCCAGTGAGGTTTCCAGCTAATTGAGGTGTTCCTGGATATCCTGTTTGGTGCATTGATAAGCACCTCTCTGTGCTTCGTGCCACGGAGGGGATGGGAGGAAGAAGAATGAACGAGATGAGGCCTGTGCCTCCAGGGGCCGACACCTCCGGCAAGTAGGGAGGCAGACACACAAGCGCCCAAAACCCAGGGCAGAGAGAAGAGAGAGGTAAGCAGAGCTTGACAGCTCTGTGCTTGGGGCCAGGAGGGTCCATTACCTCAACTCTTGTTAGGTCCAATTTATTACCACCGCCATTCCTAATCTAATAATAATAATTTCTAGTCAGCCTGCCTTCTTTAATATCAAAGAGTTATTTTTCTACTGACAAAATTAATGATAAAAAAAAAACCTTCTGGGAATTAAAAGCAATTGTGCCTGCTGATGGGGGAGAGGGGCATGGGGTCTTCTTGGGAGAGTGGGGAGGAGGGGCTGGTGACTATCTCTTTAAGGACCACTCCCCCAAGGACCTCCTCCCACAGAGCATCAAAGTCTTGAAGGTCCCCTTGCTGCTTAGCGGGTTAAGAACCCAACTAGGATCTATGAGGATGTGTGTTCAATCCCTGACTTTGCTCAGTGGGTTAAGGATCCTGCGTTGCCCCAAGTCTCAGTGTAGGTCATGGATGTGGCTTGGATCTGGCGCTGCTGTGGCTGTGGCATTGGCTGGCAGCTGCACTCCCACTGGACTGCTAGTCTGGGAACTTCCATATGCTGTGGGTGCAGCCCTAAAAAAAAAGTCGAAGTCACATTGGGTGTGTCTCTATCAGCTCTGCCATTTAAGGTTTAACAGCTGGGAGGGAAAATGTCCCAAAGCTTTTCAAAATAAATGAAGACCCACATTCCAGGTTTGTGGTGAGAATGGTGACAGAGCTGGCATCTCACATATTCTGGGGACCCCAGGATGGCCAAGGTGTGAGGCGGTTTCCAGCAACCCCGCATTGCCCACAGAGGATCTGGGGGAGGGGGCGGATCTCTGGGGGCCTTGTTTGCCTTAGCTGGTCCCGGGATTTCCAAAGCCGCTTGACTCCGGTGTGAGCCAGCGCTTTCCAGCCCTGGTTTTGGTGGTAACTCCACGAGCGCCTGGGTCCACATCACCACATTTGTCAAAAACATCCTCCATCATTGGATGGAACAGATCCCCCATTAGACATAAGGGCAACCGTTGAAAATGATGACGGCTGTGGTAGAAAGCAGGCGTTTGTCCTCGCCTGGGACTCAGGACCAACGTGGGTGTGTTAAATTTCAGGTGGCCCCGAGTGAAAATGGCCATGGGACGGTCAAGTAATGCAAAGGGAATGGGCCAGGTTTGTGCACGCTTTTTGCAAGAGGCGGCGTGTTGGTCAAACAGGAGGCCCTGTCTCCGCATCAGTGCACAACCATGACTCAACCCGGCAGCTGCTGCCAGGCAAGAATGCAGTGGGCCCAGGCAGGAATTTGGATTTTCTTGTGATGCGACAGCCCAGTGAAACATGCCCCACGGGCCACTGGGGTTGCCGTTTGCAAACACTGCTATATATCAGTCAAAACGATCTCTCAAAGCTCGATTAGGGTCCTTGGCACCGAGTCATATAGGTGGCATTTACATCTATGAACGTTCCGCCTCGTTGGGTTGCGTGTGGGGCTTTTAACACAAATAATCCTTCACGGTTGTGCTGTATTTGACAATGTAGGTAAGCGCTTTCATGACCATTACAAGCCCCATTTTGCAGACGAGGATGGGCTTCTTTAGTGCCACCTGTGTGGTGAAGGGGCAGGCGCAGGAATCCCCAGGCTGTGTTCTTTCTCTAAGTGTAAAAGGCTTTGGTTTCTTTCCTGCTGTTTAAATATTCCACTGCGGGGTGTTAAACGTGGCCACAATTTTTTGAACCTTTCTCCCATCAGAGATTGGTCTGTTTCCCCTGACTTTGCATCTGGGCTGGTCTGGAACTGTTTGACCAATAGGATGCAGGGGAAGGCTCACTCTGCCGGTTCTGGGTGTAGCCTTTAAGAGGATTGGCGGTTTCTGCTTCCTTCTTCTTGGAGTTTTGGGTCGCCTTGTGAAAAGTCTGACCGGCCAGCTCAAGAGATCCTGTGGAGAAACCCTGAGACTGCAAAGAGAGGGGATGAGCCTGGCTGAATCAGCCTCCCAGCTACACCCACCAAAGGGCCAAACATCCAAGTAAACTTCTTGGTCCCTCCGGACCATCAAGCTGCCAGCAGAACACCATGGAGAGGCCCTTCCAGTCGATGGCACATGGAACAGAAGCATCTCTCATCCGAGGTCTGCTTGAATTGCTAACACGAAATAATAACCACATTAAATAATTGCTTGGTTGTGGTTTTAAGCCATTAAATTCCAAGGAAGTATGTCATGCAGATAACCAAAACTTACCTGCATATCTGCAATAGCACACCTCTGATTTATCTATTTATCTATTTCATCTATTCTATCTATTTATCTATCTATCTATCTATCTATCTATCTATCTATCTATCTATCTCTCTATCTATCTATCCATCCATCATCCATCTATAATTTACAGAAGTGTTTCAATATTGATATAGTAAATTTGAAGAAGGCAGAAAAGCACAAAAAAGGAATGATCTTCTATCTGAAGATTGTCACCAGGAGTATTTATCCCTCCAGACCTTTTTCTGCTATTTTTTTTCTTAAAAATGAGATCATACTAGGCTTACTGCTGTGCAGTCTGCCTTTATCACCTTCCCATGGGATGAAATCTATTTTTCAATGTGATTTCTAATGGCCACATAGAAAATTTGTGTTATAGATATACTATGGTGTATGTAATCAATTTCATATTGTTTGGGTATTTGTATGGTTTCTAAATTTTCTGCATTATAAATATTGTTGCAATCCTCCTCCTTGGCCATAACTACTTATTCATATCACTGATTATATTTTAGGATACACATTTGCAAATGAAATCGTTAGGTATGAAGTTTATGTATGTTTTTCAGGCTTCTGAACACCAGGAAATTGCTCTGTGGACTAGCAGTATTTGAAAAGGACAATTTAAAAAATATCTTCAAATTCTGAATGTTATCATCATCATCATTATTCTTAAATTTTTACAAAACATTGAGCATAGTTCCCTGTGCTATACAGTAGGTTCTTGTTGTTTACCTGTTTTATATATAACAATGTGTATATGTTAATCCCAACCTGCTGATTTATCCCTGGCTGGCCTCTCCCTTTGGTAACCATAAATTTGTTTTCTATGTCTGTGAGTCTCTTTCTGTTTTGGAAAGAAGTTCATTTGTATCTTTTTAAAAAAACGTTCCCATATAAGCAATATCATATGTTACTTGTCTTTGTCCGGCTTACTTCACTTCGTATGATAATCTCTAGGTCCATCCACGTTGCTGCACATGGCTGTCTTCTTTTTTATGGCTGAGTAACATTTCGTTGCATGCATGTACCACATTTTCTTTATGCAGTCCTCTGCCAATGGACATTTAGGTTGCTTCCATGTGCAAATAGTGATGCAATGAACATTGGGGTGGATGTATCTTTTCAAATTATGATTTTCTCTGGATCTATGCCCAGGAGTGGGATTGTTGGATCATGTGGTAGCTCTGATTTTAGTTTTTTAAGGAACTTCTGTACTGTTCTCCACAGTGGATGCACCAATCTACATTCCCACAAACAATGTAGGCGGCCATCTCTGTCCAAAACTGCACAAACTTCAACCCCTGATTCATACAGAGCAGCACTTCCATGAGATATTCCATGCAAAAAGCTTTCTGGGTCAAATATGTTTGGGCTATGATGTATTCTATACTTTCCCCTCAGAGACACACTATACCCATTAGCTTAAAGTTCTGCCTAATGAAATCTCATTTTACTTCATTCAATAGCTTCCAATTATGTTTGGTTATCAGAACTCTTTTGTTTTCCTTTTACATCATACTGTAAAATATACAAATTTCACTCAGGCCACAGGCTCAGTTTCTGCAAAAATGTAACTTTCAAAGATGTCTTTTGTCATTTAATTTATACCTCTGGCTTCTTTTATTTAATAACACAAACATTTATTTTTCCTAACAGATTTGTCACGGATTTTTAATGCATTGAATAGATTACATTGCCCAGCCATACATTCATAGAGTATAATTAAAAAAAAAAATACAGTGACAAGCATTTTTCTCACCCTTTCCCAAGTCTGTCTAGTTCCTGTCATTACTCTGGGCATCCTTTTTTTTTTTTTTTGGTTTGTTTGTTTCTTGTGTGTCCTTAAAATATCTCATACACTCAAATAAATATGCATTTATTTTCTCATCCCCTTCCTAAGAAAATATTGCGCCTGATCCTTTTCCCTCAATGTATTTCGACAATCTTTCTGTATCAATGCCTAGGATAATTTCTCAGTTTTTTACAGATGCATGTTACTTCCTTGGATCATAAACACCTGTGTTGTTTTTACTCCCTTGCTATTATGAATTATGCTGCAATGGACAGCTTTGCCTTTATGCCATTTCTCTCCATGTATCTATCTGTAGGATAAGTTCTTAGAAATAGAATTGCTGAGTCAAAGGATATTTGCATTACTAATTCTGATACCCCCCCCACCCTGGCCCATAGGGTTGTACAGTTTGGTTTCATACCAATTATATACGAGGCATGTTTATTAACTACTGTCCTTGACAATAGAATGTGTTATAAAACCTTTGGGTTTTTGCTCATCTGATAGGCGAATAACAGTAGTTCAATGGCCTTTCCTTAAAAGCCACTTACATTACTCTTGTTGATTTTTCTGTTGGATGGCTGGTCTGTTTCTTATCCAGTCCTATGAAAAATTGTTACTTGTATTTTGCTTTTGGGGGGAACTTGCAGAATTTAAAAAAAAATTTAAATCGAATTTATTCATCTTTTCTTTTATGACATCTTGGTTTTGAGTCATAATTAGAAAGATCTTTGCTGTTCCCATAAAGACATGGCTCATGTTTCCTTCCAGAACTTTCATGGCTATTTTATTTTATTTTATTTTATTATTTGTCTTTTTAGGGCCACACATGTAGCATATGGAAGTTCCCAGGCTAGGGGCCTAATTGAAGCTACAGCTGCCGGCCTACACCACAGCCACAGCAACTCGGGATCCAAGCCCTGCCTGCAACCTACACCACAGCTCATGGCAACACCAGATCCTTAATCCACTGAGCAAGGCCAGGGATCGAACCCACGGCCTCATGGATGTTAGTCAGGTTCATTACCGCTGAGACATGATGGGAACTCCCATGACTTAATTTAAAAAATGTAAATATTTGATCAAGTTTTAACTGTCCGGGTGTGAGGTATGGAATATCCCTATTACTTTTTTCTTCCAGTGGGCTGTACAGTTGCTCCAGCTTCACGTGTTGGATAGCCAGTTGTTTCTCTGTGGATTCAGGATGCAATTAGTCAAGTTAAGGTAAATTCAGTCAATTTGTTTTTTTCCTAGGAAACTATAAATAGCTTACTGGCTCCCTGGCCTCAACACAGGAGCAGAGCCACACGGATTCCCCTCTGGGGTCCCCACTCTTCTCTGGAGGTCTGGTTCTTAGCCCCCTAAATCTTGACTTGCCCTGGGCTGAAGGACGGCCCTGGCTGACCTTGTTTGCTCTTAAAACACTTACTTGCCAGGACATCAGGGCTGCACCTTTTAACACTTGGAAAAAACTCAGGTTTCGGAGACTCTAGACCTTTCAAATAATTGCTTTGCACAAGGGTCTACTTTGACGATCAAAGCTGAGCGCGTCCTCTTTCTCTCTTCAGCACCCCGAGGGCGGTCCCCTTGAATGCTGATCCCTGCTGTCACAGTGTGGAGACCAGGGTGGGGCAGGAAGTCCTGATCTGGGAGACCCCAGGCAGTATTTCAAAACATGGCTTCCTCACGCCACCATGCGGGGGAACATGGTACCCGGGGAGTGATGGTGGTAAGTCTGAGATACTTCCATCCTTTGAATTATATAAAGCAGAGCCCTGAAGGCTCCATTCTCGTCCTGGTTCTACTAGGTCACCTTGGGGAAACTGGGACGTTAGTTCTTTCAGCCTCAGTTTCCACACCGGCACTGCCCCTTCCCAGGCTCCCTGGGAGACTCCAAATATGGCACAAAGGCAAAGGCACTTTATCAACTTAAAAGCACGTTACGCATGTAAGGCATTACTATTATCTTCCTTCTCATCAAAAACATTTATCCCGGGCCCCCCTGTGTTCCAAGCACCATTCCAACGCATCTGTTCTAACACATAACAAATACCTCTTTGAGACGTTTTTAATTGCATGTTAGCTCCCTTTCAGACCTGATTCATTTCTGATCTGAACAGCAACAAAGGGAGCTTTTATTGCTGAGGTTCATTTCTGGAAATTAAATTTCCATTTTCAACACTAATGCTACTGTAATTCGCAGTGGTTTCTGTCTCTTTTTATTGTGTCTGACAGCGACCAGCCTATCAGCGTAAGTGGCTGAATATGAGTATGTAAATGTACAACATAAAAAGACATTTTTGAAAAGCGGGGGAAAGAAAAACATTTAAAGTAGGAAATTAGAGCAGTTACTGGATCCCACACCATGGTTAATGAGTGCGCAGAAAGCAAACAGTTTCTGGCTCGGGGACCTCAAGCGTTACAGCCAGGGCAACGCTTCTCCTGTTTTTGGAAGGAAATCAGTAATAGCCTCCACACATGGGAAGCCTTCAGTTTGCATTTTTTAATGCCTCCAGGGAGGACAGGGTTTCTGGTTTCAAATCTGTTAAATTTTTCTTTAAAAGACCGGTTTGTTCAGAAACCAAAACAAAAATTAGCATATTAAGAATATATGCAGGTCACGCGTTTGCACTGGGGCTGGAGGATTTCATCAAGCGTGGCTTGCCAAACATCGGTGGGTTCCCGAGAAGCAGGGTGGGACTCGGTCACTTTTGCCTAATTAGGTAAAATCTCTTAAAAGCCCTACACCCCATTTTTATTAAGAATTATGTGTGTGAAATTTGGCCGCGTGCCTGTCTGTGTGTTAAAAGCGGCCATTCCAGGGTGCTGAGTTCGGAGAGATTTTAATTTTCTTCCTCTTGTTTATCTGTGTTTTCTAAAATTTTTTAGAGTGGAAGAATATGGCTTTAGAAAGAAGGAAATTGGAGGCATTTAAGACAAAGCAAAAGGAAAACTCACAAGCAGCTTCGCTTTTTTGTTTGGGGCCTGGTGCTCAGAATGCAAATCTGACCTCAATTCAAATGACTGAAAACTCTTTCACTGAGCACCTACTACGCATGACATAGTGCTTTGCTTCTGTCTCCAGTATTCAACTTTGTTTTTCTTTTACAAATGAACCTTTCGAAGTAACCCCTCATGCCATCCAAAGACTGAATGGTTATGGGAACCTGGTTTGAAAGTAACATAGAAAATGATGCGGGGCGGGGGGTGGGGTGGGGGGAGCCTAACCTCCCTCCAGTGAATACAAGCTGTTTTCTGCCTTATGTATAATATTCTAAATGTTGGAGCTATTACTTCTAAAGACATGCCTATTCAATTAGACTTTGGAGCATGGTGATCTTGGAGTCATGATTTAGTCCCATCGCATTCTGTGACCTTGGGCTGCTCATTCTTTCAGCTGTGGGTGGACACTGACTTAGTTGTTGGGATGACAGCCTGAAAACTGGAACTGGGAGTGGGAATGTCCAACTAGGAAAAAAGACAGAGTGAGTCAAACTAAGTCACTCTGTTGGAGGTTGCTTGCCGTTCACCAAAAATCTACTTTTCTTCTTTTCCTTCTCCCCACCTCCCCCTCCCCCTCCTCTTCTTCTTCTTCTCCTTCATCATCACCATCATCGTCACCACAAGCACCGTCATCACAGCGCTGGACCACATTCCCATTCCTCAGTCTCCCCTACACTTAGGTCTGGTTGTGGGAAGAAGTCTCAGCCAATAGAATATAATTAGAGATGCTGTTTCACCATCCTCTGGCTGTATGCTGATTATGACCAGACCTCCAGCGGTTGGTAGAGCCACACAACAGAAAGAAATGCGGTCCCTGAATTGTAACATGGAGGAAACCCCCCCTGCTTATGAACACCTGCCTAAAGCTATTTATTATATAAGGACAAGTAAAAGTTGACGGTGTTTGAGGCGTCATGTTTTGGAGTCTATTGGTTATGACAGCCTAGATGTCTTAACAGATGCAAAGTCAAACAACATCCCCCAGAGCTTGAGGCAGGAGCAGTAGTATAGAGCCAAGAGTTAGGCGTAAGGGATCTGAGTGACCCTCTCTGCGGACATATATGTCAATAAGTGAGGTGATAAGATTGTTGGGGCTCCATAGCTGCCCTTTATTGATCTGTGGGAATTCTTAAGAGTCAGGGGTTTCTTGGCACAATTAGCTTCTCTGGGCTTTCTTTTCTCATCTGTAAAATGGGGAATGTTGGATGAAACCAAGACTAGCAAGTGTGCTTCGATTTGAGCACCAGCACCAATAGATTAGGCAGGGCTGTTTGGAGCATTGTGTTGAGAAGGACTCTGAGGTTGAATCATGGGTCTACAGGAGAGTACCATAGCCCATTAATGGTGCAGGCACAGGAAGGGGGAGAAGGGATCCACACACCAATGTCGGCCATGGCACAATATTCTCTGACATCTGAGTCTCACCATGACGAGACATCAAAGGCTAGAGAAGCAAATGTGTCCAGCTGAGGATGACCTCAGACTGGACAGATGGAGTCAATCTGTCACTAGTGAGTCCCTTAGTTTAAGAGTTTTAGCTTCAATGATACCAAGCGGTCTGCCTTACAGATGCCTGGAAATTCCATCCAGGTTTTTCATTTTCTTTCTTCTTATCTCCCTCCCTCCCTTCCTTCCTCTCTCCCTCCCTTCCTTTCTTTTTTTTTTTCCTTTCTTTTTGTGTGTATGTGCTAAGTTATTCTAAAAGACCTCAATGAAAAATAAATACCAATGAAGCTAACCCCGGGAAAGAGTTCTAACTGGGTTCTTCCAATTAGGTCAGAGTCATTCAGACCAAGACTTTTTAAAAAATTGAGATTATGGAGTTCCCGTCGTGGCGCAGTGGTTAACGAATCCGACTAGGAACCATGAGGTTGCGGGTTCGGTCCCTGCCCTTGCTCAGTGGGTTAACGATCCGGCGTTGCCGTGAGCTGTGGTGTAGGTTGCAGACGCGGCTCGGATCCCGCGTTGCTGTGGCTCTGGCGTAGGCCGGTGGCTACAGCTCCGATTCGACCCCTAGCCTGGGAACCTCCATATGCCGCGGGAGCGGCCCAAGAAATAGCAACAACAACAACAACAACAAAAATTGAGATTATGTGGTTAGAGGCTCTGGAAGGAACAAATTGTATTGTTTTAACTTGGAAAGATAAGCCATTCCACCAAGACGGCCCCAGAGGAAGGAAACGAATGCATCTTTTCAAACCCTGGGAGAGTTGTATCACGCAGTTGGGCTTGGTAACCAGGGAGCCAGGAGGCAGGATTCCAGTTCCAACATTGCTGCCAATTTGCGAGGGAGCCTCCTACAAATGACATCCCTTCTCTGAGCCTCGGTTTCCTCATCTGTAAAATAAGGATGGACTGGATACATGGTTGTTGAAGTGTGTCCCTTGGGTCCCAAAGATTCAGAGATGTTTGTGGGGGAGGAGGATGTTGCTGAGTGCACGGGGTCCTGGGGCCCCCTTCCTCATTTCCATTAGAGTGACCTTGTAGCTATGCGTGGGCTGCAGTAGTGCTCTGGTGACTCCGCCCACTGCCAGGCTAAGCATGTCCTCCTTGCTGAGAGGTTGACCCATCTGCCTGCAGCACATCCCAGGGGGCTGGGAGGAGCTGAGCAGAGGAGGGGGCAAGCAGGGCGATGCTCCAGCAGCAGGGGCTGCCATTTGAATGCTGTGCAGCTGCCTAAATATTTTGCCTCCAGGTTCTCCCCGCAGCTGCCCGTGCTCCGGTTCATCTTAATTAAAGGGGCGCGCTCATTCTGCCTCTGGCTTTTTGTCAGTTCTTCCACCTCCTCAACTTGATATCAAATCCCCAAGTTTGGCTGTGGTTTTATTTGGACTTGACATTATTAGTGTAATGGTAGTGGTAATAGTCACATATTAATCATAATAATGAGTATCAGCTTATGTTTATAAACCACTTCGAATTTTAAACTACTTTGACCTACATTAACCCACTGACAGAAAACCCACTCCTACTCTGTCTTTTCTTTTAAATTTTTTTTCCTTTTACTGCAAATGTGATAAACAGTTCTATTTCATTAAGAACACCAACCTTGGAGTTCCTGTCGTGGTGCAGCGGTTAACGAATCTGACTAGGAACCATGGGGTTGCGGGTTCGATCCCTGGCCTTGCTCAGTGGGTTAAGGATCCGGCGTTGCCGTGAGCTGTGGTGGACGTTGCAGGCAACAGCTCCAATTCGACCCCTAGCCTGGGAACCTCCATATGCCGCGGAAGCAGCCCTAGAAAAGGCAAAAAGGCCAAAAAAAAAAAAGAACACCAACCTTGGACATAGGCTGACAGACTTGGAATCTTGGTACCATCCCCTACTAGCTGTGTGACCTTGGGCAAATTTCTTACCTTCTCTTTTTCCTCATCTGTAAATGCAGATAATACAGGACTTGCCACATAGGCTTTTATGAGGATGAAATTTTATCATTTGTAAAATGTGTAAAGTGCTTAGAATAATCCCTGGCATGTAGGAAGTGTTATATAAGAATTCACTACTATTTTTTAATTAACATTTTTTGTTGCAGTATAACTGATTTATCATATTATATTAGTTTCAGGTGTACAACATAGTGATTAAAAATTTTATAGGCTATACCCCCACTTACCGTTATTATACAACACTGGCAATATTCCCTGTGCTGTCCTGTGTTTTATTTATTTTACAGATAAATAAATATTTATTATTTTATACATTAAAAAGTAAATAAATAAATACATTCTCTACCCCTGTCTTGCCTCTCCCTGCCCACCCTTGGTTCTCTGGTAACCTTTAGTTTGTTCTCTATATCTCTGAATCTGTTTCTCAAGATTGTTTTGGCTATTTGGGTTTGTGTGTGTGTGTGTGTTTCCACATAAATTTTAAAATTATTTGTTCTAGTTCTGTGAAAAATGCCATTGGTATTTTGATAGGTATCGCATTAAACCAGTAGATTGCCTTGGGTGGTGTGGTCGTTTGAATAACATTAATTCTTCCAGTCAATGAACACTGTATATCTTTCCATCTGTTTGTGTCTTCAAATTGTGTCTTCTTTGTGTCTTCTTTCATCAGTGTCTTGTAGTTTTCTGAGCACAGGTCTTTTACCTCCTGAGGTAGGTTCATGCCTCGATATTTTATTCTTTTTGATGCAGTTGTAAGTAGGAGTGTTTCCTTAATGTTTCCTTTCCTTTCTCTTCCTGAGAGTTCATTGTTAGTGTATAGAAACACAAGAGATTTATGTATTTTGATTTTGTATCCTGCAATTTTACCAAATTTATTGAGGAGCTCTAGTAGTGTTTTGGTGGCATCTTGAGGATTTTCTATGCATAGTAGTATCATGCCATATGCAAATGGTGACAGTTTTACTTCTTCCTTTCCAATTTGGATTCCTTTTATTTCTTCTTGTTAAAATGCAAGTTCTGACTCCACAGCTCTGGGGCAGGAGGGCTTTTGCCTGTCTGACAATGTCCCAGTGGAACCCATGTGGGAGCGCTGAGTGTCTCTCCTGAGTAACTGTGGTCCCACAACAGAAACAAGTAGTTTATGGTCATGAACTCTGTGCCATGTGCTATTGTAAGCTCTTTCCATGCATCCTCTTGTTTAATGCCCCCTAGCGCTCTATGAGTTAAGTACTAGTATTATGTCCATTTTAAAGATGGGGAAATAGAGGCCCAGGGAGGTCCAAGGGCTTGCTCAAGGTTCCCAGCTGATAAAGGACAGAATAAAGGATTTGAACTCATAGTTGTCTAACATCAGTGGCCCTGACTCCTGCATACTCTGTCTTCTTTGGCCCACTGTGATGGACTGAACTATTGACCATTTTTTTTTAACCCCTCTCTGTACCTACATTCTTTGTCACTCTTTGTCAAGTGATTTTTTTTTTTTAGGGTAGAGTGGCCACACCAGGCAATCCCCCTTTATAAAATTTAGCCATGGAGAATGCTGGTATCGATCCTACTACCTTTCGCATGCTAAGCAAGTGCTGTACCAATTGAGCTAATTCCCCAGCCCCTGCTGTGTGATTTCTCTTTTAGCTTTTCCTATTAGTGGAGTCATGCCCTAGACCTTGACTTTGGCCTTCGCCACGTGACTTGCTTTAGCCAGTGATACAGGGGCAAGAACGCATCCGAGCCAGCTTAAGCCAAAGCCTTAAGTGTCTTACACTTGACCATCATCAGGTTTCCCTAGGAATTGCTCCCCTTTGGCTGGGGCCCCAGAATGAGCACACAAGGAGCAGACCTGTAACTGAGAGGGGTGAAAGAATAATAAAGTGCAATTCACAGGTCACTTCCTTTTTATTACCCCAGACTCTCGTATGCTCCTTCATTCATGCTTATATTCATCCGTCCTACCGGTGTGAGGTCGCCCAGCTGTAGACGAAGTGTGTTCACTGGGCACCAGCAAAGTAGGAGAACTCTCTCTATGCCAAGTTTCAGCTTGAATAGACCTTTCCTGACTCTCATAATCTAAAAATTTAGGAATATGCTTTTTTTTAAAAAAAATTTTAGCACACATATACATTTTGTGTTTTGTGTGTTATTATTGTTTTTAATTTGAATTGTGTATAGAGAGTCAGGGACTCCACTATTTTTACAAGGCTCGGGACCTCAAAAATATCTAAATCTGCTCCCATATCCCAACAGCAGTAATTGGGTACCAGTGCCAAGTATTGTACTAGGTACTGGGGTATAGCTGTTGTGTTAGGGTTAGCCAGAGAAACAGAGCCAATAGGAAATACATATATGTATGTGTGTGTGTGTATACATATACATATACATACACACACATACACATATGTGCCTATGTGTATGTGTGGGTATACACACACATATATGTCTATGATTTATTCTAAAGAACTGGCTCAGTATGTCTTCCCTTCTCTGGGGGAGGACTGAGAAGCTAGGAGGGAAGAACTCCCACCTATAAGCAAAAAGCCTTTAGCACAGGGTAACGTATTACCAGGGACCTTACATTTTAGCTAATAGAGCATTCCCTCTGAAAGTTTTAATCCTTGGAGTTCCCGTTGTGGCTCAGCGGTAATGAACCTGACCCAGGAGAGCTGAAGGTGTAAATTCTAGTCTGAAAGGCCAGCAGCCTGGAGACCCAAGAAGAGCTGGCGTTTCTGTTCAAGCCCTAAAGCTGGGGGAAAATCCAGTGCCTCAGCTGGAAGGTAGTCAGGCAGGAAGAGGTTCTCCCTACTCCTGGGAGCGTCAGCCTTTTGGTTCTGTTCAGATCTTCAGTGGGTTTGATGGGGCCACCCAGGGTAGCACGGTCAATCTGCTTTACTCAGTCTATCAGTGTATCCAGAAACCCCCCCTCACAGACACAATCAGATTAATGTTTGACCAAATATCTGGGCACCCCATGGCCCAGTCAAAGTGGCACATGAAATTAACCCTCAGAGTTGTGAATGCAGCTCATGTGCTGTGATTGTCCAAGAGGAAGGTAGTCGAGGCCCAGAGGAGGATGCCATCAGGAGAAAGAGGATGGAGGAGCTGTCCGGGGAAAGCAGAGGCAGGTGACCAGCTCTTGCCAAGTCAGATGGATGCAGACAGAGAAGGGGTGAGATCTGGAGATTTCAGAGTCAGAAGATTGGTGGTGGCAGTTTGCAGATGCCATGAACAGAATTATTTCAAGGAAAAAAGTGATTTAAGGGCAGAAAATAACATCCGTGTTCAGTAGGGTGAACCCCATCCCGGCTGTCCAGGATCGCCCCAGCCAACACCTGGGACCAGATCTGTGGTCCTGTTGTCCTCCCTGCTTATTTAGCTTCTGTCCCCAACATGAGCGTGTCCCAATTCAGATGACAAATGGTACTGTTCCCTCCAATCTCCAGGCAGTTTGCTTTCGAGTTGCCAACCTATTCCTCACTTGGAAAAGATTGCTTATTGTCTAACTTCTGTCCTTCCAGCTATAACTGAAACCTGCTCTTGTGGTCCTGATGTTAGTGACACCCCCAAGCACAGAACTTGTGTTTATCACGTTGTTCCAGAAACTACCATGTGCCGGGCACTATCCGGGCCATGGGGCAGGGGGTGGGCTAAGCAGTGACTAAGACTGGCTCCTGCATCTGGGGAACTCTATTGTGGGAGAGCACAGACAAGTAGCAGATAATTATAGCACAGTGTGATTAGAGCTTTGAGAGAAGTAACTCGGTGGCTCAGGGAACCCCACCAAGAAGTGGCCTTTTATCACTGGCCATTGCTGCAGGCAAGCCTTTCCAAGGTGTTCAATATTAATTAATGAGCAGTAATTGAGCATCTGGTCCCCTGCCCTCACCCTCACTCCCTGCACACCATCCTTCATGCAGCCACGGAAAGATCCATTTAGAACTGAAAGATCTGGAGATTGCTGTTTCTTCCAACATCTCCATGTTTCACGTTATGTGAAACCTGAGTCCAAGTCTTTCCTCATGGCCTCTCCTCCCAGCTCTGGCCCCGGCTACCTCTCAAGCACTCTCTCCTTGCTAGTGGAGTGTAGACAGAGTGCCCTCTATCTACAGGGCTTTGGAAGGCAGAGTTAAGCACAACCAAGAGAAACCAGGGCAAAACTGGTGCTTCAGTGAGGAATAGGCTGACCCCTAAAGCAGCGAATTGCCTGTTGTTGGAGGCGTGTAAACAAAGGAAGGATGCTGGATGGGAATATTTTAGAAAGAATTATCATTATTATTATTTACTTTTTAGGTCTGCACCTGGGGTATATGGAAGTTCCCAGGTTAGGGGTCGAATCGGAGCTACAGCTGTCAGCCTACACCACAGCCACAGCAATGCAGGATCCAAGCCTCGTCTGCAACCTATACCATAGCTCACAGCAACGCCAGATCCTTAACCCAGTGAGCGGGGCCAGGGATCCAACCCGAATCCTCATGGATACTAGTCAGGTTCATTACCGCTGAGCTACAATGGGAACTCCAAGGATTAAAACTTTCAGAGGGAACGCTCTATTAGCTAAAATGTAAGGTCCCTGGTAATATGTTACCCTGTGCTAAAGGCTTTTTACTTATGGGTGGGAGAAGTTCTTCCCTCCTAGCTTCTCAGTTCTCCCCCAGAGAAGAGAAGACATGCTGATCTAAACGGAATCTGCTCTCAGGACCTCAGCGGGTGATGGAACAAGGGCAGAGTCAGCGCTGGCTCCCTCTCTGGCACACTGCCCACCCCACCTCACCTCCAGACTAGAGAAGGGGCCATCAGAACCCAGGACTGGCTTGCCATCTCTTCCCTCTCTTCTGTTGTTTGTTTGTCAGACTTGCACACAGCACTGACTGCGTACACGGCCCCATCCTAAGTCCTTCCCAAACGTTAACTCAAGCAACCAAGTAAACTCAAGAAAGAAAAACTCTAGATGGAGCTACTGTTATTATCCCCATTTTACAGATAAGGAAGCTAAAGACAGAGAAATAAAGGAGCTTGCCCAGAGTCACCCAGCTGGTGAACAATTGATCAGGATTTGAACCCAGGCAGTGTGGGTCTAGACCAGGTTTTGAACTGTTGCAGGCACGTCACCTTCTTTCATCCCTGAAAACTTCAGGTTTTTTTTTTAAATTTTTATATGATTTTTATTTGTTCCATTTTAGTTGGTTTACAGTGTTCAGTTTTAGTTTTTAACATCCTGCTGGCACGAGATTGGGTCTCATTGGAGAATGAGGGTCTCCCTTTTCCAAACGCCTCTTCAGCCATGGGTTTATTTTATCAGTCTTAGGGGCCAGGCAGGCAGGGCTTATCTCTGTGGGTTGTGCTCTTACCTGGCCTCAGCCAGTGCAGAGACCTGCCCTGGGTATTAGGAAAACAGGAGAGAGATCGTGGATGACTCCATGCAGCAGACCTACCTTCTCTTGTAGAGTTAACATCTATTCATCCTGGAAATTTCAAATAAATTACCAATCCCTTGGGAAGGCTTACTTGACCCCTGCCCTGTCCCATCCTGGAGGTGTTAGTCAGGCTAGGCTAAGCTATTCTGCAGTAACAACCAAATTAAAAATCTCAATGACCATCGCAACTAAAGTTTATTTCTCAATCATGTCAAGTCATTAGCAGATCCAGGCAACTCTGCAGAGCCCTGCCCGGCCACATGTAACTCCATCTACCTTCTGCATGCATTTGCCTCAAAGGGCAACAAGAGGCTGGAGAATAATGGAGAGGTGTTTCACTGGGTCATTTATATCCATATTTTTGGCCAGAACCGATCACATGACCCCAGTGGGCTGGGACATTAACCTCCTGAATGCCCAGGCAAGGTGATTACTTAGTAACATCCTCCACAGCAGACCAGGTTTCCTTCTAATTGTTCTCATGTCCACATGTACCCTCCTTTTATAAATCAGTTTGTAATTATATATGTGTGTGATCACATGATGGGTGTCCATCTTTCCTCCAACCCTTATTGGAATGTAAATTGGAATGTTACCTATTGTTAAATGAGTGAATGGGTGGATGGATGGATGTTTGGGTAGGTGGATAGTTGGATGGATGGATGGATAGGTAAAAGAGTAATGAGCCTTTTGTATGCAAGACAACACATTCACAATTCAGTGTTAACTTGGATGTGTCTGATATGTCCTCCCAAGCTGCAGAACTAAATAATCCTAAGAAGGGTTAATTAAGATTTCCTAGGGGATTAACATCTGAGATCTTTCAGGGAATTAAATCACTGTTTGATGTTAATGTTGCAACCCAAATCCCTAGGAACAGTTGTAATCCCTGACCTGAGGCCCTGCTTCTTTCCCCTTCCCAGGCTTGCTGACCTGTTGGTCTCCTCATTGGCTGTGAAGGGTGATGGGAGTGTGTGGAGTTGCAGCTGAGAAACCCTCCTTGTCTCTTTCATATTATCACTGCAGCTTCTTTAGCTCATAATCTCAGAGGGCAGAGGAGAATCAGAGACATCAGCAGAAAATGCGCTCCCCT
This sequence comes from Phacochoerus africanus, assembly GCF_016906955.1. Lineage (NCBI taxonomy): Eukaryota > Metazoa > Chordata > Mammalia > Artiodactyla > Suidae > Phacochoerus > Phacochoerus africanus. The sequence goes on from NC_062551.1 coordinate 30,076,071, forward strand.
TTCCAAAACAGTATGTGGCATTAACATGCACCTGCTCGGTGGATGGCTGGCTGAGGAGGAGCTGGGGGCCCACTCCAGGGCAGAGATGGCTTTGCAATATGTTAAAGGGGGCCTTTCAGAAGGAGGAAGATGCTAATCTGTCATGATCTCTTTTCCTCCCAGGACCTCCAGTGTCTCTTCAATATCATCTGGAGCTTCATTTAAATGTCTTGTTCTTGTAACTCTGACACTAAGAAATCACCGTAGAGAAGGGTTTAAAATTGGTCACAATAGTCTTGCCAATTAGTTAAACTGCTGGGGAGCAGAGTTTCATCAGAGGCCATATGGAGCCTTCTCTTCTCTCCATCAGTCAATATAATTTTTATTTATTTATTTATTTACTTATCTATTTATTTATTTTGCTTTTTAAGGCTGCATTTGCGGCATATGGAAGTTCGTGTTCGTTACCATTAAGCCACAAGGAGAACTCCAATGTAATTTTATGATAAATGGAGTTGTCGCAGGTGGTGGTCTGTAGGAATGCCACGGTCATAGTCAAATTTTTCTCCATCTGGGCATGTGGCAGAAAGGTATTTCCTCACCTGATAACAGTGTAGTCTTGCTCCGGCCAGTGGAAGGTGAGCAGAAGTGAGATGTTACTTTCGGTTAGAAAACTTAAGAGTCGATGTGCAATTCACCTTTGGCCTCTCTGCTGGGCACTGGTAGCTGGTGATGCTCCAGCAGAGGAGATTGCAGCAGCCAGGGTCCCTAAGAGACGAAGGGCATGGCCTTCCAGCTGACCTCCTGGGGATATGCAGTGTGAGCAGAATCGCGCCTCTGCTGGGATAAAGCAGTGAGATTTTCAGTTGTTTGTTACTGCAACATGACATGGGATCTGAGTCACGTCTGCAGCCTACACCACAGCTTATGGCAATGCCAGATCCTTAACCCACTGAGCGAGGCCAGGGATCGAAGCTGCATCCTCATGGTTCCTAGTCGGATTCGTTAACCACTGAGCCATGACGGGAACTCCTCATTTTTTTTTTTTTAGAATCCACATATAAGTGATATCATATGGGAAGTCAGCCAGTTTTAGTCTGTTTTCCTGGGTGAGGCATCTTTGCTCTAGCAGGGCAGGGGGAGGGGTGGCGGGGGTGGTGGAGGTGGGGGGACAAAGGTAGCCTTCTTCACTCTCTGCGGGTATCTGCTGAGTCGCCTTCATTGTCCTCTGGTTTCTGGCCCTGTATCCACCTCTGTCACTGCTGCAACTCCCTTCCTTCCTGAGAAGACAATCCCCACCTCCCTCCTGCCTTGGGGCTGCTGGAAACCTCCCTGCAGAGGGACCCGTTGTCCTACAGGAGCCCCGGTGAGGCTCTGCGTCCCCTTTGTCCCACACAGCTTTGTTCTGCTCTCCCCCCATGCCACCTTGCTCCTTCCGTGGGAACAGGGACTCTGGTCATTGCAGCTTTGGAATTCTTTAAACATAACCTGCTTGGGGGTGGGATGTATGGGCCGTTTCCAGGCCTTTTACCCAGATCCAGAGAAATCCAGATGCTCCTGGTGATTTCCTCCACCTTCCGGGACTATTTGTCTGTCCTCAGGAGGGCAGGAATGCTGGGTCTCCCATCACATCTGTCCTAAGGAGATTCGGGGGCCCAGGCCCTTGGCTCACAAATACCATTTCTCTGCCTATGCTTTCATATCCTCTGCCTGAGGCAATGGATGCCATATGGTGGAGCTGCTGAAAAGGTACGAGGGGGTCATGGGGTAACAGGAAATACCAGGGGAAAACAATAATTGGTAAGTATTTAAAATTATCACCTCACATCATTAGCTATTACCATAATTGTTATTACTATAATCACTATGGACACATTGAGTTATGGGTACTTTTATTAATCCGTGAACTCCCTTCACCTTGTGCCCCCCCATCCAAATAATGCCCATTTAATTAAGGCTTAACTTGTGCTTTATTGCCTCAAAAATAGTTCCCGACCTCCAGCCCACACGTTTCTTTCCTCCTCTCAACCCCTGTCCCGGCTACACTCTGTGATATGTATCATTGTATATTTTCAATGATCTTTTCATGTGTATATCTATCTCTTTTTCCTTTCTTGTTCTAGTAATCTCCTGCGGCCACCGCTCCCAAAATTAGCCCCAAATGCAATCCTGGCCCAATGTTTATGGAGTTTTGATGTCAGGAATTAGGAAAGGATAGAACTGAGATGTTTTGTCTCCATTTCAAGATGTCTGGGAGTTCCCATCGTGGCTCAGTGGTTAATGAATCCGAATGGGAACCATGGGGTTTCGGGTTTGATCCCTGGCCTTGCTCAGTGGGTTAAGGATCCGGTGTTGCCGTGAGCTGTGGTGTAGGTTGCAGACACAGTTCAGATCTGGTATTGCTGTGGCTGTGGCATAGGCAGGCGGCTATAGCTCCAATTGGACCCCTAGTCTGGGAACCTCCATATGCCTTGGGAGTGGCCCAAGAAAAGACAAAAAGACAAAAAAAAAAAAGATGTCTGGGTCTCTTCTGGGAAGAACCCCAAGGGTAGAAGTGACCTGCCAGCCAAGGCAGGAATCATATGGAAAGGGCTTTACTCGCACATCTGGCATTTGATGCTGACTGTTGGCTGGAACACCTACACACGGCCTCTCCATGTGGACTGGGCTTCCTTCCATCATGGCGGCATCAGCCTTCTTCTGTGACAGCTGAGAGCCCCAAAGGCAAATGTCCCAAGGGAGCTAGGCAGAAGCTGTCATCTGTTATAAGCTAGCCTGGATGTCACATATCACCATTTAAAGGAAGTCCCAAGTCTGCTCAGATTCAATGGGGAGAAACATGACCCCATGTTTTAGTGAGAGGAATGTCAAAGACACACTGGCAGATCATTTGGGGTGGGAGGTCTTGTTGCAGCCATCTTTAGCAAGTATCATCTTCCACAGTCTTAGAAACAGTCCCTCTGGGATGAAGACCATGACTTAATTTTCTTTGAATCTTTTCCAGACCCATGACAGAATATCTTGAACATAATACACACTTAGTACTATTTATTGGTTGATTAACTGGCCTGGGATGGAGGCAGCTACGTGACTGTTATGGGTTAAGACAACTGGAGGTAAATAGCATTTTATGATGGACAGATCACTCATATACATGCATCAATCAAATATCATTTAAATATCTCAGAAGCCCTGCCAAGGAGGTGTTGGTAACCTCCTTCATGAGTTCACGGCAGCCTCAGAGAGTTTAGACAAATTGTGTAATGTCAACACAGCTGGTGAAGGACAAATTTGAATCCAGGATCTGCCTCCCAGTGTAGGGACTCATCCTCACACAGAGTGGCAAATGCCCAGTAGAAACACAGGTGAAAAAAAAAGGCAAATAAATAAGACTCTCCAAATGTTTGTCTTGAAGGTTTTGCCAATCTCTAATTCAGCATCTGCCGACGGGCTGTTTCTCCTTCCTGCTCTGCCCCTTTCCAGAAGGCTCAATCAGAAAAGGACTCCAAATTCAGTGTCGAAAGCCAGGCTCCTGGTAACCAAAGATGGTTGGCAAATGGTCTTTGAACAAACTTGTCTCGTGAAACGCCGGGTCGGTTTCACAAGTACATAAAATAACAACGGAATCAAAGACATAAACAAGAACAAGCCTGTAATCGTCACAAAGCTGGGCAGGCGGTTGGGTGGGGGGGGGGGGGGGCAGCTTCTGATGCCTCTGCCCCTCCTGTTTTCTTTGCAGGCGATTCCAGCACACTGGCCATCTGTTCCTTGTTGTGGGTGGTTAAGTGAAATGGGCTGCCAATACAAATAGCCCCACTTGAGGTTTGTTTGCATAAATTGTTTTGAAAGCTTCATGACGAATTTTCAGGATTACTTGCAGTGGTAGGGACCTCGGCAGAGGCGGAAATATAAATTTAGAGATGCCAGTTGGAATCTATTAATTTGCTTGCAGTGCATTGCCCCTCGCTCTGCTGCTTAACTGGCTGTGTGACCTTGGGCCAGTGTATTAACCTCTCTGGACTTTAGTTTCCTCATCTGCTCAATGGGAGTGATGGGCATAGTAGTTACCTAGTGGGATTTCTGAATTGGAAACAAGACGATGTATATAAAATGCTGAGCACAGGGATTGGCACGTCGTATGTGCTTAATACATGGAACTGATTAGAGTCCTTTTGCTGAAATGAGAACAACAGCTCCATTTGGTGCTGAGAGTCAGACAGCCCAGGGGTTGTGTCCCAGTCAGGTACCTTGCTTTCTGGGTGACCTTGGAAGAGTTACATTTTTACTCTGAGTGTCAGTTTTTAAATTTGGGGAAGAGATCTAATAACAAACCTGAATACTACTTGAGGTAAAGTCCATAGCTCTAGATCAAAGGCTCCTAATGGATGCCATTGTTGTTATTCCACGAGGACCATGGCTGGGCTACTTCTGGATGCGTTTGAGCCCATTACAGTCTATGTCCGGGATGGCACATCCATTCTGTCACCTGTGTCCCCTCTGTTTGTTCTGACCTTGGTTGGAGCTACCTAGAGCAGTTTCTTCAGATGGCGCTACATGGGGAAGGAGCGATTGGTGTTGTCTGCTGGAGGCACAGCGCAAGGAGTAAGGGCACCCCCGTGCATTTGGTGACCTTGCTCTAGACTCTGGCAGGGAAGACATTAAGTCCACAGCCTGCACATATTCAGCTGGTAAAGGAAGAAGACACAGTGAAGGAGTGAGGTGCAGAGATGCCAGAGCACGACTGCCAAACTTGAGCTGCAGATTTGCTTGCCCTGTGCTGTTGGCATCTTGGGGAACATGTTGGGGGAACCCCCAGAAAATAGTTCATTGGGGGTTGAATCTCTGGGGCTAAGAGACAGAAAAAGGAGGGAGAGAAAAGTCGTAAAGGCATGAAACTAGGAAGGACAGAGAGAGAAGCCAATGAGAGACACAGAGAGACAGAGACGGGGAGACTTGGAGGAGAAGGAGCTAGAGATGGAGAGAAAGAGAGACGGACAAAGACAGACTGAGAGAAGGTGAGACATAGACCAAGAGGGAGACATGGGGAGACAGAGACGTCTACAGGGAGAGACGAAGAGAGACACATGGAGAATGAAATAGAGGCAAAGAGAGTGAGAAAGAGAGAGAGTCAGAGAGATGGAGAGAGAAACAGAGACAGTGGGAAGAGAAGGAGGAGGAAGAGGCCAGTGGCTCCCCTGAGCTCCCACAGCTGGAAGCAACAGGGGATGCAGCCCAGTATCCTTGGTCTGGAGATTTCAATTGGCACAGTCAGGGACCAGCAGAAGGGGTGGAGGCCCCCACCTCGTCCCCAGGACACCAGCTGCCCATCAGCCCTCAGCCTGGCACACTGGCAGGACCTTTCCAGCTCCCAGGGGCCCGACCCGGTTCTTTCATCTTCCGGCCCCACTGTCCCATCTCATAATGCAGACCAGGAGCTGCCCAGATGGAGCGAAGGGCCGGGGCCCGTGGCTGTGCCCGGCGAAGCATTTCTGTCGATGACAGTTAAATTGTCGGGGGGCCTCTGTTCTTCATTTACATCACAGACGCGCGAGTCCTCTGACGACCTCCCCCAAATGAAAGCCAGCTGCCCCCATCTCATCCATTGTGCATTTTGCCTCACTTCAGACGGGTCTTCTGACTTTCAACTCCAACCTGCCGTCTGCCCTGACAGGCTGTAGTGCTTAATGATATTTTATTGTGTGATTTCACCAAACCCTTAGAGTTTTTCACTTATTTTAAGCTAATGGACTAAATCTGGACCCATTTGCTAAAACAAGCTCTGTTTTAGTAAGGAGTAGAGTGGTTACACATAAATCAAGGTTTCAGGTAAAATATTAGGTTTCTATTGCATCCAACCAAGCAGCAGGCTTTTATGTGATGGGTATACCGCAGCCGACGTGAGGCATGCTGGAAACTTGCTTTCCTACTGGGAAGGTTGCACAGCAAACTATCTTGTCTGTCCCCCTCTGTCATTTGATGAATGTCTGCTGAGCTTCTTTTGCACGTAAGTCCTTGAGGCATCTGCAATTGAAAAGCATGATCCCAAGGAGATTGCCTTCTGGGTGGAAATATGTGTGAAGAAGAAAGGGCTCCGTGCCTTAATGGTGGCGCCGTGGGCACAGCTCTGGGGCTATTCTCTGGCCATGGAGTACACTCCCAGCTTTGCGGAGGATGCGGATTTGAGGGAAAATCTTCCAGGTGGGGTAAGATTTTAGAGTAGTGGCTCTCAACCAGAGATGATTTTTTTTTTTTTTTGCCTTCTATGAGACATTTTCAGTTGTCCCATCTGGGAAGATGGGGGACCAGGGATGCAGCTAGACATCGTATGTCACGCAGGACAGTTCGCCAAATGACAAAGGATCAGATGCGCTTCTGGTGGGCACCCTGGTGACTGACAGGCAGGGTCAAGTACAAGCACTGAGAATTAGCTGTGCTGGGCTCTAGTCTCTCCCCGCTCCCTCATGTGACTGTGCGCATTCCACACCCACACCCTGGTACCAGGGTCCCCAGCTTTAAACTGGACACCCCTCCTGTCTTGCTGCCTTAAAGTCCATACTGTGGATGAAAGTGATGATGGACTAAGCAGCAATGGGGTGAGGAGCTACAGGTTTTATTTACTATTAAAATGCATTTCGGGGAGTTCCTGTTATGGCTCAGTGGGTTAAGAACCCGACTAGTATCCATAAGGATGCAGGTTCAATCCCTGGTCTCGCTCAGTGGGTTAAGGATCTGGTGTTGCTGTGAGCTGTGGTGCAGGCCTCAGACTCTGCTCGGATCTGGCATTGCTATCTATGGCTGTGGCTGTGGCTGTGGTGTAGATCGGAAGCTATAGTTCTGTTTTGACCCCTAGCCTGGGAACTTCCATAAGCCTCCCGTGCAGCCCTTAAAAAAAAAAAAAAAAAAAGCATTTCATTGGTTGATTACTTAAAAGGCAGTGCAGCATGATCATCAAGCTGGTAGCGTCTGGAGTCGCCCCCCCCCCCCCCGCCCCCACTAGAAACCAACACTGCTCCTTAGTAAGGGAGCGACCATCAGCTGAAGAATGAACCTTACTCTGCCTCTGTTTTCTAAACCTTTGTGTCAGTGGGGCTAATAGGACTGACTGCCTTGTAGAATGATGATGAAAATTAACTGAGTTAATAAATGTGAAATACTTAAACGGTAGCTGGGAGAAAGTAAATGCTCAGTAAGACATTTGGTACTAGGATCACTTTTATTAGTCTCCTTTCTGTATTATGCTTCGGATTTGGGAGGTGGTCCTTAAGAACCGGTTGGTGTGTCCCGTATCGAAGATACTCAACAGATTAAATACGGGAAATGATTCTGACCTAGTCTCTCAAAAAGGTCATTTCTTGGAGTTTCCTGGTGGCCTGGTGGCCTAGTGATCAAGCACTCAGCATTGTCACTGCTGTGGCTCGGGTTACTGCTCTGGCATGGGTTTGATCCCTGGTCTGGGAACTTGTGTATGCTGCGGGTGCAGCCAAAAAAAGAGAATATCCTTCCTTCCTTCCTTTCTTCCTCTCTTTCTCTCTTCCTCTTTCCCTGCCTTCATTTCTTTCTTCTTTCTTCATTTTTCAAAAAGTTTATAGCTGCACCCGAGGCATATGGAAGTTCCTGGGCCAGGGATTGAATCCCAGCCTGCAGTTGTGGCAATGTCAGATCCTAGGTGCTCCCACAGCAAGCTGCCATGGAGGGAACTCCAAAGATCATGCCTTTATCTGATTTTTTTTTTTTTTTTCAATGGCCGCACCTGGAGCACATGGAAGTTCCCAGGCCAGGGGTCAAATTGGAGGTGCATCTGCCGGTCTATGCCATAGCCACAGCAAAGAGGGATCTGAGCCACAGCTGTGACCTAAACCACAGCTCATGGCAATGCTGGATCCTTAACCCACTGATCGAGGCAGGGATTGAATCCGCATCCTCATAGATGATAGTCACGTTCATTTCCCCTGATCCACCAAGGGAAATCCTATCTGCTGTTGTTATTCATCATCACCGCGATGCATCTGAGTGTTGAACACGAGGGTCAGTCTTTGGAAATGAATGTTGCATTGAATCAGACCCACTAGAAAGAAGCTGCCCTCCCATTTCTGCATCTGGCACTGGAGGTGCACCCTGGAACCCAATCAGCTCAGAGTGGAAACAGCCATTGGCAGTTGAGTCACAGCAGAACAAACTCAAACAGAAAAAAACACTCACTTGGACAAAGTGACTTAAATTTGTGTGTTGTGAAGGAACCTGGAATAGCTTAGAGGAGGGAGCTGAGAAACCAAGTTTCTGGAAAATATGAGCCCAAGCTGCATCCACTGCTGTAAGCACTCACAGTGCTCCCTGCAGAAGGGAGGGTGTTGCTGCATCTTCCTGTGTTTAGGACCATGGATCACAGATAAAAATGGGGCTGGACTAACCAAATGCAGGGCAAGGATCTCCTGGTTGCACTGACTGCTAAAATGTTTATCAGTGGATTGTTTAAATGAGTGGCTAGACTACAAAACAATGGACAAAAACCATCTCTCCCCCTCAGGGATAAAATATTTGAATCCAAAGTTTTAGGGAAACCCTGGTGACTGACTGGAGTTGTCACCCGACTTGGTGAGCTGTAGATGAGGCTGAAGGGAGTTCCTGATATGGAATTCGGAACTGCTTCAGGGTCAGTAAAAACCAGCGGTTTCCTCCATGACTGTATCTCACTTAAATCCACCTGAAACAAACTCTCCTGCCTCAAAACTGGGTCATTTTGGGCAAATCTCGTCAACATTCAGATGGCAAGATAATTTCAGATTCACCCTGGGAAACTCCCAGGCTGGCCTTTCTTGAGCCAAGCCCTATGTGGCCCCACTGTGGGGCCATGACCTTACATGACCACTGGGTGTCGCTGTGCCACTGGTCTGGGCCACAGAGAGCATTTATCTGGCTGTTAAAAAACCCTGCCTCTTAAGGAAAACAGTGGAACAAGACAATTGGGTTCCTACACAGATGGGTCTTAATTATAATGCAAACCTTGTCAAAAATATGATGTTTACTGTAGGAGGCATTTTTACATGACTAACTTTCACATGCTAGGAGACATTTTAGATCCAGTTTCAAACAAAATAAAGAAAAAATAAAGGCCAGAGAGAAGCCAAATGAACATTCTTGATTCTTAATCCCCCAAATTGTGATATTCTGATACGTTATGTGGTTGTGTTGTGGGATGATGAACGCCAAGATGGATTTTTTTCCTTCTTTTTTTTCCTTTGGGGTTCTGACAGCTTTTATTCCCCTCCTCCCTTTCCCAAGAGCCACACACACACAAAAAAATGTTTTTCAAATGAACACAGGCAAGGATGTGTCACCCCGTGATGGATTGCTCACTTCGGTTCAGCTTTTGATAATTAAGTTCTACTCTTCACAGACGAAAGCTAGTCTGCCAAATCCAAAATACCCTGGAAAATGTAAAATTAGAACCTTATGAGAAAAAAAAAAAGATTAAAAGAGCTAAATATATATGTATGTAGTTTGGCTAAGGGGTGATTGGGGTGGGGTGGGGTGTGGACTGGGGGTGTGATTTGATAACTGCCTACTAATCTCTATAGGGACACATGGAGAGCAAGAAGGAGACTATTCACACACAGCGACAAGGGTGAATTAAGAGTCAGTAGATGTCTTCAATAAAAAAAGAATATTTAGGACAAACCTCACTATGATTTCCCTGACTGATGGGGGCAGTACTTCGATTAGGGTAGCGTCTCAAAGTGGGAGTATTAGACGCGGCAAAGCTTGAGACATTTCGGGTAGGTTTATTCTAAATTCAGGTGGGTAGGACTCTGCAGAGACCAAAAACCTCCCCTGGTCCCCCGGGGTGGGGCGGGTTTTCGTAAAAGTCTGACTTGTGTCTCTACAAATCTTTCACTTGGAGCCTCAAGGTTGTACACCATTAACTACAATTTTGCTAACTGGAATGTTCAACCCGGAAAGACTGGCTCTGATTCATGATCCAGGGAAACCACGTGGCTGCTTCAGAACTGGGCCATGAAATCCCGGCGGAGGTCCGAGGGGGGGCTGCGCAACCCCAAGGGGCAGCACCGCGCGCGCCGCGCCCTTGAGGCCGCCATCTTGCTTTCCTGCCCCCGTTGGTCCCCCGCCTCCCTCAGGCTGAGCCCCGGGGAGGCCAGCCCGCCCTTTCACCATGGATCCACACCACCGACCACAACAAGCTCCAGGAATGGCTGAGTGATTTATTAGAAGAGACTGCAAAAGATACTTTAAAAGCAAATTCCCTTACCCAGCCGTGTCATGTACCAAGGGGAGGCAGAAAGGCCAACAACCCATGTGGCCATTACATTCTTGGCAGAGGGCACCCTTCTCGTTGGCTCACTCAAGTGGCAGGAGCTGGGTTTCACAAACCATGCCTATCTTGAGGACTCCTGCTGTTCATTTGATCGCCCTGAAAGCTGGATCCTTATCTGCCCCAGTAATAGATCTCTTTGGAAGGAGAAAGCAGGGGCAAAGACAGATGCGGTTGATAAATATGCTGTTTTTGCAGTGTACAATTAGCCTCAGTGAAATGTTAAGGGGCTACTGACTGGGCTGCCTTTTTGGTTGTGAAACTGATATTTTAAACTGCCCCAACCACTTTCTTCCCTGGGAGAGTTGGGGGGAGACATTTAAGTTTGGCCAGTGGGAAATTTCTCCAGTTGGGAGGGAGGATGCGGGTATGATCAGGGCAGGCCTCTTCCCCCTTTGCCAAGATCTTGAATTTTGCATCCAATTTTTTTTTTTTTTTTTTTTTTTGCATCCGATTGCAAGGCTGGCCTTAAGGGCAGTCTGGCCTGACCCTGGGCTCAAGGGGAGTGAGATAGCTTGAACCTGCTTTCTGTCAGAACTCCCTACCCATCAAGATGGCTTGGTGGGAACCCAGAGATAAAAAGTGGGAACTGACTTCTTGCATGGGGCAGGAAAACAAGCAGGAGGAAAAGAGGCTTCCTGCCCCTCGCTGTCAGCTGATAAGCCTAATTGGCCAGGTCTGTCTGCTGCGTGTTGATTACACCTCCTAACGAAGTCCTATTGATGAGCACGTGGTGGAACAGCAGGCTCCTTGGACAGGTTCCCACCCTTGCTGTTTGGATAGCAGCCTCTTCCTATGTTCTGGCTTCTTAGCCTTAGAAATTGGGCCAGAGATGGGAGGCAGGCCCTCATGTCAAGGACGTCAGAACAACCTTTGACCCCTCCAGGACCAGAATGTCACCTCTTTGGGGCAGCAAAGATGCCTTAATTGGATGTGCAGAGTGACAAATACTATTCTGAGTGTGGTTTAGTTTTTCATTAAGCCTGAGAAATAAAACAAAGTCTGTTCAGGGATCCCAAATCCATGTGGCAGGGCTGGGGGGCTGGCACGGCTGGCATTGGACATGCACAGGCTCTCAGGGCTGAGATGGGTAAGCAGAGGAAGGGGTGGCCAGGGGGCTCTCTTGAGCGGTAGAACGATGTGGTTATAGCTGAATGAGCCTGGGAAAGTCACCACACTTCCCTGAGCCTCCATTTCCTCATCTGTAAAATGGAGATAATAGTACTTCCCTAAAAAGACTGTTGCAAGAATTAAATTATCCATCCCCTGAGCCCCAGGCACACACACATAAAGCTTAGAAGAGTATGTGGTCCCAAGCAAGTGTTCCAAGTACTCTTAGCAAATATTAAGGATGCTATTTCCCATCATTCTTGTCATTCCTCAACTCAGGACCAGATTTCGATCTGTGGGGGCACTAAGCCTCTTGAAATTGAAGAACACTGTGGATATGGGGACCAGGGTGAGGAGCCTCTTGCCATGTTTTGAGATCATTCTGGAAGCAATATGGCAGCTCTTGGTCAACTTAAGTATATGTATAACCCTAACCCCATGGAAATTCTCACACAGCTCATTGTGAAGAACTATCGGGAGGAGATCCATGGCATTATATTTTTTGGTGGTGGAGATGTGGAGACTATCTGGGTTAACTCTTGGGAAAGTTGAGAATGTCCACCACAGAAAACAGAAATGGTTAGAAGCAGCAGACTTAGTCAACACACAGTGGAAGGGCTGGGGTTTCAATGCATGGTGTTAGAGGGAGAAATGAGAAAGATGATGAGATGTGCCATGCGGTGCCATTTATGTAAATTAAAATACATCCACACAAAGAATACATAGTTTGTAAGGGCACCTACAGTCACGAAGATGCACTTCAGAAGGGCTGCTTTTGAGGGTGAAGGACCATGGGTGTTAATGGAAATAATCGGATAACCAAATAAATACAATGAAGCATGTCTTGCCCAGATGGGCAGTGTATGGTACTGAGGATAAATACAATTAACTCAGCCCCTGCCCCTGAGTTCCAAAAAGAAGACTGATTACCCCTACATGTTAAGAAAGGTAAAAAGATTACACATTCACACATTTTAAATATATATATATTTGCAACAAGGTAACATGTATTCTACATATACACATTCAACTCTGAACTAAGTGGAGAAAAGTTTAATGAAGTTATGTTTTTTCCTCATTTAAAAGATTTTTATTTTGGATTATTTTTAGGTTAACAGGAAAGCTGCAAAGGAAGTACAGACCCTTCCTGCAGACCCTTTATCCAGCTTCCCCTAGTGTTAGCATCTTACAGAATCATGGTATATTTGTCACAACTCAGAAATCAATATTAACACGTTGCTATTAAGAAAACTCCAAACTTTATTCACATTTCACCATTTCCCCACTAAGTGGAATGTAGGAGATTGCATTACATTTAGTGGGCAAGTCTCCTCCAATCTGTGATATTTTCTCCAATTTTCCTTATTTAGCTTTACTTGATGATTTTGAGGAGTATAGGTCAGTTAGATTGTAGAAGGTCTCTCTCTCTTTTTTTTTTTTTTTGTCTTTTTGCCATTTCTTGGGCCGCTCTCGCAGCATATGGAGGTTCCCAGGCTAGGGGTCGAATCGGAGCTGTAGCCACCGGCCTATGCCAGAGCCACCACAATGCGGGATCCAAGCCGCATCTGCGACCTACACCACAGCTCACAGCAACGCGGGATCCTTAACCCACTGAGCAAGGCCCGGGATCGAACCTGCAACCTCATGGCTCCTAGTCGTATTTGCTAACCACTGAGCCACGATAGAAACTCCTTTTTTGTTTGTTTGTTTTTTTCACTTTTGATTTGTCTGATGTTTTCTCATGGTTAGACTGGGGCCATGGGCTTTGGGTAAGAGTATCACAGAAGTGAAATACTCTTCTATTACATGACATCAAGGGCATGTGACGTTAAAATTATTTTTTCACATAGGACATAAACCTTCAACTGCTTGGTGAAGGCGGTATCTTTACAGGGGTTTCTCCACTGTAAAGTTAGTTTCTTTCTTCCTTCCTTTCTTTCTTTCTTTCTTTCTTTCTTTCTTTCTTTCTTTCTTTCTTTCTTTCTTTCTTTCTTTCTTTCTTTCTTTCTACTCTATGCTTTGGAAACAAGTCGCTAAGTCCACTTTATACTGAACAAGGAGGGCATTAAGCTCCACTTCTAGGCAGGGTGTGGGGGTGGTGGTGGAAACTCTACCTCTATTTCTCAATGAATTTTTTTCTTTTTTTATTGTAGTAAAATACACACAACATAAAATTTACCAGCATAACCATCTTTAAGTGTATAGTTATCTCAATGAATTAGAAAATAACTATTGATGTATAATTTGCATGCCATATAATAAAAATCAATGATTCACAGGGTTGTGCAACCATCACCAAGAAGTAAGTTTAGAACACTTCATCGTCCCCCAATGAAACCGTGCATACATTAATAGTCACTTCTCATTCCCACCTCCCCCCAGGTCCTGGCAACCACTGACTCTAGAACTGCCTATTCTTGGCACTTTATATAAATGGAATCATCATTTATCAGTTGATAGATATTTCTACTTTTTGGCTATCATGAATAATGCTGCTATGAATATTCACGTATAAGTTTTTTTGTGAACATCTGTTTTCATTTCTTTGGGCTACACGCCTAGGAGACGAGTTTCTGGGTCATCTGATAACTCTTGTTTACATTTGAGGAACTGTCAAATTATTTTCCAAAGTGGTTTCACCATTTTGCATTTCAACTAGCAGTGTTTGCAGGTTCTGATTCCTCCACATCTTGGTTATGATCTGTCTTTTTGATTATAGCCTCCTGGTGGGGATGAAGTGGTATCTCATGGAGATTTTAATTTGCATTTCCCTGATGGCTTAGGATGCTAAACATCTTTTCATGTGTTTATTGGCCATTTGCATAGCTTTGGAGAAAGTTCTCTTGAAATCCTTTGCTCATTTTAAAAAATTGGCTTCCTTGTGTTGTTATCATTGAGTTGCAAGTTCTCTTTATACATTTTGGATACTAGTCCATCAGATGTAGGATTTGCACATATTTTCCCACTCTTTTGATTGTTCTTTCATTCTTGCATTTTTCTTTTTGGCTGCACCCAAGGCATATGGAAGTTACTGAGGTAAGGGAGCGACTCTGAGCCACAGCTGAGACCTACGCCACAGCTGCAACAACACTGGATCCTTAACCCATTGCATCAGAGTGGGAACCCCTCCTTTCACTTTCTTGCTGGTATTATTTGCAGTACCCTAGTATTGAGACCCAACCCGGAATACTACACCCTCCTGCCCTGGGCCCCTTCCAAATGTCACTCCAGTTTCTGTTCAGGTCCCCGGATGTCCAAGTACCTTCATGTTCCCTTATGAAAAACCCTGGATCATTTCACATTCAGTGATGGTTCTTAACCCATATCTGGTCCAGCGGAGCTCTGTGGTAATGGCCCTGTAATTTCTACCCAGTACAAGAGCTTAGGCTGAGGGTGAGGAGGGCCTGCAAACAGCTCAAGCACTTTGCTGAGCTGGGCATCTTGGCTCAGGGCCCAGCCCTCCCAGAGGAAGTGACATCTTTTCTAATTCATTATCCCCAAACGAGTGCCTTTTTCTAAATTTCCTGAAGGCATAATGTAGATTAGCAGCAGCTCTGGTTAGAAGCCCCTTTCAGATGGGATGCAAGCAACATGCCCTCTCTCCAGAGTGTATATATTCCTACAAAATTGTGAGCGATTTTAGGGGTTCACAGGCTCCCCTAAAGGTCACTGGAGAACTCACTAGATATCCATGGAATTAAGATTCACACCAAGTTGTACAGTGTTTCAGGATTTCCCGTGTCATTCACCAGCTAGAACAATTTTAAGACATTCCCTACTGCCTTTCCTATTGTTTATTTAATATTTCCTTTAAATTAACTCTACTGTTTAATATAACTGTAAAAAACTGTAAAAACATAATTGATATAATAACATGATATCTATGAAGTTGCAAGTTCAGTGTAGTGGTTAAGAGCTGTGTGATCTTGAGCAAGTTACTTGACCTCTCTGAGCTTCTGTTCTTTATCTGTAAAACGAGGCTAATATGAATACCTTCAATAGGTAGTTCCCACTGTGGGGCAGCATGTTAAGGATCTGGCATTATCTCTGCAGTGGTGAAGGTATGATCTCTGGCCTGGGGACAGGTGCAGCCAAAATATATATATATATTTACCATCAACATAGGGTTGTTGTGAGGATTAAATAATTAATGCATAGAAAGTCCTCTGAACAATGTCTGAGACACAGTAAGCACACAATAAATGCTATGATTATAATATCATCTATCATACATTTTCTACTACATTTAGAAATAGACACAAACTATTAAAATAAGAATATATCCTGTCCGTGCCACCCCTAATGATCTTGCATACCCCAGTAAGTCACACATTTTATGATTTGGAAAATGCTGTTGAATAGTCAAGAGAAGACATGTATGCGTGTGCATGTGTGTGTGTGTGTGTGTGCGCGCGCGCGCACGAAGCAGGAAATCCCAAAGAGGAGATAAAGTAACTGATAGGAGCTTTGGGAAGCTACTGAGAGGGCATCAGAGGGTGTGTTGTTTCTGGATTACAGTGACAGATCAATAAGGAAAAACAGGCTCTGTTTATCCTGCTTGATGCCACCTTCCAGAGAGGCCAGGAAACACATCCGCCCCTATCTGGTGAGTCTGTTGTCGTGGGGCCCTCCTTGGTCCCTGTCCTGGCTGCTGTGAGCTGCTAAAGGCTTCCTGCTCTTCAGAAGCATCCTGATTTTGTTCCGGGGAGGCTCACCCTACTTCCCTTTCAGTTCATGGGTTTCAGATTCCAGGGAAGTAGCCTGTGACCGAAGCTAAGCCAATCAGCTCTGCCCATCCTTCTACCATGGGTGTTTGGCTTAGGGATGGGTTCATGGACTCAAGTGGGTCGAGTCAGAACCAACCTGATTCAGTACTGAGACATTTGTTTGAGCCATCAGAGAAGGAGATTCTCTTCCTCTGAACTGGCACTGGGAATGCAGGAGTCTGAAATGCCTGAGGATGGAGCCAAACCATGGGGTACAGAATTAAGATATATATGGATCCTGCTGATATTATTTGAGCCTGAATCGCACTGTGCCTGAAGTCCACCATCATCCTGGACTTGTCTTTCTCAAGTGAAAAATATAACATCTGATCCTCAGACTCCCTCCTGGGAAAATTAACCATCTCATTAAACAATTCCACTTGGGGAGCTGGGGAGACACCTGGTGGAATGCAGGTAGGGACTGCTGCTGGGGGTGACTTTCAAAATTGGAAACCAATGTTATTTGCTTCTTCATTCCATGGAAGCAATAATGGCCATGAGCTATACATATCTTACCTTTATCCAAGACGACCATTCAACCTCCATCTTGGGCATCCCACAGGAGTAACAATTCCTTTGCTTCATCTGGTATTTTCCAGCTTATAAAGTCCCTTCCAGCGCATTATCACTTTGGATGCTCCTGTAGTGACTCTGAGAGGAAAGCTGAAAGGGAGTTCATAGGCCCAGTTTATTTATTTATTTATTTATTTATTTATTATTTTTGTCTTTTGTCTTTTTAGGGCTGTACCTGTGGCATATGGAGGTCCCTAGGCTCAGGGTTGAATCAGAGCTGCAGCTACCAGCCTACACCACAGCCATAGCAATGCAGGATCCTAGCTGTGTCTGCAACCTACACCACAGCTCATGGCAATGCTGGATCCTTAACCCACTGAGAGAGGCCAGGGATCTGACCCGCTTGTTGGGTTTGTTAACCACTGAGCCAGGATGGGAACTCCAATGGCTCCAGTTTATAGATGGGTAACCTGAGCGTTAAGAGCTGAAGGCCTCTGTCCAAGGCACATATCTGATTAGTAATGACAAGGATTCTTTCTCTCGTACCTAAAACTACTGCTCTAATTTACTAGTAAGAAAGCTTCAGCTTCGGTCTCAACTGCTGCTCAGATCTGATCCCTCGCCTGGAAACATCATATGCCACTGGGTGGTCAAAAAAGAAAAAAAAAAGAAAAAAAAAAAAGAAATTTGGTGGAATTAAGTTTCCACTGACCTGTATTTTATTTATACATTCATTTATTTATTTTTATTTTTAAAGATTTTAATTTTTTCCCTTATAGCTGATTGACCTATATTTTAATTTTAAGATGATGTTTTGTTACTCCGTGATCTTTTAGTAAGTATTCTGATCCTTAGAACTAAACGTTCTCTGCTTTTCTAATTCACCTCACTTAACTGATGCCACATGCCAGGGGAAAAGGAATAGTGTATGTGTCATCTGCGGGTATGAATTATCTTGGGGGGATCTCCTTAAACCTGCCCCAGGCTTGCTCAAGTTGGGGGGCGGGTCCCATTTGAGGAAGAAAATAAAGTCTATGTCTCCTACTCAATACATGCATCCTCCTTCCCAGACAAGCCCAAGATCACCCTCTGGACCTCCACTAGCTTTTCTGGAAGTGCATCTGTGTGGCTGCTGAGGTTTTAAGCAAACCCCAGTAGTAGCTCATGATTATTGAGGTCACAGGCTGCGGGAACTTATGCCACAACTTTACCAGCATCACCTCATTTAAGCTTCAGGAAGGAAGTCATGTGAGGTGATGCCAGCCCTATTCCCATTCTACAGATGAGGAAGGGAGAGGTTAAGACACTGATGCCAGGACATGCAGGTGGGGAAGACAGGATTCAAGCCCAGGTACTCTGATTCCAGAGGTAGTGGTCTTTACTGGCTTTACATTGTAATTTTTTTTTTTTTTTTGCTTTTTAGGGCTGCACCTATGGCATATGGAAGGTCCCAGGCTAGGGGCTATATCGGAGCTGCAGCTGCCAGCCACAGCCACAGCCACAGCCACAGCAACACTAGATCTGAGCTAAGTCTGCAACCTATACCACAGTTCATGACAATGCTGGATCCTTAACCACTGAGGGAGGCTGGGGGTCAAACCCGCATCCTCTGGGGTACTGGTCAGGTTTATTTCCACTGAGCCACAATGGGAACTCCCTGCCTCGCATTTTAAAATTTGATTTCAGTGCTCCCTCCTGTATCCACACATTTGACCTTCATTATCACTACAGGGCACGTGACTTTATCTTTATCTTACAGATCAGGAAACCAAGATGCCTGAAATTTAGGCACCTCAAGTGTGGACATGGAGAGACTAAATGTGTGGGGCTGGGTCTCTGGTCCTCCTCAAGGCCCGAGGGTTCAAGGCCATGGGACGTTAATTATGATTCACTCACAGGTTCCTAGGACTAGTCAGAGGGTGTGGTATGGTTTATAAACCACAACTATAAACTGATGATTCGATTATGGATTAGCCTGGAGTAACCATCATCCCTTCCATCTTAGTCAAAGCAATCAGCCTTAGACTATCTCTGAAGATTCCTAGCATCTGAAATATTACTATAGGCAATCATAAAAATAGTAGAAGGGAGTTCCCGTTGTGGCACAGTAGAAACGAATCCAACTAGTATCCCTGGCCTGGTTCAGTGGGTTGGGGATCCCACGTTGCCGTGAGCTGTAGTGCAGGTGGCAGATGCAGCTCGTATCTTGAGTTGCTGTGGCTGTGGAGTAGGCCAGCAGTTGTAGCTCTGAGTCAACCCCTAGCCTGGGAAATTCCATATGTTGCGAGTGCGGCCCTAAACAGCAAAAATAAATAGATAAATAAACAAATAAATAAAAATAAAATAAAATAAAATAAACATAGTAGTACTCAAAACAATAACAAAGCAACCAGCACAGTAGGTGCTCTTTAAGGCTGTCACGAAAACTGATCCCAGGAAGTGCACACAGTGGGGTCTCATGCCCCTTTGAGAGAGCAGGAAGCCAAAGTGTAGAGTTTTAGGTCATTTGTCTAAGATCTCAGACCTCAGGTGTGACAGAACTAGGACTCAATCCCCTGCTACACCATCTCGGCACTTGCTCCAGGGGCTCTGTGGCTTCCCTCCACTCACCTCATCCCTTTAGATGTCCTGACCTCCAGGATACCCCCTTTTCCTCTGAAGATTTTGGCGGAGGCTCCCCTCACCTCTCAGGAGTTCCACCCACTGCCCATTAATCCTCATGATGGCTTTCATGGTAATACCTCTTCATAAATCTTTCAGCACTTGGCACTTGATTATAATGTAATAAAGGACCATAATCTAAATTGATATCTCACATTTATTGTTGTTTAAATGATGAGAGAGAAGAGAAAGTTCATAAAATATTTAAATATTTCTTTTCTCTCCAGGGCTTTGAGTAGAAGCCTCTTTCCGCTCCACTCTAGTATTTTTTCTTCTCCCCAGTTGGAGGCACAATAAGCAACTGAGAACATTCCAGTGCTGTTGGTTTATCTGCAGACACCAACATGCTATGAAGTATGGCCTCATTTTTATACAGTCCCTGCTGATTCGGGTAGAGATTGCTTGGTTTACACTTACTCAAGCAAAAAAATGAGTTAATCTGAAGGCCAAGAGGCATCTTATGGAACCTGTATTAGTCATCTATGAAGGCAGTAATGCTGCATAACAAAGCAGCTCAAACATTATTTATTTTAAAACAAAAAGCATGATTTGGCTGATGAGTCTGTGGGTTGTTGATGTAGGCTAGCTTCAGCAGGGGTGCCCTCCTGGCCTCTACTCAGCTCACCTATAAGTCTGGGGTCCACTGCAAGGCTGATCTAGAATGGCCTGGGTGGGCAGCCTGGAGTGACTCAGCTGTGCTCCATGTGTCTCATCCCCCAACATGATAGCCTGGACATGTTCTTACAGTGAAGACTGAGGGCAAAAGCATACATGGAAATACTCCAGCGCTTTCTCAATCTTCTACTGTGCCACAGGCTAATGTCCTTACAAGTGTCTCATGACTACTCAGAGTCATGGGTGGGGCAGACCCCCCCCCCCCCCGCCCCCGGAGTGGGAGGGCACTACAGAGCAAAGGGTGTGAGTACTGGGATGGGGCATTAATACAACCAATTTATCATGGAGCCCCAAGTAGGAAGGAGAGGTGGGCTTGTATGAATCAGGAATCAGACCGGAAGTCATCACACACTAAAGCTACTCAGCATCTCATCTCTATGGCTCCCTGAGCATCTTTTCCCTCTTATCTCCACTGAGTGCTTCTCCTGTGGTCTGTGTCCACATTACAGTGTGTCTTTGTGCCTTTGCTGGAACATCATCACCTTGGCTTTATGTCCACACCAGGCACTAGCCTAATGGCACGTGTCCTAACCTTCACCCCCCCTGGGACACACAATCAATTAGTTCATCCAAACCTCTGGAATTGTGCCTCTGCACTGGGAATCTTGATTTGCCCTTGTATTGTTTTGTTAGTGCTGCTGTCACAAAGTGACAGAGATTGGATGGCTTGGATCAACAAACATTTACTTTCTCACATTTTGGAGACTAGATATCTGAGATCAAGGTGATCACAGGGTTGGTTTCTCCTGAGACCTCTCTCCTTGGTTTATAGACGACCATTTTCTCCCTGTGTCTTCACATGATCTTCCCTCTGAAAACATCTGTCTTAATCTTTTTTTTTTTTTTCCGTCTTTTTGCCATTTCTTGGGCTGCTCCTGCGGCATATGGAGGTTCCCAGGCTAGAGGTCTAATCAGAGCTATTGCTGCCAGCCTACGCCAGAGCCACAGCAAGAGGGATCCGAGCCACATCTGTGACCCACACCACAGCTCGCGGCAATGCCAGATCCCCAACCCACTGGGCTAGGCCAGGGATTGTACCTGCAACCTCATGGTTCCTAGTCAGATTTGTTAACCACTGAGCCAGATGGGAACTCCATAATCTCCTCTTCTTATAAGGACACCAGTCATAATGGATTAGGGCCCACCCTGATGCCCTCATTTTAACTTAATTACTTCTGCAAAGACCCAATCTCCATACAAAGCCACATTTTAGGTACTGGGTGTTAGGATGTTACCATATGAAATTGGGAGAGAATACAATTCATCCCATAACACCCATTAAACTTGTTCACTTTCCCTCTTCCCCCAGTTTGGTCAATGACACCATCAGCCATACACATGCACAGGATGAAAATGTCAGAGTGAATCTTTATCTTTCTGACCCCCAACTGCTCATCCAACCTACCCTTAAACTCAGCAAATACTACAATCAAAATAGCGGTTAGTTCACTTCTCCCCATTCCCATCAGCCCTACCATCTGGGTTCAAGTCACCCTCCTCTTTCTGGATGCCCACAGCAGGTTCCCCCTAGTTCCCAGTTCCTTTCAATCCCATTTCCCCGTTCCATTTTCTCCAGAGCGTTTTTGACTCCCTGAGATCTTTTTTTTTTGTTTGTTTGTCTTTTTAATTTTAGGGCCTGACCTAAAATATGGAGGCATATGGAGGTCCCCAGGCTAGGGGTCGAATTGGAGCTATAGTTGCTGGCCACAGTCACAATCACAGCAACACCAGACCTGAGCTGCATCTGCGGCCTATACCACAGCTCACGGCAACGCTGGATCCTTAACCCACTGAGCAAGGCCAGGGATCAAACCTGTGTCCTCATGGATGCTAGTCAGATTCGTTTCTGCTGAGCCGCTATGGGAACTCCGAGATCATCTTATTGTATACTGGCTTATACCTGTCCCTTTGTAACAGATGATAAACACCCTAAGGAGAGGGACTCTGTCTACTTCGGTTAGCGCTGGATCGCCCCTGCCAGGCAGGCTACTGTGATTGGTGACTGGTAGGTACTCAGCGCTGAATGAATGAAAAAGGGTGAGTCATGTCTTACAAACCTGGCTGCAGGCCCCACTTTCCCACCACCACCTTGCCTTGCATGGGGCTGAGGTGGGGGCGGTTTTTTAAAAAAAAAAAAAAAAAACCAAGGAAATGAGCAAAGAGTACCCTGGAAATGCATTGCCTACAGCCCGGGACGCCATATCTGGATTAAGAGCCCTGGGCCAGGGGCCCGCCCTGGCTGAGCGGGGCCTTAGCCGAGCCCATGAAGTCAGGGTTGCTTGAGCTACATGTGCCACATGAACAGGATGGGGAGTGAGGCAGACCCTGCTTCAACCTACTTAGGATGAATAGCGAGGAGAGGATTCCTTTGTAATGAGTACAACCGCTGGCCTACAATTAGTTTGGGAACCTGTCCTCTAATTTAGCCCACAAAGCGTTCCCAGCAGGACCTCAACTTAGAAATAATTTGTCAGCAGTTAGATTCCTAGAATGGCAGTGCCCGAAGAATCCCTTAAATACTTAAGAGTCATAAAGCTGCATCCACTTAAAAAAATATTCTATAATTCTGCCTTCTCCCTGGCCTGCTCCCCAGTTAATCCAAATGTGTTTATTTATGAGGTCTACGCTTCCTACTTCCCAGAAGGATTTGATGTGGCTTCTATTAAAGGCGCATTTCAAATACAGAGAAGGGATTTAAAGAGAGGAGCCATCAGGACCACTCCGGAAGGCTCCCCAGTGAAGCCAGAGGGATGAGGGAGGAAACACGCAGTGAAGGTGGTGCCTCGGGCCTCGGGGGAGCGAAGCCAAGAAGAGGGTGGACATGGGGGGTGGGAGGTGTGGACCTTTGGGCTCTAAGGATGGGAAATGTCTATGCTTTGCTTTGGTTATGGGAATCTCTACTCCCCTGCCTCGGACCCCGGCTTAATGCTTGATGTTTCCTGTCTGTTGACCTGTTGAGCTTCCTTTTCCAAAGTTATGTTCCCATTTTTTTCATGAGCAGAGCCTGCTCTAACCTTCTGGGCATATTTTCCCAGGTGCAGGGGGTGGCGAGAAGAAAGGGAATTGGTGGGGAAGGAGGAGCAGAGAATGGGAGTCAGTTCACACCAAACAAATGTAATACTTATACAGACCCCATCCTGAGCCAAGAATTGTTCTTAGCACTTTGTTTGAAGTAACGCAGTCTTTATACAGTGATCTTATGATTATCCTCACTTTACAGATAAGGGGATGGAAGCCTGGAGGGGTTAAAAAACTTGCCAAGGGCAGCACACAGCACAGCTGAGATAGAAACCCAAGCAGTGTGATTCCTAGGTCCTGGCTCCTAACCACGGGGGCAATACTGCCCCCATCAGCCAGGACATTGTGCCTGGGCATCTTCACTGCAGAGGTTGCCTACAGGGAGGGCGCATGGCCAGGCCAGGCGTGGGGTACCAGCTTACTGGTGAGTGGGGCTGAAAGGGACACACCACGCAGGTCGTCATCAACCAGTTGGTACCCAGACACCGAGAAAGGTTCCAGGAGGGTCCTCAAGGTGGGCCAAGGAAAGGGGCAGGGAAAGGGGCTGTATCAAGAGAGGCTGAGAATCTAGCATCACTCAAAAAGAAAGTTCTAACTGGGGGCTAGAATTCAAGTGACCTAGATCTTTCCTGGTCATGTGTCTTTTCTTTTCTTTCTTTTTGCCTTTTGTTTTTTTAGGGCCACACCCATGGCATATGGAGGTTCCCAAGCTAGAGGTCAAATCTGAGCTACAGCTCCCAGCCTATGCCACAGCCACTGCAACACTGGATCCCAGCCGCGTCTACAACCTACACCGCAGGTCACCGCAACACTGGATCCCTAACCCACTGAGCAAGGCCAGGGATTGAACCTGTGTCCGCATGGATACTAGTCTGGTTCGTTAACCACTGAGCCACAACAGGAACTTCCATGTGCCTTTTCCAATACACTTAAATGACTTGAAGTTTCTACACTTCAACCATGTCACCACAGAGACCTGGTGGTGGGATTCAGAGCATCTTAGGAAAAATAAAGTCCACCTTGGTTTAAAATGGCCCTTGGGAGTTCCCGTTGTGGCCCAGTGGTAACAAAATCAACTAGTATCCATGAGGATGAGGGTTTAATCCCTGGCCTCATTCAGTGGGTTAAGGATCCAGAGTTGCTGTGACTGTGGTGTAGGTCACAGATGTGGCTCGAATCCCGTGTTGCTGTGGCTGTGGCATAGGCCGGCAGCTGTAGCTCAGATTTGACCCCTAGCCTGGGAACCTCCATATGCTGCAGGTGCGGCCCTAAAAAAACGGCCCTTGATTTACCATCTCTTTTGAATAAGTTTAACATATGATGGCATAAAGATGCTTTTTCATGACATCTTGAGGGGTTGTGATACCAGGAAATGTGCTGCCCAGACCTGCCTCCTTGGGAAGACTTGCTGCTCAGCTGTGGGAAGTGAGGTCAGCAGGCAGCTTCCAGGTCATGCCCTTCCTGAGGTAGTGGGCAATTGGATGAGGTAGGGATACCAGGGTCTGATGCCCACTGAGGGGCAGTTCTCACCCCGGAGCTTCCTGCTCAGTTGCTTGGGTCTTTGTTGGGCTGCATCACACTTCATTTTCTTACTGTGCCCAGTCTTCTTTCTTCTCATCCCCTTCACAGGTGTTGATTTTTTAAAGAGCATCTTGCACCCAAAACTCCATTTAGTAGCAGGGGTCAACAGCAACAGTGGCAGTGTGGAAGGGGGGACTTTGGCCACGGCAAAGTTTTGCCAAGAGGCACATGATGGGGAAACAGATGGGCGTATCATAGAAAATGCACGCTTTTAAGGAAGACTTGGCCAACAGAAGTGCGGGAGACACCTAAACATTTAAATCACCTTTTCCTATTGATTAAGGTAAATACTTTGCTGATGGTTTTAATCAATACCCCTATAAATCCTCCATCTGTGATGGTTTTACTGTACATTTAATGTTTCTGTCTTTAATTGAGTTACATCCTCCTCAGCCCCAAATGATAAACTGAAAGTTAGAAATCATGTTGGCTCTGACAAAAATGGGGAGTATTTTTTTTTCTTTGTTTAATTTGAAGAACTAAACCCTCTAAACATAAGTCAGCAAGCCTGACTTGGTCGCCAGTGGCTAGTCTCAGCTCTTTACTTCTCTGGGTCTCAGTTTTCCCATCTGGAGATGAGGAAAAAGGCTTTATCCATGAAAAATAATGGCCTGGAAAGCTAAGAAGCTATAAGGGAGTCTTATTATAAAGGACTCAAAGCAGGGATCTATAAGAAAACCTATGGAACCTTCCATGGTACCCTCAGGGAGTGGCCATGGTGGTCTTGGAGCCTGACAATTCCTCCCTCAGCCCTCTTTCTGCACTGCCATCCACTGATTGATTTGCCCATTTAGTCCGCTGAGTGTAAATATCCACCTGTCAATCACTCCATTATGCTAAGTGCTCAGCCAGCCCGAATGGTGATTTACACCCCTCCTCGGAAAGGCCTGGTTCTCCTGGCAGCTTGCAACATAGAGGCAGAGTGGGGCATCGCAGGTTGCATCCCCAGGTTTACACTCTAGACCCACAGAGACATGGTCTTATCCTCAGTGAAAGGTCTGGATGACAGATGGGAAGTATCTCACATTCCTTTTCCACCCCCGGACCTACTGAGGGGATGATGTCTAGTAAACCTCAGAATCTAAGGGAACAAATTTCTTCCCCTGGAGAAGAAGGATCTGCAACAGTGGTCCCCAACTAGGGGCTGCTTTGCCCCCCAGGGGACACTGGCAATGTCCGGAGATGTTTTGGATGGTCACAAAACTAGGGGCATGCTCCTGGCATCTACTAAGTAGAGAAGGCCAGGGATGCTGCTAAACATTCTATGGTGCACAAGACTGGTCCTCATACAGAGAATTATCCAATCTAAAGTGTCGACAATTTTCCAATCTAAACTGTCGTGGCTCAGTGGAAATAAATCTGACAAGCATCCATGAGGATGCAGTTTTGATCCCTGGCCTCGCTCAGTGGGTTAAGGATCTGGCATTGCCGTGCGCTGTGGTGTAGATTGTAGACACAGCTTGGATCCAGCGTTGTTGTGGCTGAGGTGTAGGGCGGCAGCTGCAGCTCCAATTAGACCCCTAGCCTGGGAACCTCCGTGTGCCATGGGTGCAGCCTTAAAAGAAAAGACAAAATAAATAAATAAAATAAAATAAGTGTTGACAGTGCTACTGTTGAGAAATCCAGATCTCCAGGGAAGAGAGAATGTTGTGTGTAATTGGGCATCACGTAGTTCAAGAAAATGCCCACAGACACAATGATTTGCAAGATTGCTCTGGGAAAGGCAGGAGGTAGGGGGATGGATGAGCATAAGGGCGATGTTAGGAGATAAAAGAGCAGATTATCTCTGAATTTTCCAGATCCAGTACAGTTTCCTATAATCTTCACTTTACAGAGATGGGTTCTGAGGCTCACATTGGGGACCCTCCAATTGGTGGCAGATCTAGAGTGGGAATCCCTGTTTTTTGATGAGCACTTCAGGGTTCTTTTCAACATCAGAGAAGGGAAATCACTTCAAGTGATTGACAGTGACTCTGTAGAGTACCTGTGCCTGCTGAGTATCTAAGCCTAGCAGGAAAGAGTGCTGGGATTGATTTGTGATGCCTGCCATGGGCATAGGAAGGGAGGAGTGGTAGCATTTGGGCAAAATAGTTACCTTCCTTGCACTTTACCATTTTTCTCATCCTCAACCATCACGGGTAAGGGTAAACACATATAAGGACACAAAAATATTTAGAATCATGTTAATCTATACAAAAAGAGGTGTTT
Source organism: Phacochoerus africanus (assembly GCF_016906955.1). NCBI lineage: Eukaryota > Metazoa > Chordata > Mammalia > Artiodactyla > Suidae > Phacochoerus > Phacochoerus africanus. Next base: position 30,102,909 of record NC_062551.1, read on the forward strand.
TAATTTCCTCCTTGCTCAAAAATGTATTTTTCTGATTATTTTAGTAATATAGGCTATTATGGAAAATATGAACAAATAAAGAGAAAAAAAGAGATAGCTACATGGATATTCTGATATATCCCTTTATACTTTTATTCTATATCATATATATTCTCCTCCTAAATTTTCATAACACTAAATTTATTCATTGCTGTTTTTACTAAAATTAACACTAAAAAATGTGTGTTATCCATGTCATTAAATATATTCGTAAGAATTGTTAGTTCAGGGCTCAAACAGTAGATCATACTATGGATGTATTAACATTTATTTAATAAATATTCTGTAGTTGGAGGCTAGGGTTTATTTTAGTTGGGTTTCTAAATAAAATAATTATTTTGCTATGGTTACATGATATACAACTTGTACATAATTTTTGTATAGGGATGATTTTTCCATAGAATTAAGTTTTGTAATGGAGTAATGACTAGTTCAAAGGTTATAAGAATTATTAAGGCCTTTGATACATTTTATTAGATTTTTTTTTCAGAAAAAATGACTCTAGATTATACTTCTATCAGGAAGGAATATGAAGGTGAGTTTCTCTGAATTTTCCTTTTTTTTCTTTTTGTCTTTTGTCTCTTTTTAGGGCCGCACCCACAGCATATGTAGGTTCCCAGGCTAGGGATCTAATCGGAGCTGTAGTCCGCCAGTCTAGCCACAGCCACAGCAATGCAGGATCTGAGCCGCGTCTGCGACCTATACCACAGCTCACTGCAATGCCAGATCCTTAACCCACTGAGCGAGGCCAGGGATCAAACCTGCATCCTCATGGTTCCTAGTCAGATTCCTTAACTACTGAGCCACAAAGGGAACTCCATACTTGTATATTTTTCTTGGGTGCATTGTCTGTTCATGCAGTTCATCGATTTTTCTTTGGGGATTTTTTTGTTTGTTTGTTTTTCTTTTGTATAAATTCCTTGGATTATACTAGCCTTTATTAAGATTTGTATATTTGTTATACATATCTCCCTCAGTCTGTTTGTTGGACTTTTATGTATGTATGTATATATGTTTACATTAAGAAATTTTTAAGTGCTTGGTCAAATTCTTTCTTTTTCTTTTGGAATTTGTCCAATTGCTTTTAAGGTCAGTCATATCTTTTCTATCTTAATCATATATAAATATGATTAGTATACATACATATACACATAAACAGAGAGAAGCTTTTATTTTACTTACATAAAATATAATTAAGGTATAATTAAATATATAGATCCAGTTACATGTACAGAATTTCCTCTATATTTAAAAAAAAAATTGGGGGAGTTCCCATCATGGCTCAGCGGAAACGAATCTGACTAGCATCCATGAGGACGCAGGTTCGATCCCTGGCCTTGCTCAGTGGGTTAAGGATCCGGTATCAGCAGGTCGCAGATGTGGCTCGGATCCTATGTTGCTGTGGTTGTGGTATAGGCTGGCAGCTACAGCTCAGATTCGATCCCTAGCCTGGAAACCTCCATATGCCACAGATGTGGCCCTAAAAAGAGCCCCCCCCCCAAAAAAAATGTATACTCAGCATCTGAAGTTTATTTATGAGGCAAGGTAAGAAACTAATTTTTTTTTTTACCCCAAATATTGATCAGTTTTCCCAGTGGTTTTTGTTACCTAGTTCTGCCTTCCTGATCTGGACATGATGCTATCACATATATTGCAGTCTTTTACTTAATAGAGTTTGTTTGTGGGTTAGTTGCTCCTTTGCATTTTTCTGCCAGTATCTATAGTAGTTATTAGTGGTATTTGCCAAAATTTCTGCCTTGCTGGCTAACAGGATTGCACCACTTGGCAACCATATTCCGTATGGTCGCATGGAGTCATGTGACTGGCTCTGACCAATGAAATATAAGCAGATCTGAAGTGGCTCCTTCTGGGCTGGAACCTTTACTTGCCAGTGGGGTATCTTCCAGAACTCTGTCCTCCACCATTGATTCTATCAGCAGGAGTACAGAGAAGTGCAGAAGGCCCCCAGTCAACTCTTAATGAGCATGCATCAGAAATGAGATATAAACCTTTGTTTCTAAGACATTCATATTTTGGGGGTTGTACACAGCAGAACCTAGTGTAGGTACAGCAGAATTAAAATGAATTCTACTGTTTTGATTATTGTATCTGTAATACATTTTAATACATGGTCAAGTGAATCAGTCCTGTTGCTTCTTACCTCCTGCCCCAAATGTTCTGAATAATTTTAACTGTTTTTCTAGAAAAAAAACTTTTGATTCATTATGTCACATATTATTACTTCTCCTTGCACTCCCAGATGAATCTCAGTGAGATCTGGTTTGAATTGTATGAAATATATTACTAAACTTAGAAATAACTGATATTCATTCAAAATTTCAGCCTTTCATCCAGAAACATGGCATCTTATTCACTTTGTTTATAAATTATTTTATGTATATCCATAAAATATTTTATAGAGAATTCTTATATTTCTTATAAACATTATTCTTAATAGTTTATGTATATTGTTATTTTTCATCTGAGGCCATTGTATCATTATTATTTTCTCACTGGTTTTTTGCTGTTATTTAAGAACACATCTTCTTTTGTATATTTGGTTGTGAATTCAGCTACCGTACTGGATTTTAATTGGTTTTAATAATTTTTCAGTTCACTGTTTTAGATTACTTTTCAAAATCTTCATTTTTCAAGTTTAAGTCATACATTCTAATTTAAACAACTAAGTTTTATTATACCAAATAGAAATAACATTGTGAATAAATCAAGTAAGACAAATTATTTTTATAATGTTAATTTGGAACTGTAATTTATACAATTAGGTTTCCTCTAAACTCATATTCTGTCATTTTAATTCTATAGAGACTAGCATAATGAACTCATACATACACATCTCCCCCCTTTAAAATATTTTAACACAGGATCAATCATGTTTTATCTGTATAACCCCAGTCTCCATCCACTCCACATACACATCACCCATACATACAAACACACAATAATCCACTGAATTACTCTGAAGAAAAATCCCACAATCTCGTATCACTTCACCCACAAGTATGTCATATATGCTAATTTTTAATCTAAATCATGACTTCTCCCTCTCCTCTTTAATTTTAATTTTCCAAATTATACACATTGTTCTGAAAATTTGTTGTTGGCTGCCCCAGTCTAGTCGCATCTTTCTCTTCTTTCTTTCTCTCTCTTTCTTTTTTTGTCTTTTTACGGCTGCACCTATGGCATATGGAAGTTCCCCGGCTAAGGGTTGAATCAGAGTTGTAGTTGCCAGCCACAGCGGCAGCCACAGCAACACCAGATCCGAGCCACACCTGTGACCTACAGCACAGCTCACCTGGATCCTTAACCCACTGATCGAGGCCAGGGATCCAACACGTATCCTCATGGATACTAGTTGGTTTCGTTACTGCTGAGCCACAACAGGAACTCCCATCCTTCTTTTTAAATGAACAGATAATAACTGTTTATGATGAATATTTTTTTAAAAGTTCTCAAGCTGTAGAGAAGTGATGTACAATGCAAATGAACTGTCTTTTCCTAGATTCCAAGTACTTCTTTCTCACAAGTGTCACATATATTTTTCTCTTGAATATTTTAGGTAGACATTACGTCTTCTGCAGAAAAATGTCTGACTGGGGCTAGGGCTTCCAGCACAATCAAGGTTATGCTGTTTGTCTCTATTGAGTAGAGGAAGCCAGGATTCATATCCATGAAATTTGGTACCAGAATACATTTGAATCACTATACCAGACTTTAACACAGTAAAGAAGTATGCTGAAAAGTAACTCTTTTCAGGTTACTAAGAACTGGATGCTGAATTTGATTATATTCTTTTTTGGTATCTTTTGAAATAATTGGATGGTTTTATCCTTTGACTTATTGATGTAAAATTTTGCTTTAATGAATGTTAAACCCACTGCTTAATTTCTGAGAGAGCAAATATTTGGGATCTTACTTGCTTATTTTAACCAACTGCTGGTTTCAATTTATTAGTTTTTTTTTTTTTTTTGTCTTTTTAGGGCCACATCTGTGGCATATGGAGGTTCCCAGTCTAGGGGGCGAATCGGAGCTATAGCTGCTTGCCTACACCACAGCCACAGCAATGAGGGATCCAAGCCTTGTCTGCGACCTACAGTCACAGCTCATGGCAATGATGGATCCTTAACCCACTGAGTGAGGCCAGGAATCGAACCCACATCCTCATGGATACTAGTTGGGTTTGTTAACCACTGAGCCACAATGGGAATTCCAGTTTTTTTTTTTTAACTTAGAAAATACTAGTATTTATATTTACAAGCGTGACTGGGCTATAGATATCTGTGCCATTTTTGTCATATTTTGCTGTGCCGTCCATCAGGAAGCTTTCTAATGTTTTCTGACTTGGGAAGACTTAATGTGGGACTAACTGGAGCCCCGGGAAGAGTGAAAATATTCATAATGAGACAGACCAGCCCTGGAGATTTTTTTCAAAGGCAACTTTTTTGATAGTTTTGAAATGTCTTAAAGTCAATTTTGATCAATTATATTTTCTTGGAAACCATCCATTTCATTGAGATTTTTCAGGAAAATTTACTTAATATTTACATTTATAAAAACTAGCCACTTTTAAACTTGGTTTCAAATATAAACTTTATATCTATTTGTCAGGCTAGCTCCCTATTTTGCTTAATAAAATATAAAGGACTTTCTCAGTCATTAGTTTTCAAAAACGTAGTTTTAAGCACTGCATAACCTATGCTACAAATGTAACATAATTTATTTATCCAATTTCCTATTGTTAGATATTTAAGTTACTTCTAGTTTTTCCCTATGAATGACGCTGAGATATATGGCTTTGTAAATAGACATACATATACCTATGTGATTTTTAGCACATATTTTTGGAAATAAAATTAGTAAGTTAAAAGTTAGGAATATATGAGAGCTTTTTGGTTCTTATTTCCAAGTTAGCTTGCCTAATACTTTTGTGAACTCTGGCTATTATCTTTCAGATACCTATCTTGTCCTATTTTTTCATTGGTATTGAGATGAAACTTTTTTTTCAGGTATGTATTGGGCATTTATAATTCTTTCCCATTCTGAGTTATACTTTCATATTCTTTTCCATTTTTCTCTCAGGTGCTCATATTATTCTTGCTAATTTAGATAATTTGTCAAATATATACATATATATGTATGGAAAATATTTTTCCTAGATTGTCATATGCTTTTGATTTTTAATTTCTTGAGAGTACAGAAACTTTTTCTTGTTTATGTAGTCTGTTAATTTTTTCCCTTTATGCTTTCTTCCTTTGCTTTTATACTCAGAAAGGACTTCATTATTTCATTTTATAAAGCTCTTATCTCTTGTTACTTTCTCTTTCTCATTTTATTTGGGTTTACTCTTGCTTTCTTTTGAATTATTAAATTTGCCAGAGTCAAGCTTGTTTTCTTATAGCTTTAATGAGTCATACATTTATATCTGCTTCTCTTTCTCAAATCAACCATTTTTCATTTTTATCTATTTAATTTTTTTGTCCAGCTTTCCTTTGGTTTAGTTCGTTGTTCATTTGCTAAGTTCTTGAAGAAAAGATTTATTCATTTATTTTTTTATTCTTTCTTGTTTAATAATAAAACAATTTATGACTTTACATTTCTGTTCTCTTAAGTGTAGCACTGGCAGGTTTCCATAATCTTTGACAAAGCATTGTTTTGTTCTCATTTTATTATTTTCTAAATAGTCTGTAACTAAAGTTTTTATTTCCCTTTTGACTCAATAACTATTTATGAGAATTTTTCAACTTATTTATTATCCAGGTTTCTATTTATTTTCTTTGTGGTTGTTAGAAATGTTTCCATTTATTTGAGTCCTATCAGGGAATTTGGCCTGTAAACCTTTTTTTTTTTTTTTTTTGGTTGAGTTTCTCTTGACAGTGCAGTACATGGAAAGCTTTTGAAAAATGTTCTCCTAACACTTGAAAAAGTATTTATAGGGAACAAAGTTGGGTATACTATATATCTCCAATCTTATTAACTCTGTTCTTCACATTTTCTCAGTTTACTGGATGTCTTGGAGGCATTGGAGCTTTGCTAACCTTCTCACAACCATGTCTGGGTCAGTTCCTCCCGACATTTCTGAAACAATTGAAATATATATTCTGGAGGCTTCATAAAGGTCCATTTTATCTTCACTGGAGATTTTATTTTTATGGTAATAAAATGACACTCATTTTAAAGACCTGAAATATCATTAGCTTTCTTTTGATATGAATTTTTCTTGCTTTTCTCTAGAATACCTTCCTAAAACTCAGTCTTGGTTTTTTTAGGTGTGACCCACAGAAGTAGAATGCAGTCAAATTTTACTTTTACTGCCATCTGTGAGTTTTTTAATAGGAGATTTAAAGTCCTTTACATACACTGGGAGCGATGGTTAGCTACAGCTGGGTCAGAGCCCAGCTGCCCCCTAGGCTGTGCATTCAGAGGACAGAGGGATGCCCTGGGGACTCAGGTCCCTCTCTGGAAGAGAGAGTCACTCTTGAAACACTGCCTAAGGGCACAGCTGCAGAGGTTGGGGGAGGGGAAGTGGTTTTTATTTAGGATAACATGAGCTCTCTTACATATGCCGTCATCTTACCCCACTATGGGGTCATGGGTGATATAGAGAGCGGGGGTGGGGGGGTGGAAATGGCATAGGGGTAGAAGAGAGAGAGAGAGAGAGAGAGGGAAGGAGAGGAAGAGAGATGGAGCTAACATCACCACCAGCTCTGTGGTGCACAACCCCCTCAGACAGCATAGTCTTGGAGCCTAACACTTTGAGACTCAAGAGAAAAGATGAACCTTCTCCCATCATTGCCACACCCACCAGTTGGCTCAGGCACCTCAAGGATCTCAGTGCCCCTGTGAATCCACAGGGCTTGTAGCAATCACACCAACTGGACCTGATGGATGCCCAGAGGGGAGCTCTGGAGCCCAGGGGGATATAGCCTGGTAGCTGGTTGGACCTGGTAATGAGCCCACAAGGAACTCCCCTAGAGGGTTCAAGAAAACTTGACAACCTGAAGGGTACATTTCTGGGACTTAGGACTCTGCATGTGGAGACAAGAGCAAACAAGGGGATGATTATTATAACTGGCACCCTATTTGTGCCCTCCTGGATGGGCGATGCCTAGGAGAATGTAAATTTGTTCTCAGGACTAGCATACATGTGCTCATTTCTTTCATTTTATTTTGTGTTTTCTGTTTATTTCTGTTTTATTTCCTGTCTTTTTAGGGCCCCACCCGTGGCATATGGAGGTTCCCAGGCTATAGGTCAAATCAGAGCTGTAGCCGCTGGCCTATGTCACAGCCACAGCAAGTCAGGATCCAAGCCGTGTCTGTGACCTACACCACAGTTCAAGGCAACACCGGATCCTTAACCCATTGAGCAAGGCTAGGGATTGAACCTGAGTCCTCACGGATACTAGTCAGATTTGTTTCTGCTGAGCCATGACAGGAACTCCCATGTTTTCCACTTTAAATAGTGTATTCATAAGCTGGAAGCCCCAAAGATTTTTTTTTTAAATTTCTTCCTCTGTTCTTCTTTTATGATTGGGAAAGTTTACTATTTTTCCTTTTAAAAAAATTTAAGTTTTTACCATTCAATTTCCAAGAAAGAGCTTTAGCTCGAGTTCGAACCATAGGTTCCTCAGGGGTTCAGACAAGTCTGGCGAGAGGCATTTGCCTGGAATCTATTTTCATGTGAGACTGAGATTCCTGGGAAAGAAAAATGTATTTTCTCCACATTTATCATCTTCCTTGCATCATTTTCATCTATTTTTTTTCCCTTTCTTCTACATTCTGGAGAGTTTCTCTGGCTTATCTTTAGCCTATTCCTATGACTTGATATTCACATATCAATTCTCGTCTTTGTTTTTGGTATGAATCTGAATTTTAGTTCCGCAACTGCATTTTTAGTTTCCTTATCTGATGACATTTTTAGTTTCTTGACCTCATTTGTCTTTATTTGCATCTCATCCTGTTGGTTGCTTTTTTTTTTTTTTTTTTTTCCTGCGCTGGCAGCATATAGAAGTTCCCAGGCCAGGGATCAAAACTGCACTTCAGCAGCGACTTGAGCTGCTGCAGAGACAATGCTGGATCCTTAACCTGGTGGATGTGTCACAGTGGGAACTTCCTGTTGGTTTGACTTATCATCCTCTTAAGGCTTGGTGTTTCAGTTTCATGGAAATCATTTCTTCATGATGCTCTTGAAAATACCAAACAGTGCTTTGTAATTATTACCTCCTTCTCAAGGGCTGTGTTTTCAAAGTCTGGCTTATCCTCTGCATCCTCAGGATTTATTCTCTTTCTTTCTCAATGTTGTGGGTACAACACTGGCTTTTCTTCCCCCTGTTTTTCAGGAACGCTCTCCCCAGACACAAGGAGGTATTGAATATCTCTGTCCAGTTCTCTGTTCCCTAGCATACTGGTCTAATCCCATTCCCAGTCCAAGCGGAATGGCACCTTGATGTGCCCAGCCCAGTTGTAGCCTGACTTACCCTAAGTCATAACTCCAGCTGACTTTCATCTCTTAAGGCTCCAGTGAATCAAGATGGCGCCACCTGCTCCTCCCTCTGTCTGAGTCCCTCCTGGTCTGAATGTCTGCAGGGTTCTTTCTGTCTTCAAGTCTTTCTGCCACACCATTAAGACCTTCACTTCAACAGGTAGACACCAAGTTCTAGGACTGGGACTAGGATGAAGGAACACTTGCTGAATAAATGAATATAACTCCTCTGCAGAGGAGGAAGCAGAGGAGCTCTAGGGAAGAGCTGGTTACAGGCAAATTCCACTCCTTTCTCTTTTCTAATGCATAAATCTTTAACATGACTGAATGTTCTAGATGCCCTACATCTTTCTGCTCACCACTCCTGGGGCACCTCATGCTACATCACTTCTGCATGTCTTTGCCTGTGCTGTTCCCTCTGTCTGATATGCCTTCCTCTTCCTTGCCAGTCACACACTACACTTGTCAAAGTCCTGCTTATCTTTCCAGCTCCACTTAAATGTCACTATCTTTCCTCTTTACCCTTTGCTCCTATGTTCTCATCCCTGTTCTGTGCCCCCATAGCATTTGTCTAGGTTTTGTAGAGTTACCTCCTTGTCTATTTTATTTATGTATTTATTTATTTATGTATTTATGTATTCATTCATTCATTTATTATTTTTTGTCTTTTATGGCTGCACCCATGGCATATGGAGGTTCCCAGGCTAGGGGTTGGATCAGATCTGTAGCAGCCGGCCTACTCCACAGCCACAGCAACGCCAGATCCGAGCCGCATCTGAGACCTACACTACAGCTCACTGCAATGCTGGATCCTTAACCCACTGAGCAAGGCCAGGGGTCGAATCTGCATCCTCATGGATGCTAGTCAGGTTTGTTAACCACTGAGCCACACGGGAACTCCTCCTTGTCTATTTTAGCTATCATTTAGCTATCATCTATCTCTCTGAAAGATGGTAAGTTCCTCAAAGACAAAGGGTTGGCCTTTTTCACTCTTGTGTCCCCACCCCTAGCAAGGTGCAGACTTGGCATCGAGCCTGACACTGACTAGGCAGATACATGTTGGTTGAAGGGGTTGGGATGCTCTGGTTGGATCTTGCAATTAACCAAACAGTCCGTGATCTTTTACTCCCTTGGTGTCAGAAGCGCATCGTGGGTCAAAAGATCCCAAATATCTTAAAACCAGGCCTTGGTGTACCTGCTGGTGGTCTGTTGATGTGAGGGGCGGTGCTGGCACACTCAGGCCATGCAAGTGCTACCTCTCCCTTGGGATGACTTCTTAGGTGTGGTCTGTTCAGCAATACCAGTGATGTGTTTAGGGGGAGAGTCTTATGAAGCACAGATGACCATGAGTGCAGCCTTGCAGAGGCTAAGAATGCACACTAACTGGCTGTGTGCTTCTCATCCTATGTATTCATCTCATGGGGCTAATAGTGGTACCTACCTCGAAGGGTTGTTGTGGAAATTAAATGAGTTACTACATGTAAAGCACTAGTATTGTGCTGGCTCACTGTAAGCACTATGGAAGGGAGGCGATTATTGTTATCCTTATGGATGAAGATTGAGTGATATTACCTACCTGTGTTAAGAAGGATTCTGAGGCTTTGTCTTGGCTCAGCTATTCAAAAATATGCTGTCCAAGATGCAAAAAAGGGGAGAGGTGGCCTATATGGCAAGTACTTGCTGGCCTGGCTAGAGGCGCTAGAAAATGGATAAGTTTTTATTTTAGAAGGTACTAGGGAAATATGGTGTAGGGCTGGCAGCTTGTAGACAATTTCTGGAGTTTAGTTCCAAGGAGAGGTCAAGGGAGTTCCTAATCCCTTGAAGGAGAGATGCCTGAGCAGACACGCACAAACACATTCACACGCATCATGCGTGCGTGCAACACACAATGGGATGAAGGCGGCACCTCTAATTTGTGACCCATGTTTTCTCACCCTCTGTGCTCTTTGCTGGATTTCTCGGTGGTGAAATAAAGGGTTAAGTGTCTTGAGAGGCTCCTGGGCCCCCTTTTGCATATGAGCATTTCCATGTTAATAGAACATTTAAGGGAAAATGCTCTCTGTCAATTGATTGTATAAATATTTTATCTGGAGTAAGTGGCAGCCATAAAGGTCTTTCTAAGACTTTTCCCAGAGAGCTGCATGAAGGGTAAAATTAGGGCGTTATTGCGGAAGAAATAAGACACAACGGGGAGTTACAAACACTTGATCCAAAGTGTAAAAAATGGTCCCCTCACCACCGTGCAGCCTGGAGCCTGGGCCGATTAAATCCATAATGGAATGAGTAAGTTTGGGCCGCATAAATTTGTCTCCCTTCCCCAGGAATCCTGCCCGCCGACCAGCTAGATTAATGGCCAGGAGCCTCGCACATAATGAAGTGTGCTACCCTGGCACCCGCTCATGAATTTATTATGGTGTCCACAATTGGGCTGGATGGCGGAGACATCTTTATAAATCCTGCATTTAGCGCTGCTGGGATGAGCACTTCACTCCTAATGGCAAACCTGATTTATCACCAGGGGCCCCTGCTCCTCAGCCAAGCCCCTCCCTGGCACTTCTCGAAGGAAATACAGGTCATCTTGCTGATGGAAATGAAATGTGAAGGTAATTAGAGGATGCCAAATGGAGATGGGAAAGGGGGCGCCGTGGACATTTTAAATATGTTGGTCATCTTTTTCCTTGGAGCAATTATATCAGGCTGATTTATTTTTACAGTTTATAATCACTTAACTACCTGTGGCTGGTGATTTTTTTTTTTCTTTAACCTCAAGCTTTGGAACAAGAGACAGGCTTTTGATTTCTCTTTCTTGGGAGGGTATAAGGGGGATTCATTCTGCATGCCTCGGGCTCTGAGTTCACATGCAGCTTTGCAGCTTGAGCAGTGGGCTCCTGGGAGAGTCCCAGTCAGTCCCTTTCTGGGCTTAGATGTGTGTGAAAGCTGCTGAGGGCCAGCAGCTTTTGGGGTCCATCTCCAAGTAAAGATGTAAAGGTGTCTACTTTTTCTGCAAGGTTCTGGGGGCTCGCCCACAACAGGTGGAAGAAGAGTGTTGTCCAAAATGTCATGGTTTTTTGCTTTTGGTTTTGTTTTTTGTCTTTTAGGGCCACATCAGCGGCATGTGGAGATTCCCAGGCTAGGGGTCCAATCGAGGCTGTAGCCGCCAGCCTACGCCACAACCACAGCAACGCAGGATCCTAGCAGCATCTGCGACCTATGCCACAGCTCACAGCAATGCTGGATCCTTAACCCACTGAGCGAGGCCAGGGATTGAACGCATATCCTCATGGATGCTAGTTGGATTTGTTAACCACTGAGCCATGACGGGAACTCTGATTTTAATCATGGCTCTGCCAACTTCTGGCCAGCTGACTCTGGATGTTTTACTTCTCTAAGCCTCAGTTCCTGCATCCATAATAAAGCCATAATGATAATAATAATGATAATGATAATAATAGTATCTTCCTTAGGCTGCTCTGAAATTATATGGGAAAATGTTTGCCAAGTCTTAGTACAGTGCCTGGCACATACTAACCACCCAGAAATGTTAGATAATTATAAAATATTCAAGGCTACCACATTATAACTAAGTCAATCCATATTTAATTTAAGAATTAATTATGTTTTTGCTACTGTGAATGTAGACTTAAAGTTCTACCTGCCCCTGGGCCTCTTCGCTAGTGGAGGAGGTAGTGCAGCAAAGACAGTTTCAGTACAGAGCTGCAGGGACTGTAAGAATAGATGATAGGGAGTTCCCTGGTGGATTAGTAGGTTAAGGATCTGGTATTGTCACTGCAGCGGCTTGGGTCACTGCTGGGGTGTGGGTTTGACCCCTGGCTCAAGAACTTCCATATAATGCAGGCGTGGAAAATAAATAAATAAAGATTTGATGGGAGCACTGTGGACAAGACCTAAGAGTAATTTCAGAGGTGCCATATCAGGGAGGGCTTCCTGGAGAAGAGGACCCTTACCTTTAAGCATGAATTACAATGAACACAGCATTTTTATATGTAGTGTCATATTTAATCTTTATAACAGTCTTGTGGGGTAGACGATTTATAGGTGAGGTGATGGAGAACAGAGAGGCAAGGCGACCTGCAGGAGGCAGCACAGAATACCAGAGAGAGCCCCAGACTCAGGGTCTACTGACCTGGATATTAAAAGACCCATTCATTTCCCATTTAATATAAATAAACTAAGAGTTTGGTTGAGATGCAGTTGACAGGTGACATAGTGTTTGTGTATGAGACACATACACAGACACACACAGACACACACACACACATAGAGAGAGACAGAGACAGACAGAGACAGAAAGAGAGATGCCCTTAAAATTTTTCTCTTCATCTTTGGTTTTCAACTATTATTTTATGATGTGCATTTTTCTTTGTATTTTATCTGCCTGAAGTTTGCATCAGTAATGCCAAATTCTTAGGCATGATCTTTCCAAATATTGCTTTCTCTCTATTCTCTATTACTCTCTCTTTCTGGATATTTTCAGGCTGGATGTTTTCTACCCAGATACTTTCTAGACCATCAATCCTCTTTTTAGCAACATCTAATCTCTGTTAAATCCATTTATTAAGTTCTTGATTTTTGTCATTGTATTTTCCACCTCTAGAGTTCCTATATGGTTTATCAAATATAAATTTATGATTTTGCAGTTTCCTTTTCATATTTTGGTCCCTACCATTTTTATTCTTGCCTAAACTTGTAAGCTTGTAGGCCCTCTACTCTGCAACTTACCAACTGAATAAAATTAATAGTAATAACAGTAACTAATGTTTATTCAGTGCCTATTTGATGCCAGAAACTATTCTAACTTCTTTTACATATATTAATTTACTGGATCATCATTAACCTTGCTTTATAGATGAGAACTGAGACCCAGAGACTATGGCAGCCTGCCTCCAGGAGAGCTCCAAATGCTGTTTCCTGACTGTCACACTGCTCTGCTGTCCCCTCCCACGTTATATCAGGCTTGATCTACATGCAATCAATGATGGCAGAGGTGATAATAATGCCACTGTCAAGATTAGGTTATAAAAGACCTTGCGGCTTCCTTCTGGATCACTTGCTAACACCTCTATCTCTCACATATCACTTGTTTTCTCTCTCAGACCCCTAGCTCTGGAGAAGCCATCTGCCATGTCACAAGTAGTCCTATTTTAGGGAGAGGCTCACATGGCAAGGAAATGATTGCGGTCTCTTGACTCATCGCTACAGCCAAGGTCATGAGCTTAGAAGCACATACCCCCGCCCCAGTCAAGCCTTCAGATGACTGCAGCCCCAGCCAACAGCATGACTGCAACTCCAGGAGTGACTCTGAGCTAGAACCACCAAGCTAAGCCACCATTGGACTCCTGACCCTCACAAACTGGGCAATATAATACATATCTGTGGTCTTCAGCTGCCACTTTGTTTTGTGGCAGTGTGTCATCAGTCCAGAGAGGTTTAAAGTCCACACAGATAGTATGTAGCTAAGTGGGATTAACTTGGGAAAATCAGGCTAACTACTGTGGAAAAATAAAAGACTACAGTCTGAACATTTGAATGGAAAAAACTCAGAATTTAAATATAAGCTTCTGTTGGAGTTCCTGCTGTGGTGCAATGGGATTGGCAGCCTCTTGGGAGAGCTGGGATGCAGGCTTGATCCCCAGCCCCTGCAGAGTGGGTTAAAGATCTGGCACTGGTGCAGTTGCAGCTTGGGTCTCAACCGCGGCTTGGATCTGACCCCTTGGGCCTGGGATCTCCATATGCCACGGGGTGGCCCAAAAAGAAAAAAAAAAAGATTTTGTTGTTTTTAAGGGCAGGATTTTGGAAAGCAAGAAGGAAGAGCTCCCCACCAGAGGCAGTGGACTTCCTTACCCCTGCTCCTTAATACCTCAGGTTTTTCTTTTTGGATACAACCTAAGATCTCCTGACAGAAACCCTGGGTGGACAGCCAACAAGAAAACAGAACCTTCTGTCCTATGACTGCAAGGAACCAGATTCCGCAAACAACCTGGCTGAGTGTGGAAGAAGACCCCAAACCAACCTGGGGCCAACACCTCGATTTTAGCCTTGTGAGACCCTGAGCATAGAAGCCAACTATGCTGTATCCAGACTTTGGAGCCATGGAAATTGTGAGACAATAAACATGATATTTTAAACCATTTTGTTTGTGGTAAGTGCTATGCGACAATCAAAACTTAATACAAATCTAAAACCTACCATTTAATTTTTAAAAATCATTCAAGGAGTATAGAAGCTCCTTTTGATGGATTCCTTTTCCCATTTGAAATCAGGAAGAATGGCTGACAATAATAAGTTGTATTTTAGTCCCATATCCAATTTTGTCCTGAATATTATGGAGTCTCACGAGTATCTAGATTCCCTTAGATAAGTAGTTATTAATAGTTCAATTTTGCAAATTCTGGGTACTCTTCAATTATACAGAGCCGGAAAGAGAAGCTTAACTTCAGGGTCTGTCCTGGAGTGATTTTGCCTGGCAGCACAAGTTAATGATTTGGTGGTCCTGGGTATATTAAATTTGGTATCCAACATCTTTGAGAGCGGTAGGGATTTCTAAAAATTAGAGCCATAAAAATAGCTAAAACTATATTTTAAAAAGGATTTTAAGTGAAACATTTAAGAACTATTAAATGGCTTCTATCAAATCCAGGGCTCCAGAAAACACAGGCAAAACCCCAAAATGGCCATTTACCCAAAGACCTCTCAGCTGCACATTTTTAATTGACCTGAAATTATTTTAGTTGGAGTGCTCTGCCTCTTCTTTAGCACTGCATTAGAAGGTCATTAGGCTACAAGTATTTATACAGACACATATGTGTGTATATATATATACATATATTTAGTTATTGTAAATATGTATATGTAAACATACGAGGCATTATATATGTGTATGTATATGTATGTATATATGGTTCTTACATATATGGTATTATATACGTATGTGCATTTCTAGAAAAAGAAACTGGAGGTGAAGCTAAGGGCACTGAGAGACACAGGTTAGTGTGTATTTATATATAATTACTTGAGAATGTAATTATTTGAGAATTTAATTGTTACTGTATTTAAGTTAAACCTTAATCCTCTGCTGAATTTTCATTTTGTATTTGGCGAAGAAAATCATCTCACCAGGGAGGCCAAAGTGTCTGATATTTCCAGCTGCCCTGGAAACCTAACCCATATCTCTGCAAAGATATACAGTCAGAGAAGGGGTCTCGAACGTGGTCTTTCAACGTCAGGACCATTGATGGTTAGGGTCGGATGATTCTTTGTTGTCAGGGGCCGTCTGTCCTGTGCACTGTAAGGTGTTTAACAGCAGCCCTGGCCTCTATCCAGAAGCCCCCTCATCCCAGTCATGATCCTCAAAACCACCTAGGTGAAAGCCTCTGCTTTAGAAGAAATCAAGCTTCAGGTTTATAGCAGAAATAATAGATTTTCTTCTTCTTCTTCCTCTTCTTTTTTTTTTTTTTTTGGTTTTTTTTAGGGCTGCACCCTTGGCATATGGAAGTTCCCAGGCTAGGGGTCAAATTGGAGCTACAGCCGCCAGCCTACACCACAGCCACAGCAACATGGGATCCGAGATGCACCTGTGACCTACACCACAGCTCACGGCAATGCTGGATCCTTAACCTACTGAGTGAGGTCAGGGATCAAACCTGTGTCCTCATGGATAATGGTCGTGTTCGTTACCACTGAGCCAAAACACAACTCCCAGATTTTCTTCTTTAGATCTCTGTATTTAGGAATTATCATTCCTCTCAAGCAGGAAAATTTTGTTGAACTCTAGATGACAGTAGATATAATCTGGAAATTATATAATTTTAAAAAGTCCAATTTCAGGAACGGAGAACCTGACACACAGGGAGGGGAAGGAACTTACATAGGGGTATCCAGAGTCAGGGACCTGGACTTGAACTTTTCCCTGGTTGATAAGCTCCCCCATCTTCTCTGTCCCTTACACTCACACGCACATGCCCACATGTGCACGAACACACACACACACCCTCATCTTCTCCCCCCAACCCCAGGAACCTGCAAGGATCGGGGCTAACACATATTCAAGGCAAGAAGGGAGGCGCTGTTCCATCGACTAATCAAATACACATAAAAGCTCTTTCTGAACTATAATTACGTTTGTTCGCTCCTTGGGTTGATTTATTTTTTATTTTAATTGTCAGCTCTGCTCCACCATGATGCTAATAGAAATGTTATTGCAGCCAATATGCGCTAAAATGATGTCTAAAGATTATTAATGAGAGCAATAAGAAGGTGTCTTCATAATAAGTCAGCATTAACGGAGTAATTCATTTTACCTGATGTAATTGGATTGTAGCGTTTCAATAGCCCGGGACTTCCTCCTAATTGGGATTAGCCGTGGCTTCCTCCTTTTAGGAGAACATTTAACTCTTCCTCTTCTACTTTCCAGTTTTTTATGAAGTAATTAAATGTGACCTGTGGGACACCTCTGGAGACAGAGCCAAGATCTGAGGACAGGCTGGGGGGAGAGGGGCCGGGTGGAGCCGGGGGCACAGATGGCCATGGCCACGGCCGCTGGTGAGAAACCCAGTCCCGGCCTTCCTTCTCCTCTCCTCTCTCCTCCCTTCCTTCCCCCTCCCCTCTCCAGCTCTTCTTCCTCTTCCTCCCTCTCCTCATCCCCCTCCCCTTTCTTCCCTTCGCTTCTTACTCTTCTCCTCTTGCTCCTTCTCTCCCACCTTCCCTGCCGACTTCCTCCTCCCCTTCCCTCCCCGTTCCCCTTTCTTTCTCCCCCTCCCCCTTCTCTCCTCCTCCTCCCCCTCCCCCTCCCCCTCTCCCTCCCCCTCCTTTCCTCCTCCACCCCTCTCCTTTCCCCTCCCTCCCCTGGTTCTCCTCCTCCTGGGACTGAGCTTCCTCAGCTCCTCCTTCAGATCTTCCCCTTCCGCCCTCCCCATGCCTTTCTTTTCTTGTCTTTCTTCTTTCTTTCCTTCCTCCCTCCCTCCCTCCCTCTCTCTCTCTCTCTCTCTTCCTTTTCTTCCTTCCTTCCAAGTCTGGGATCCTAGCGCTCTGGGAAGAGAGCTGAGGCTCTGGGAAGAGAGCTGAGGCTAGAACCTTGCTGGGTTTAGCCAGAGTCACTCAGAAACATGTCATCTACGAGGAAGGAAACTCATTCCTAGACCTTCCTGGATACCAGGATTCACTTTTTTTTTGTCTTTTCAGGGCTGCACCTGCGGCATATGGAAGTTCCCAGACTAGGGGTCAAATCCGAGGTGCAGCTGCTGGCCTACACCACAGCCACAGCAATGGGGGATCTGAGACCCGTGCTGCAGCTTGTGTCAACGCTGGATCCTTAACCCACTGAGTAAGGCCAGGGACTGAACCCACATCCTCGTGGATACTAGTTGGGTTTTTAACCCACTGAGCCATGGTGGGAACTCCAATACCTATTAGTACATATGCATACATTTATAATGTGTATTAAGTGTCCAGGGTACAGAAAGGTCTCAGTATGGTGACCACGAGTATCCTGACCTCTGTCCTTCTGCTGCTGCTCACACTGCCCATGGCAGGGCTGCGGTTAATCCCCTTCCTGTGTGTCTGGGACCCCTCTGCTCTCATATCTGTCCCCTCCCAGAGGGAGGCTTTGTTTTCCCCACCTCCCTGGGGCCGCAGTGGTATGGCGACTTCAGGGGAGTATGTTTAATAGGGGCAGCATAAAAATATGTTGATTTAATATTTAAAGAAATAAGGCCCACTATATATGAATATGCCAGGCTCTGGGCTAATCATGCGAGAAGACAGAAATTTTTAACAAAAGAACATGGCTCCTCCCTCCTAGAGGGCCACACAGAGCATTTTACAGTGCCGGAGGCATGTCAGAGAGACGAAGTTCAAATCCTGGCTCTGACCTTTCCCACCTAAGTGTCCTGAGCACATTGCTTTTCCTCTCTGAGCCTCTGTTTACTGATCTGTATATTGTTTCTTCTCTTTTTTTGGCCACACCCTCAGCCTATGGATGTTCCTGGCCTAGGGTTCGAATCTGAGATACAGCTGCAGGCCTACACCACAACCATGGCACCAGGTCTGAGCTGCAGGTGTGACTGTAGTTTGCAGCAATGCCAGATCCTTAACCCACTGAGAGAGGCCAGGGATTAAACATGCATCTTCATCCATGTTGGGTTCTTCACCTGCTGAGCCACAACGGGAATTCCTGATTTGTGTACTGGGATAATGCCAGAGTTGATAAGACAATGCATGTAAAATGGGTTCACACAGAATAGCAATGAAATAATACTATAGGAGTTTTCTTGTAGCACAGCAGGTTAAGGATCCAATGTCACTGGAGTGGCTTGAGTTGCTGCTGTGGAATGGGTTTAATCCCTGGCCAGGAACTTCCACATGCCACAGGCGTGGACAAATAAATAATTCTATATGTAAGTTCTAAGGTCTGTTGATACACCTGATCACACAGATAAAGAGGCTGCTACAGTCTCAGCCACACACAGAGTAAGCACAGCTTCTAAAATGCTCATGGACATACACACAAGGCAGGATTTTGAAACACTGAATTGGTACTAGCCACTTCTGTTTGCAGGGGAGAACATGGGAACGACCCAAATATCAGATGGAAGACTGGAACTGAAGCCACTGCCCCAGGGAGGTTAGATCCTCATCCTCACTCACCACATCCCCCACCCCCCTCGGGGAAACCAGAGATGCTGGGGCAGCACCTCTCAGTTGTTGAGCACACAGAGGGCAGAGGCAGCCTGTCTATCTGTTGGCTGTGCATTTAGGAAGAAAACCAGGAGTTAGTGTTTGGGGCCATCAAGATGCCAAGGAGGATTCACTGCCAGGCCAAACCTGGATTCTGTCCAGAAGCTACCTGGGAGGACAGCAGGGAAAAGGTGACAGCCACCAGCCAGGCCTTGCGATGAGGGGGGTTTTGCTTTTCTCCATTTTTCCATTCACCTAGGGTGTCTATGGAGTCTGGCTGTGGGGGGCGTTGGGGCTTGGGGAGTGGCGAGTGTCTGGGTCTCCATCCTGAGAGGTATTACTTTCTTAGAGGTTGTGGCAGGGATCATCAGTGTCTGGGCTGGAAACACACAAATAAAGGAAGTGGTGCTCCCCCACCCCGAGCGCCCCACGCCCTCCCCTGACAGCCACAGCTGTGATGCTGAGCCTCGGATTGTCCTGCTATTGATCCCCCCCTCCCATAATGAACTGTAACAACAACTCCATTACTCCGTGCTTGCCCATTGGCTAAGGATAATATAAAATTAGCCAGCGTGCATGGGGTCTCTTAGGATCGATTTCCCTACTCAGATTACTTGTTACGAAAGAATAGAGCTGTCTCCCCCATAATTGAACAAGTTAACTCCTTGTCTCATAAAATGTAAGCCAGTATTGACTGGCGGTTGTGGCATACAGGGGTGGAGGGGGTGCTTGGGGAGGGGTAGGAGCACCAGGGCACAGAGAGGCTCTTCCCCTCCTCCACCCCTCCCTCATGGCCCCACCCTCACCTTAGTGTTAGAGGTTGGGACATCAAGCCTGAGGCTAGATCTTTGGTCTGAATTTTTTTTTTTTTTTTTGGTCTTTTTAGGACCGCACCCACAGCAACACAGGATCAGAGTCGCATCTGCCACCTACGCCGCAGCTTGGGGCAACACAGAATACTTAAGCCACTGAGCGAGGCCAGGGATTGACCCAGCATCCTCATGGATACTAGTCAGGGTCTTAACCCACTGAGCCACAACCAGAACTCCTTGTCTGAATAGTTATGGGGAGAGGGTCTCTGGGTCCCAGTCTCATGCCCTCAGCCCTGGCCTTTCCAATCCAAGGATGTTTACACCCATCAGAACACTTGGGGTTTTGGCCTTACACGGACCTGGGTTCAAATCCTGACTCTGTCTACTGCTAGTGGTGACCTTAGACCAGATCCGCAGCCTCTCTGTTTATGGGGATAGCAGCGGTAACTACTTTAGAGGTTATTGAAGAGGCTCAGATGAGCTAACTCATATACAAGGCCAGGCGCGCAAGAAGGAAGAGGCACTCATAAATGGGAGTGGCTACTAGTGTTTTTGTGCTTGTTTTAATTTACATCAGTAATAGAAATTCATCAAGGTAGGGTATGAAATTAAGACGTACACATTTTTTTCCCCCCTACACATGCTTTTTTTATTGGTTGAATGAATGGAGCCTTTAAGGAATGGGGGCAGAAAGTCCAGTTTGAAATACCTCTGACCATCTTTCATGTGTGGTCAGAAACCACAGGCATCATGATGGGCCGAATTATTCTGGTATGTTTTCAAACTGGAGAGATGATTTTGCCCCTTCGGAAAGGAAGGGGCTCGCCTCACCGACCACTTCAGCTCTTTAGCTCACCTGACCCCTAGTCCCCACCCCCACCAAAGCATTGCAACCCCATCCTCTCACAGCCTTGGAGGACGTGGTCAATGAGACCACCTGCTGTCAGGAGAAGGCTCCTGTTCACTGAATTTGGTACCATTTCCCAAGGCCTGTACGTCAAATGGCAGTGGGTGACGTGTGCCCAGGAAAGTCCAATTTTCAAGGCTGTCATCTACAGACTTTGGCTGGGATGTCAAAAGGGAGATGGGGCGGGAAGCAGTGAAGAAAGGAGGTCTGGGCTCTTGGTGTATGCTAATGGGAAACAGCAGCCATCGATTCATTTATGGTATCAACTGATTTTGCCTTTACCTAGGTGTGAGGTATAAGGCTCATTCTGTAGCTGGGAAAGATAACAAATTCACTCAGGAATGACTTCTTAATTAGCTCTGCAGTTCGGGAATTTTTGTTAATAATAATAACGTCAGTAATAATAATAGCAACATTTACTGTGTGGGCTTACTCTGTGCCAGGCTCTCTTCTCAACACTTGGCCAGGGGTCCCTAAAAGAAACTGCCAGCAGCCCTCTGTCTAGGGGACATCATCACTATGATGGGCATCACTCGGTTGAAACCTCCTCTGTGCACAGACTGTGGGAACCATCCTGTATAATGTTTCCGCCATCCTTGCCACGTGGGAGAGTGCATCTCTGTTGTCTAGTGGGGAACCGGATTAAGCGCCTTGCACCTAACTATTGAGGAGAACTGGGTTTGAGACCTAGGAATGCCGGCCTCAGAAGCCCGTGCTCGAGGCTACTTCACCCCCCTGCACCTCCCTGATGCGAGAATTAAGGCTGACGAAAGTGAGGGAGAGAGGGAGGAAGGGAGGGAAGAGGGCGAGAAGGAAGGAAGGGAGGAAGGATGGACAGAAAACTGCCAGATGTGCAACCCTCCCCCACCCCCGTACTGGGCCATATATTGGCTTGTAATATAATATGTCTTTCTTTTGTAAATTCCAGTCCAAAAGTTTTGAAAACTTCTGATATGCTGTCAGTGGGATTTATCAGAATCCATCCTCTGTTCTTGAACATTTATGTTGTTTGTACATTGAATTTTGAATATATGTCTACTTATTTTTGGAATTAGAACACATCAGGAGCTCCTGTCGTGCTCAGTGGAAATGAATTTGACTGGACACAGGTTTGATCCCTGGCCTCAATCACTGGGTTAAGGATCCAGCATTGCTGTGAACTGTGGTGTAGGTCAGAGACACAGCTCGGACCTGGCATTGCTGTGGCTGTGGTGTAGGCCAGCAGCTACAATTCCAATTGGACCCCTAGCCTGAGAAACTCCATATGCCACGAGTGCGGCCCTGACAGAAAAAAAAAAAAAAAAAAAAAAAAAAAGAATACATCATAAGGCTGTGTTTTCCCGAAAGAATAGAAGACTAGGCCAAGATATATCCCTATTGGCTGGGAGTATACCTGTTTATCCATGCTCTGACCACCACTAAGTTTATTATCATTTAACATTTGCCAACCTTGTATTATAAAGAATCGTAACTAGCATACTTTGCAGCTTACTCTGTTCCAGGCTCTATGTGAAATGCTTTATTAACTCATTATCTCCTTCGATGCTATGTTAACCTTCTGAAATTAAGGTGAATATTTTCTCAGTCTTGCAGCTGAGGAAGCTGAAACTCCAAAAGATTCAAATCCTGGCAAAGGAAGGATTTGAATTCAAACCTGATTGCAAAAGCCATGCACACCTTTCATTATTCTCAATGACCTCTCTCATTGTCATCATTCATACTGCAGTCCACACCTAGAGAGACTGAGGAGCTACCGCATGCACATCACATGGTGCTGATAAAAATATTCAGGAGTTCCCATCATGGCTCAGTGGTTAACGAACCTGACTAGTATCCATGAGGACTCGGGTCCAATCCCTGGCTTTGCTCAGTGGGTTAAGGATCCAGGGTTGCCATGAGCTGTGGTGTAGGTTGCAGAGGTGGCTCAGATCCATCGTCGCTGTGACTGTGGCGTAGGCTGGCAGCTACAGCTCCAATTGGACTCCTAGCCTGGGAACCTCTGGATTCTGCGGGTTTGGCCTTAAAACAAACAAACAAACAAAACCGCCCCCCCCCTTTATTTATTTCTCCCTGACACAGTGTTTCTCTTGCCTGTTGTCTTGGGCTCTGCTCTGCAGCATCTTCCCTCCAGGATCCAGGTCAATGGAGCAGCCTCCTTATGGAATGGAGCTTGTCACTGTGGGAAGAAAGCAAAGCTTTGGAGGGTTTGCTGCCAGCAATTAAATGCTTGGCTGAGAAGTGACTGGCGACTTTTTGGCCAGGACTAGTCACACTGTCCCACTCAACCATAAGGAAGCAGGAAGTACAGTCCCACCATACACTTGACGTGTGAAGGGCCAGACATATTTGGGGAGTGGGATAATAACTACCGTGGTGGTTTTGGCTCTGCCTTCATTTGTCTGTTTTCCAGTGGTCTTCTGAGGAAGAAATCATTTTGTACATCTTTTGTGGAGAAATGTCTATTCATCTCCTTTGTCCATTTCTTAAACTGGGCTCTTTGAAAGGGTGCTTTATATGTCCTATATACAACTCCCTTATCTGATATATAATTTGTATTTTCCCCCCTAGTCTGTGGGTTGTTTTTTCACTTTTTTGGTGGTATTCCTCGAAGGAAAAAGGTTTTTAATTTTGTTGAATTCTAATTTATCTATTTTTCTCTTTCATTGCTCGTGCTATTGGTATCATCTGTAAGAATCCTTTGCTAAATCTAAGGTCATGAAAGATTTATCCCTGTTTTCTTCTGTGAGTTTTATAAGTTTTAGCTCTTCTATTTAGGTCTCTCATCCATTTTGAGTCAATGTTTTATATGTGTGAAGTAGGGGTCCAATTTAATTGTTTTTCATGCGTCTTTTCATGTGGTATCCAGCACCATTTATTGAAAAGATTATTTCCCCATTGGATGGTCTTGGTATCCATGTGGAAAATCAACAAGGTTGTAGGATACAAGATCAATATACCCAAATCAATTGTATTGATGCATTTACAGTGAACAACCTGAAAATGAAATTAAGAAAAGGATTCAATTTATAATAGCAACTAAAAGAATAAAACACTTAGGGAAAAATTAAGTGAAGTAATTAAGTAATATAATTAATAATAAAATTGATAAAAACAATTTGATAAATAAACCAATAAAACAAGTGAAAAACGTGTACTATGCAAACTATAAACATAGTTGAAATAAATTAAAGAAAATGTAAATAATTAGAAAAAGATCCCATATGCATAGATTGGAAGGCTTAACATTGTTAAAACGTTCCCAATCTGACCTACGGATTCATCGGAATCCCTATTAGAAGCCCAGCTGACTTCTCTGTAAGAAATTGACAAGCTGATTTTCAAATTCATCAGGAATTGCAAGAAACCTCAAAGAGTCAAAACAATCTTGAAAAATGAATGCTTGCTTCAACAGCACATATGCTAAAATTGCAATGATACGGACATCAGCATGGCCCCTGTGCAAGAGTGACATGCATATTTGTGATGTGTTCCGTGTTTTTAGGTGAGTGACTCCTCATGAAGAGGGGCTATAGCTTTGCTAGAGGGGCACAGCCAACCGTAGCCACTCACCACGGAGGAAGCTGGGGGAACAAAGATCCTGACCCCATGCTCCTCTCACCCACGGCTCCACCATTGTTTGCCAGTCTTTGACAGAAACCAACCAGAAGGCAGAGGGTAGCTCTTGCGATCAGCTGCCCTGAGAGAGGGTGGCCTGGACGGGAAGTCATAAGATAACCTACACAGGTGACTTTTAGTACTTAATTGTGTGGAGGAAGCTTTTCTTTCTTTCTTTCTTTCTTTCTTCTTTCTTTCCTTCTCTTCCTTCCTTCCTTCCTTCTTGCCTTCCTTCCTTCTTCCTTCCTTCCTTTCCTTCCTCTTTCTTTCTTTCTTTCTTTCTTTCTTTCTTTCTTTCTTTCTTTCTTTCTTTTCTTCTTCTTTCTTTCTTTCTTTCTTTTTCTTTCTTATCTCTCTCTCTCCCCCCCCCACCTCTCTCTCTTTACAAGAGAAGAGACATTTCTTAACATGAATACAAAATGTTAATGACCTTATGGAAGGAAAAGATGGTGTATTTTTCAGAAAGAACATTTGACAGTTACTCTGGGATAAAATACAGTATACACTCCACCCAACCCCACCCCCACATAAACACCCCCCCCCACATACACACTGAATTATTGTCGAAAGAAAAACAGAAGTCAAATTATAAAACTAAAAGATTTTTTAAAATATAAAATTATGGGAGTTCCCACTGTGGCTCAGCAGTAATGAACCCAACTAGTATTCATGAGGATGTGGGTTCAATTCCCTGGCCCCACTCCATGGGTTAAGGATCTAGCATTGCTGTGGCTGTGGTGTAGGCTGGCAGCTGCCGCTCTGATTCCACCCCAGCCTGGGAACTTCCATATGCCACAGGTATGGCCCTAAAAGGACAAAAAATAAAAAAATAAAATAAGATTATGACAATAAAACAAAAGAATATTTAAAGGTATAGAGAACTTTTCAAAAAATCTTGAAAAATGAGAGCAACGTAGGAAGACTCATGCTTTCAGATTTCAAAACTGACTACAAAGCAATGGTCATCAAGACTGCGACCCTGGCTCCAAGAAAGACATGTAGCTTGACAGAAGAGAATTAGGAGCTTATATAAATCTAATTTTTATCAGAAACTCTGGAAATTAATGAGTGTTTAACCATTTAAAAAATCTGCAGACCGGCACTGGCTCTTCCACTGTGTCCTACGTCCCAAAGCTGTATGTGCCATAAACTCTACAAGGTCCCCTGATGGGATGAATGGAGTTGCCATGACCAGGGGTGGACAGTTTCTCTCTTACCCATTTTTTGGTTTGTTTTCAGCAAATGTGGGGCGGGGGGTGTGTTTTCCATGGGCCCCATTAATTCGATGTAGGTCTTATCTTGTCTTAATGACATCAGTCTTCACAAACAGGACAAGTGGCTGAGGAAGACTTCCTCAAAGAACCCACAATTAAGGTTAACGATGAGAAGGCCAGCAGAAGTGAAAAAGAACAGGGCCACTCTGTCATGCCCTCTCCTCGCACAGCCTTCCGACCAGCCACCTTAAGAGATGAAGACAATGGCTATCTAGTAAGATCTGAAATAAGAACCAATGGTCTGGCCAAAAACAATTGAAACGATTAGGGAGTTCCTGCTGTGGCCCAGAGGGTTAAGGATCAGCCTTGCTGCAGCTGTGGCTACCTTGGGTCATACTGCGTCTTGGATTTGACCCCTAGACCAGGAACTTCCATATGCCATGGGTGTGGCCAGAAAAAAAAAAAAAGAAAAAGTAAAAGTAAAAAAAGATAAATTATCAAAAAGATTACATCCCTATTGTTGACATCAACCTACCCTAAGGGGATACTGTGCTGTGAGATATTAGCTGAGAGTCTGAAGCCCTCACATTTAGAAAAACACTTAAGGGCATTCCCTTCATGGCTCAGCAGAAAGAATCTGACTAGCATTCATGAGGACGCAGGTTCAATCCCTGGCCTTACTCAGTGGGTTAGGGATCCAGCATTGCAGTAAGCTATAGTGAAGGCTGCAGATGGGGCTCAGATCCCGAGTTGCTGTGGCTGTGGTGTAGGCCGAGGGTGGCTACATCTCCTATTCACACTCTAGCCTGGGAACCTCCACATGCCATGGGTGTGGCCCTAAAAAGTTTAAAAAGAAAAAAGAAAAACTTAAAAATACTGCTCATTTCATCATCTCATTGTTTCCAAAATTTAAGTTTTGTGGATGGGCAGGCTTTATAATGTGTCTGCATTCTTCCCTTCACCCAGCAAAGCACTGATCTAGAGACCCTGGTGATACAGTAAGAAACAACGCAATCACGCTGCTCTCAGGGAGCTGACAGTCTCACAGGGAGAGGGCAACAATAAAGAAAAAGCATAGAGAATATAGGTTCATTACAGGTTTAAAAATGTTGGTATATTTAAACATGATATTTAAACATGCTTCTTTGTTGTGAATGATATTTTGAAGGAAAAGTCTGAGAGATACTAAGATTAAACCTAACTCCAAAATAACCATGGCTGAATGCTCACCATCCCCCCAACCCCGGCCAATGCGCATTTCTGTTCACCCCTCTTCTCTTGCATTATCCTGAATAAAATAAAATTCTAAGAACCAGCATTTTAGTGCTTTTGGTGTAATTATTAATTGATATGCAACACAGCACCTTGAATTTAGCAGCTTAAAAAACACATATTTATTTTATCACAATTTCTGTGGGTCGGGAATCCAGGCACAGCGTAATGAGGTTGTCAATCAAAGCTGCAATCGAGGGCTTGGCCAGGCTGGAGTTTCATCTGAAGGCTTGACTGGGGAAGGATCTCCTTCCAAGTTCATGTGATTATTGGCAGAATTCAGTTCCTTGGGGACTGTTAGATTGAGGGGCTCAGATTGTTTTTCGGCCATACCCACAGCACGCAGAAGTTCCTGCCAGTGATTGAACCCAAGCCACACTGTCACTGCAGTGACAATGCTGGATCCTTAACCCGCTGAATCACATGGGAACTCTCAAGAGGGTCTCAGTTTTTGACTGTTGATCAGAGACCACCCACAATTCTTTGCCACATGGGCCTCTCCAACAAGGCGGCTTGCTTCAGCAACACATGCAAGCTTAGAAAGCAATAGTGAAAGTCCACTAGCAGGTGGATTCACATTCTTCTGCAACCTAATCACAGAAGCAGCATCCCATCACCTTTGCCATGTTCTTCTTTTTCCCTTTTAATTAAACTTTTACTTTGGGGGATAATTGTAGGTTTACATGCATCTTTAAGAAAGAATACAAAGAGATCCCACATACCCTTTATCCAGTTTCTCCCAATGGCAACACTATACAATATCACAAGCAGGATACTGATATCATGTCAGATACCAAACATTTCCATCATCACAAGGATCCCTCATGTTGCCCCTAGAGGCTGTATCTACTTTCCCATTCCCACCCTCTCTGTAACCACTGGCAACCATACATCTGTTCCCCATTTCTATGCTTTCATCACTTTAAGAATAATATAGAAGTGTAATCACATAGTATATATGTTTTAAAGTCTCCCTCTATTTTTTTTTTCTTTTTACGGCTGCACCTGAGGCATATGGAAGTTCCCAGGATAGGGGTCAAGTTGGAGCTACAGCTGCCAGCCTACACCAGAGCCACAGCAATGGCAACATGGGATCTGAGCCACGTCTGCGACCTACACCACAGCTCACGTGACGCCAGATCCTTAACCCACTGAGCGAGGCCAGGGATCGAACCCAAGTCCCCATGGATACTAGTCAGATTTGTTACTTCTGAGTCATGAATGGGCACTCCATCCCCCCCCCCCCCCCCGCCTTTAAACAGACTTCTTCAGGAATCAGGGCTAAACTCACAAATAATATTTTAAAATTGACACCGTGACACATTTTTGTGTGTGTGCCACATTTGCCTGGCATATTGGTCTTATTTTTTTTTAAACTCTCAAACCACCCCTTAACTAGTCAACATTTTCATTTGCAAAAACTCATTCACACTTACAGGATTAGATGGGAATCCCTGGAAACTGACTCTGAGGTGGAGACTTGTATAGAGACGCAGCAGAAAGGAAGTGAGGAAGCAGGACTGGGCAGAAGGAGGAGCTGCACCAAGATGTGGTTGCAACCGAGGCCTCAGCTCACCTCCAGGGAGCTCTGTAACCAGCTGGTTTTTCAGAGTTGTTCCTAATTCAAGTAAGAGGGCTAAATCTATAGGTCTCTAGTCATACCTTCGAGTTTTCATATACAGTTTAGAACGTGTGTAGATTCCTACAAAGAATGCTGCTGGGATTTTGATTTAAATAGCTTCTAATCTATAAATCCCATTTGGAAGGAGTTGACACATTAGGAATATTGGCTCTTCTAATCGTCAAACATGATATATTTGGTCTTCTCTGATTTCTTTCATCAGTGTTTCATAGATCTTCACCTTTGCTGTATTCTATTGTCTAGAGGCAAAGCAGAAATCCCTCCCACCCTCCAGGGGCGATTACACTAGGGTACGAACATCAGGAGATGGGGAATTCCTGGAGGCCAAGTGAGTTTGTCGGCTGTCATCTCTTTGTGGTAGTGACCCTCATAATGTCCTGACAAAGAAAGCACCAGTATGCATGGGCCTCAATACTCTGAGAATAAGCCCTCTGAGAGGTCCAGAAGGAGCTGAGATGAAGTGAGAGAACCCAGCAAGTGTGCTTGACCGGGTCGTAACCTCCCTCCCAGCTCATCTTCCAGTCCGTTCACACTATTCCTTGTACACCCTCCATGCTCTCCTGCTGCTGCCGAGAGCTGAGCCCTCAGCCTGGAATTTGATCACTCCCTTTCTCCATGTATCAAAAACCTGACATCCATTCAGAGCCTAGGTTCAAAGTCCACCTCTTCCAGGTAGGACTGACCCCTTGAGTCCCTGGCAGACTCAAGCTCTTGCCTGGGCTTCTATAAGACACTGATCATACCTCGTGCATGACACCTATTTCATTCTGTCTTCTTTTTTATTCATTCGTGGATGAATGATTGTGACAGTACACTGGTTCAAGCAAAAATGTACTTTATTGGCTCATAAAGCGAATAAGTCCAGGGGTAGATGCACTTCAGGCATGGTTAGATTCAAGGGCTCAGACAGGGCTATAAGAACCCAGGCCCTTTCCATCATTCCGTTCAACTCCCCTCTTGGGGCCCTTCTTCACAGGCTCCCAGGGGCAGCAAGGTGTTTCTCAGGGTCCCAGACCTAAACCAACCCAGTCTACCTCCAACCCAAAGAGGGAGGGCCCCTTTCTGCCCACAGCCCCAACAGCAGACCTGGCTTGGGGCTTACTCTTCTGTCTAAACCATGTGTCATCCTTGCACCAATCGTGAAGGTCATGAGTGAAGGGGAGGCTAGTTTCACCTAGAAAATCCAGGACAATGGAACCAGAAAAAGCAGAAACGGATGCTTTGTCGTGCTGAAGCCCCAGTGTGTCCTGGTCTGTTATTCCCCCCCAGAGTGTGAGGTCCTCGAGGGCAGGAACTATGTCCCTTCATTCTTTGTGTTCCAGCACTTGGCCCAGAGCGTAGCATATACTTAGACTCTAAGCATTAAGTCAATGTCCAATGAATAGATGCCTGTGCAGCCAAGTGAGCTAGAATAGGAGTTGGACAGAGAGTAAGTATTCCAGGCTTTGGGGTCAGCGTTCATAGCAGAAAACAGCCACAAACAACTCAAACGGAGGAATGTAGCTGGGGGATTTTCTTGTTTTTTCTTTTTTTCTTTTCTTTTCTCTTTTCTTAGGGCTGTACTTATGGCATTTGGAGGTTTCCAGGCTAGGGCTTGAATCAGAGCTGCAGCTGCTGGCCTATACCACAGCCACAATGCTGGATCTGAGCCGCATCTGCAACCTATACTGCAGCTTGTGGCAATGCTGGATCCTTAACCCTTTGAGCGAGGCCAGGGATCGAATCTACATCCTCATGGATACTAGTCAGATTCTTAACCCAGTGAGTCACCAGGGCAACTCCCCTGTACCTGTAAAACTTTACTTATGCGCACCGACCTCTGCATTTCATGTAATTTTCACAGGAAATAGACTGGGCTCATGGGCACAAAAGTTGCAGTTAAAGCTTTGCGGCTTTCCGGAATGAGGGGCGCAGGGCAGTAGAGGGGAAAAGAACCCACAGCGGGTGTCACCTCCTCTGGCAGTTCCACACCTTGCAGAGCCGACTTTGTGTGAGGCCCATTGTTGTGCCATCAACACGTGAAAAGGTAACATTTAATTTAGGTCGCGCATCTGGAGCAGGCGAGGCGCCTTCATCAGGCGGTATTTAAATTTCTGTGTTCCACCCCAGTGCCTCTAAAATTGTTAAACTGTGTCGCCCTTGCAGCTTTATTAAACCTCGTCCGTTCCAGCCAAGCTTGACGAACGAATGGGCAGAGCTTCCTCCGAGTGGAGGAGCTTTGTCGGCTGGGATCCTGCTCCCTCCCAGCCGCTCCGGGAAGCCAGTGCTGTCGCTGTCCCAGCCCCGGGGCCCTTTGTGCCGGGAGCCCAGGCGCCCAGCAATTGTGTCTCTAATCAACTGCTTCTAAGCAGGTGAGCATTTATCTCAGTCAGTTACCCCTTATAATTACTGTATTGAACCTAGTTGTCTATAAAATGAATGGTTTGTTCAGACACTTTACCCAAAGAGTTCATTAGGGGTTAAACAAAATGCAATCCCATTTGCAAAGAGTATAATAAATTGTTTCATCTGTGAATTTAGCTGTTCTCCCTAATGCAGACATGGGTGTTACAGTGGCTTTCCCTTGATAGGGTTATGGGTTAATGAAATGCCTTTTCTGTTGCTTATTTTCCTCTCTTCTGTGCTGAGTGATAAGTAGCTAACCAACGAAGCTTGTAATTACAATCTTACAGAAACCGGGCCGATCTGTATATAAATCTCACCATCCAATTACAAGATGTAATAATTTTGCACTCAAGCTGGTAATGAGGTCTAATACTCGTGCATGCGATAATCCCCTCTGGATGCTGGCTTGATCAGATGTTGGCTTTGTAATTAGACGGGCAGAAAATCATTATTTCATGTTCAGGAAAAAATTAGGTTGGTGGGAAGTTAATTTTCTCACCGCTCTCTGAAGCGTAGACAAGAATTTAATGATTTAATCATGATTGTTAGCTCTTTTGCAATCAATTTGTAATGATTGTGTAGCAACTCTCTTCAAGGGAAGCGGCTTTGGAGAAGAGTTTGCAAACAGCCGTCCAGGGGGGCTGGCCTTCGGGAGGGTTGCGTGACGCCAGACCATTAAAGCTGCCTTCAGTGTGACTGACAGGATGTGGGGAGGCCCAGCCTGCCAGCTCTCTGATGTGCCCCTCTCCTCCAGCAGGGTCTGAAGAGATAGAGCATCTTAGCTCTATGGGCTGCCGGGAACTTCGAATGCATCCTCGAGGGGTGGGATGCAGGCTCCTTAGCTGCCTAAGCTTTCCGACTAGTTTTGTGGATGTCATGTGCTGTAGGTCCTGGTTTACACACTCAAGTTGCAAAGCTCGAGCGTCTTCTTCCACTTTCTTTAAATCGACTGACTTCTAACTTGGAGACTCATGCTGCCTGATGAGCGGGAGCTGTAACTTACAGGTACCTGGAGAAATCTCCTGGGAAAGGCTGACACCCAGGACTGCGCAGGTGCAAAGGCCCCTCCCATCTCAGCCAGCGCGGTCCCTTCAGGCTCTGGGGCCCTGCAGCTTCCCTTCCAGGCATGAGATGCCAGAACCTTTGCGGAGGCTGAGAGCCGTGGCCCTAAGGGTTGGAGCTGGGTCAGTTCGGCACCCAGGCCCCATGAGGGTTCACATCTTTGGGGCACAGGAGCCAGGTCCTAACTTCCAGGAGTTTCCCTGCGAGAGCCCCAGGCAAGCTCACTGGTTCCCAAGTTCAGGTCCTCTGAGTACCTCCAGCTCACCCCAATGACCCTGTCCCATCCCTTCAATAACTTCACCTTTTTCAAAGGATCAGAAGCACCTTTAACTTCAGGCAGCTTCTGTTTGCAGCCCTGCTAAAACTCCTGAGGCTGAGAATTACAAAGCCTGCCTACCTGCTTGAAGGAGGAGACAGAGGAAGAACAAACTCTAATTAATATTTCCATAAATTAT
Source organism: Phacochoerus africanus (assembly GCF_016906955.1). Classification (NCBI taxonomy): domain Eukaryota; kingdom Metazoa; phylum Chordata; class Mammalia; order Artiodactyla; family Suidae; genus Phacochoerus; species Phacochoerus africanus. The sequence continues at coordinate 30,135,501 of NC_062551.1, forward strand.
CCTCCTGTATTGACTCAGACCTCCTCCTGTGTGTTCGCTCGATGATTTACTTTCCGAGTGCCCCAAACATGTTTTTCCCTCCCGATATTGGATGGTGTGATGATCACTTGGAGGTGTCTGACTGTTCCATCCAATTCAGTTCTAGAAGGTTTTATTATGGTCTAGCTGGATGCTTAGCACTGAGCAGAAGGTATCTTGAGGGTGGTGAGGGGGGCAGTGATAAACAGTGTTAACATTTATTGCTGCATTTTATTGAATTTCTTTGACTCCGTCAATTGTAAAATGCATCATTATTTTATGTACTAAGAAAGTAAAAAATTATTGCCAAAGAAGATACCGTATAGTGCTTCTTTAATCACTCAGATTTTTCTTTTGTACTTAATAAAAGGCTCCTTCATACTTAAACGTAGATTTTTTTTTAAAATCTTAGATCATTCATTTGCACACTTAAAAAGAAAATATAAGTGAAATAAATTGGCAAAGATATTCCCGAACACCTTCATATTCAGAGATCAAATTTTCTAAGCTCAGTGCCACTGATCTCTGTGTTTTCTTAAAAGAAGGCCGCCCAATTGTCTTTGGGAATTTTTTTTAAACAATGACACCTTTGTGCAAATTTTGATGCCCCTGTGTAGGTAATGCCAGTGATGTCATGATGGCTCCTGGCCAACATCCATCCCTATCTCAGTGATGTTAAGATGTGAAACAAACAGGAGTTCCCATTGTGGCTCAGTAGTTATCAAACCTGATTAGTATCCATGAAGACACGGGTTCGATCCCTGGCCTCGCTCAGTGGGTTAAGGATCCGGTGTTGCCAGGAGCTGTGGTGTAGGTCACAGATGAGGCTTGGATCCCACATTGCTGTGGCCGTGGTGCAGGCCAGCGGCTACAGCCCCAATTCGACCCCTAGCCTGGGATCCTCCTTATGCCACGGATGCAGCCCTAAAAAAAAAAAGACCAAAAAAAAAAAAAAAGTGAAACGAACAAACAAAAAATACTCATCTCAAAACTGATGAAATACAATAAACATCTGGCCTTGGACAAAAGGCAGGGCAGGTGGAGTGAAGAGAGAGAAACCGAGACAGGCTGCGGTGAATGGGGAAGAGAAAACTCAAGTCCGGCTAGCATGCTTTCAAGCCAGTAAGAGGTGAGCTCAGCTGTGCAGCTGGGAGGTGGGGGGTAGGGCTGAACCCTGAATTCCAGAAGCTCACAGTCCCTCGAAGGCCTCCTTATGCGATGAAGAAGATGGTTAACCCTTGCATGTCCTTGAATGTCTCTGGCTAGTTCTAGCAACAAAGGGAGCCCAGAAGAAACGAGGAGGAAGCAGATGCTGGTCAGCTTCTAGCACAGAGGGCAGGAGAGACAAATGGTGCATGAGAGTGGGTTCCATAAAAATGGCTGCCTGAAGGTCCTGCTTATGATATTTACCCCACCTGGATGCCTTTATGCCTCACTTTTCTTTCTCCAAGTACTGCCCTGATGCCTTCTCTTTTTTTCAAATTTTTTATTTTTATGGCTGCACCCATGGCATATGGAAGTTCCCAGGCTAGGAGTCGAATTGGAGCTGTAGCTGTTGGCCTAGGCCACAGCCGCAGCAATGCCAGATGTGAGCTGCATCTGTGACTTAACACCGCAGCTTGCAGCAAGGCTGGATCCTTAACTTACTAGCAAGGCCAAGGATCAATCCCTTATCCTCATGGATACTAGTTGGATTCTTAACCTGCTGTGCCACAATGGGAACTCTCATTGCCCTCCCTTAAAATATAGCTTCCTTGAGAGGTCTTTCAACTTGCATTCCACTGTCTCTCACTCACAGTCCCCAGCCACCCTATGCTTGATTTTCACATGCACAAAAGAACTGAAAGCTGAGTCTTAAAGACACTCATGTACATCGCAGCATTGTTCACAAGATCCACAACATGGGGTAACCCAAATGCCCATTGATGGATGAATGAATAAACAAAATGTGATATAATCTATGCGATGGAATATTATATAGCCTTAAAAAGGGAGGCTATTCCAATACATGCCACAACATGGACAGATTTTATGTTAAGTGAATAATCCAGCACAAACATTCACCTTACAAGAGGCACTTAAGAGCAGTCACATTCATAGTGACAGAAAGTAGGATCATGATTCCCAGGGACCAAAGGGGATCAGGGAATGGGGAGTTCTTATTTACTTGGGACAGAGTTTCAGTCTGGCAAGATGGAAAAAGTCTGGTGGACGGCTGGGGGGAATGGTTGCCCAATAATGAGAATGTAATTAATTCCACTGAACTATACACTTACAAGCAACTAAGATGGTACATTTTATGGGAGGGCTTTGGAGGTGGGGCAGAGGAGTGATTAAGAGCATGGACTCTGCTGACAAGTCCCCAGACTGCCACTGCTTAGCTGTGCCTGTCACTTCACTGCTCTGAGCCTCAGTCCCCCCATCTATAATATGGAAATGACAAGAATGGGGTCCTTTCATAGGATACTTGTGAGGATGAACTTAGTTAATGTATATAGAGAGATTAGCATAGGGCCTGGCATGTTCTTGTTCTTCTTCTTATTTAAATTATTCTTATTGGCTACACAGAAAAGGCATAGCAGAACACACTTCTGCTAATCACAAGGAACCCACTAACCCCTGCTGCCCTGTCCTGGGGTCCTACCTAGCCTGGAACTATACGACCCAGATGTCATCAGGGTTCTCTCTGGGTGATGGGAGTATAGATTTCCTCTTTCTATTTTTTCTTTTCTGTCTTACAAGTTTTGGAAGGTAGACATGTCTTTTATAATCATAGATAATCATTATATAATAATGACTTTTTAAAATGAGCACAGACTTCTAGCTAAAGATAATAAAGTCATTTTTCTCTGCTCGTCTCCCTTAAAACCTACGTAAAACAGCCACAAATAAGTAAAAAATAGAGATCGACTTGGACTTGGATGGAGCCCAGGACAAGTCTACATCCCCAGGCCATCTCTCTTGGGTCTGGAACAAGGTCTGGGAGCTGGAGAGAGCTGCCAGGTCGCTTTTCATACTTCAAGTGGGATCTGAAAATAAGGTTTGCCTTCCTGAATTAGAGGAGGGTGACTGGAGAGACCAGACCTGAGAATAAGGTGTCTGGAGAGGTGTAGAGGCATCGCTATGCAGGTCCTGTTAGTCTTGAATAAAAGGGGAGGTGGGCGTGGTGGAGAACTCATGGGAACAGGAAGTTTTTCCTGTCTGGGAACTGACCTCCCAGCAAAGGAGACTATAGGTAAGAAGGTGGTGACCTCTGAGCTTGGCACAGAAAACCTAGGACAGATATGCTACCCTCTCCATCATGGGAAACTGAGGCACCATCTGCCCTGGAGCATAGGAAACAGACTTGGTGAGAAAATACCTGAGACTCAAACTCTGAACTGAAGTGTGTGTGGGCTTCCCCAGCACAGTCTCTGACCATCCCCCATGGCCCCTACTGCCAGCCTCTCAAGAGGAGGCACCATCAGAGAGGAGTCAGCACATGACCTATGCAAACACACTGAAAACATTTAGAAAAATCAGGAGGAAGAGAAAAAATATAAGCAAAAGCCACTGAAGAGCATACATCCCAAGAATTACTCAACAAAACAGAGGACAAATGGTTATCCATAGACTCGAAGAAATTATACACAGTATGGTCTTTCCACAAAAGGAACTCACAGAGTTGATGAAAGGCTAGCCAGCAAAGCTCAGAAAGAAGTGGAAAGCAGGAGGTTGACAGACTCAAAGACCACACGGAATGCAACAAGAACTAAAAAATAAACATGACCAAAAATTCAGCCAGGAAGGTGGAGAACAGCTCAAAGAAAAATGTAGATATGGAATGGAAAATAATGTAAAATACAAACAAAATGATAGGAGATGATAGACATGGAAGACAAAGGAGATCAAATGGTAGGCTTGAAGAAGAGAACAGAATGACACATAAAGGAATACTCAAAAACATAGTTAACAGGCTTATTGAAATAAAGATTTTAACAGTATCTTGAGTGGGACTAGGCATCTAGAGTGAAGGGTATTGGGGAAAGAAAGTCAAATATAAGAGGAAAAAATTGGGTGAATGTCAAACTTCTCCATGGCACCTTGCAATTCATAAGGCAATGGAGAAATGTTTATGCTCTGATAGGAAATTATAAGACCCTCAAATGCATGCCCAACCAAACTATGACCACATAAAAAAATAGCACATATTTTCAAGCAAAGTGAAAACTCAGTTATATAGGACTTATGGATCCTTCTTGGAAAATTTAAAAAAATAAAGGAAGAGAGAAAGAAAGGAAGAAAGAAAGAAAGGGTGAACTTAATGAAATCCAGCCAACCGGAGATGAGTTAAACAAAATTCAGTCAATGAATTCTGGAATGAGAAGTAATAGAAAGGACTGGGGTGGGGGTGCTATTTATCCCATTTCAATACCTAAACTCAGACTAAAGAACTGTAGGGTTTGGAGTTCCCATCGTGGCTCAGCGGAAACAAATCTGACTAGCATCCATAAGGACATAGGTTCGATCCCTCGCCTCGCTCAGTAGGTTAAGGATCTGGCATTGCCGTGAGCCGTGGTATAGGTCACAGACGCAGCTTAGATCCCAAGTTGCTGTGGTTGTGGTTCAGGGCAGCAGCTACAGCTCTGATTCCACCCCTAGCCTGGGAACCTCCAGATGCTGTGGGTGTGGCCCTAAAAAGGAAAAAAACCCAAAAAACCAAAAAAACTATAGGGATTGTAAGTATAGAAGAGAGCATGTATGGTATTAACCTAAACTTAAAAATAATAACTAAAAAAAAAATCAGTGACGTATTAGTTTGCTAGGGCTGCTGTAACCAAGCACCACAAACTGAGTAGTTTCGACAACAGAAATGAATTGTTACATGGTTCTGGAAGCTAGAAGTTCAAGATCAAGGTTTCAGCAGGGCTGTGTCTTTCTGAGGGCTTCTAGTGGCTTGCTGGCAACCTTTGGTGTCCTAGCTCTGCCTTCATCTTCACATGATACATCTTCTGTATTCTCCTTGTGTGTGTCCTTTTCTATGTCCAAATTCCTCCTTTGCATAAGGACCCCAGTCACACTGGATCAGGACCCACTCTGTTGACCTCATTTTAACCTGATTTCCTCTGTAAAGATCCTGTTTCCAGATAAGATCACATTCACTTGTGCTAGGAATTCAAAACATGAATTTTGAGGTGATCTAATTCAACCCCTAACAAGTAAAAGGAAGAAAAGGAGAAGAAGGATAAATGTACAGGCACGTCTACAGTTAAAAGGTACTATGTAAAGTTGAAATTTGTAGCTTAAGAAACAAAACCAATCCAACCTCTTCATCTTTTGCTAACCTTTATTTTTTCCCCCTTAACTTTAAATAGGTCTTGGTCCTGCTGTGTAGCACTGGGAAACTATGTCTAGTCACTTATGATGGAGCATGATAATGTGAGAAAAAAGAACGTATACATGTATGTGTAACTGGGTCACTATGCTGTACAGTAGAAAAAAATTGTATGGGGGAAATAAAAATTAAAAAAAGTAAAAAAATATTGAAAAAATAGATCTTGTGACAAGTAAGTCTTGTAGCAAATGAACACTTGGCTGGAAGTGTAGCATCTCCTTCCAGTTTGTTCCTTTTCCCTGATACATTAAGTTAAAATAGATTTCTTTTAATTAAGACAAAATCCGTGATTAAAAAATTGTTTTACATTTAAAGAGAGGAGGCAGACCCACAATGGATAATTCTAGTATATTCTGGGAGGAGGTGTTTCATTAAAGCACTGATTCTTACCTAGTGGTTTTCCAACCTGGGGCGAGAATTGGTGGCAGGGGGCATTTGGCAGTGTCTGGAATCATTTCCAATTGTCAAGACTTGGCGAGTAGGGTGCTACTGGTGTCCAAGCAGTAGAGATGGTATTAGCCCACTGAGACCAGGGATGCTGTAAACATCCTACAATGCACAGGCAGGACAGCTTCTCCCCTCTCCCAGCAGAGAATTATCCAGTCCAAAATGTCAACAGAGCCACAGCAGAGGCCAATCCTTCACGAGCAGAATAGACATCAAGCTGTGGGAAAGAAGACACTGCAGTTTTGCCCTAACACTGCCCAGAGTTCATTGATATGTGACATCAGTGGCTATGCTCTGTCTCCCAAAGAGATTTTTATTTTAAAAAGCTTCTAGATGGGGAGTTTGGAGCTGGTAGATGCAAACTATTACATTTAGAATGGATAAGTAACACAGTCCTATGGTATACAGTAGAGGGAACTATACATAATCTCTTGGGATAGAACATGATGGAAGATGATATGAGAAAAAGAATGTATACATCTGGGTCACTGTGCTATACAGCAGAAATGGACACAACCCTGTAAATCAACTGTATTTATTTATTTATTTATTTTGTCTTTTGTCTTTTTAGGAGGTTCCCAGGCTAGAGGTCTAATAGGAACTGTAGCCGCCAGCCTAGCCACAGCCACAACACCAGATCTGAGCCATGTCTGTGACCTACACCACAGCTCACAGCAACACAGGATCCTTAACCCACTGAGGAGACCAGGTATCGAACCCGCAACCTCATCGTTCCTAGTTGGATTCGTTTCCACTGCGCCAAGACGTGAACTCCCAATTATACTCTTAAAAAAAAAAGCTGCTGGGATAGGGCACTGCTTATCCAAAAGGAATCATCTTTAATGAGGACCCCTAGGTGCCATATTAAGCAAACAGGGGAGAAAACTTAAGGCAAAGAGACTTTTCTGGATGGCTCCAAGCAGTGGGCAGACCATTGCTCTCTGCTGTGCAACCTTGACCAAGACATCTCTCTCTCTCAGAGGTCATCCCCTGTTTTGCCAGCCTTCATGGCCCCCAGACTCCTGCAGCCCCTCTCAGTAGCCCCCCTGCCTCATGAGTTCCTGAAGCCTCCCACTGGCTTGCTTCATCCCAGGAAGTCCCCTCTCCTGGAACTGCCCCCACTTGGCCATCCCTCTCGACTGCCTTTGAAGATTTCCGGCTTCTCTAGTCCGGATGCCGCACACAGGGTCAGGCATTTGAGCCCGATAATCACTCTGTTCTGCCAGTGCCCAAGTGCCACGAAGCCTCTTTTCATGCCTATTTAAAGCCTCCGAGGAGCTTTCAAGTGCTCTTTGATAAATCATAGTAAGTGTTATTCCGGCCACTCCAGTGCAGTACCTGCTCCAGCCCTCCCCGTCTCCCGGGCAGCTGCTCCCCATCACCACATTTCACTGGCGACAGTAATTCATTCCACTCGAGCTGACGAGCTTAGTTCCCATTTATTTGCACATTATGAGCTGTGTCACTCCACTTACCCTCTAGACAGTAAATGGTTTGAAAAATGCAACTGTAACAAATATTTGGGAGAGGATAAGAGAGAGGGGAAAAAAAAGAGAGAGCGAAGGAAGGAAAGGAAAACTTTGAATACAGACTCCCCCCCCCCGCCCCCCAATAGTGAATAAATAACGTTCTTGAATGATCTCCATCGGAGCAGCATCATTCTGGGGATGCCATAGAAGCTTCGAAGTCTTCCTCGAAAATAAATCTCATTCCCGCTCTCTCTGCTTTTGGATCTGAGTTCTTTGAAAGTAGGGCTAAATCAAACACCATTCTCGGGTCAGGAAAATAATTAGGCTGCCGTGTCAGGATTTACCTTTGAAATCAGAGATACCTGGGCTGTTTCTCTCTGCCTGTTGGAGCAGGGGCCCCGCACTGCAGCCACACTTTCCTTGTGATTGTGATGACATTCAAGGAAACCGAGGCAGCTCAGACAGGTAATGCTTCTTTTTCTAGGTCTCAGAGCTTCTACAAACCAGGATTTGAATCCAAGTTTTCTCAAATCCCAGTGTGACATGGCTATTGTAACCTACATACCTTTTTTTGCGAGGTGTGTAGAACGTTGCCCCATCTCCCCTAACTCATAGCTAGGGTAGCATTTGGCTGGCTGAGGATGCCTTGTTGTGAAGAGAAGATACTCTTGCCTCTGGGTGGATGCAGCCCTATGCTAGGACACATGGTCTGGCTTGCAGCGTGGAGGCTGAGTTTTAGCCTTGTTCATACCCCCAGCTGGAAGCTTTTGTGCAGTGCACATCCTGAACAACCATCTGTGACACTGCACCAGGATAATCCAGGAAAGGCCACTTTCTGTGGGACATGGGGAGTGGGTATCAACGTTTAAGGCTAGTGAGGCTCCAGAGGAAGAGGTGAGGGGGCTCCAGAGGAGAGCCTGGTTGTGGGATCAGTAGCTGTGGCCATGTCCTGCGCCTGAGGAGCACTTGTCCCATCCTATCCTCACTCCAAGAATACCAGGCTTCCAAGACTGATCTATCAGGGGGTTTGCCGTAGCTTTACCTCTCATCAGCTGGAAGGCCTTGGGCAACTCATGACCTCTGAGACTCAGGTTTCTCCTCTTTAAAATGGGATAATACCATTCACAGCATTGTAATGAGAAAATGTATATATAAAGTACCCTGCACAGGTCCTGGTGGGTAGATGGTCAGGAAATAGTAATTATTAATATTATTATCATCATTATCAGCAGTGGCAGCCTTGAACTTTCCCCATCCCATCCTAAATCTGTGATTCTGCTCATCTGTCTCTCCCTTTCTCATTTCCTGATTATCTCATATCCCATGGGAACTCCTCCTTGGCTTTCAAAAACACAATGAAGTACCTTTCTTTATTTTCCATAGATCACATTCATTTCTGTTTCAAGCACCATAGCACTGGGCCAGTGGGGAGCTTGAGCTCCTCACTTTAGAATCCTGCCCTCTGCTTTTCTGTGGCTGGGTCAGCCTTGCTGGGTGCCAAGGCATTGAACTGGTGACCTCAGTGGTCCGCGAGGTCCCTGTGGAGGCTTGGAGGCACTCACTCCTATAGCACTCACTCCTTTACCTTTCTTCAAATTATCATTATCAAATCTGAAAATACTGAATCCATACTTATATCTAAATATCCCCAGGAGACCTTTGGGAAAGTTTTTTAGTTTTTTTTTTTTTTTTTTTTACTTTACCAACAGAAAATGGCATGCCAGCAGTTATCTCTTTCACATTCTCCGGCCCCTACCATCTTGCATTGTACACTGTGGTATGAAGACGTGATGCCTGGGGCTGCTGCAGCCAACTTGCAACCATGAGGAAAATAAGAGAATTCCGTAGATGCTGACTTAGATCCCAAGCTCCCGAGCTGGGTAGACACAGGTCATAGGAGGCGGGTTAAGTTAGTTGGGTAAGATCAGTCTTCCAGGGCTAACGAGCACATATTTCTGGGTGCTGGTGCTGAGTACTATGTTAGACCCTGAAATAAGAAAGAAATCTACCACAATGACTTCCCTCCATTGTCAACATATGTATAGCTAAATGTCATCTTAAGCTTATAAACTTCTCTTGAGCTGGTCTTCCCAGAACAGGATTCCAGACTCAAAATCTGGTGGTTCATCCTGGGGCAACCTATTAAAGTGATTCTGACCTGAATTTCCATTCATAAAAAACGAGGTTAGTTATCCCTAGCTCATAGGGTTCTTATGGGGTGATGGCAGTAAAAAGCTGAGCACACTTCAATTGGTTCTTGAGAAGTTAATGATGACTATGGTAGTTATTAACAAACAGCACTGCCCTGTTGTCAAGAGGCCATTGCCAGATCCCTCTTAACAGACACACCTAGTCTCCCTTCCTGGACCCAAGTCTGAGGTCCTGGGGTCCCAAGGGCCATGTGTGCCTGTCCGGAGGGTGAAGTGGCCTCACACAGGGACTCCACATCCTTGTGATGGAGGCTTGGAAGAGAAATTAATTCTCTCCATTTGGGGCTCTCCTCTCTATTACCTATTCATCAAAAATTGCCTGCCGTTTGTGCATTTTTCATTACAAGAGTCAACATTTGCCACGTTAATAAAGCAAGGGGCTGCTTTTCTCCTCTCAGAAATAGAATATGTAACGACACGGCCCCTTTGATGTTTCTCAGCCAATACAATATGTATCTGAATGAGGATGAAAGCCGTCCTGTTAGGGCCAGGCCACGGAGGTGCCTCGATGCAGGGCGGGGAGGGGATCCAGGGAGGGGCTGTGGGGGTGTCCCTGGAAGAGGCTCAGCAAGGCAGGAAGTGGGCTGGGCTCTGAGGAGAGAACCTAGTTTCTGTGGCCTCCTCCCCATCTCAGCCCCTGAGAGACCTTGCAGGCTGGAAGGGGGTAACAGAAAGATCCTTTTGCCCTCTAGGGTAGCCCCACCATGGTAGATGGTGACCTCCAGAAGCTAGGAGGTGACATGGGGTGCCAGAGGAGGAAGCCCAGTTCCTAGACTGAGGGCAAGAGTGGAAGTTAGGTGCAAGGTCAGCTCAACTCGGTGTCTTAGACGGAGGAAGATGAGGGGGAGACAAAGAAATACTTTCTCTCAGGTTGCTTTTGTGCACATACGGGACCATGTATGTGCATGTGTTTGTGATGGGAATACATATCTGAAGGGACAGAATTATTATTATTTCTTTAGGGCCACACCTGCAGCATATGGAAACCCCCAGGCTAGGGGTTGAATCGGAGCTGCAGCTGCTGGCCTATGCCACAGCCTCAGCAACGTGGGATCTGAGCCGAGGCTGTGACCTACCACCACAGCTCATGCCACTGCTGGATGCCTAACCCCACTGAGCAATGCCAGGGATCGAACCCACATCCTCATGGATACTAATCAGGTTCATTACCACTGAGCCACAATGGGAACTCCCGGGACAGAATTACTTTTGTCCTCAAAAGCCACCACATGTCTTGAACAGCCATGATGTCAGCACTGTGGGAGGCGCTCAGGGTAATGAACTGATGGGACTGTCCCCATCTTCGTCCATACAGAGCTGACAGTCTGGATGGGGAGAGGTGCCCATGGTGAGGTGTGAATTTCCAAGAGTCTATTCAAAATCTGGATGGTCCCAGGAGCCGGGCCACAGGGCAGGGTGGACAGAAGCCCCAGAGGACCCAGCAGCTGGATCCCAGCCCTCACCCTCGGCAGAGAGGCACCTGAAGACATGTTCCGGAGGGGCCCTGGAACACGTGACCTGGGCAGGAAAGCAACAGAGCCCTCCTCTCTGTGATGAAGCCCATGTTCACCGTATCCCATGTTCAGGAGACACCCTGCCCTCAGAACCCTCCAACAGTCAGCCCCTTGGGTGAACTACCCCCTCCCCACACCCTCAAAGAGCCCGCAAGGATGGCATGAAAAGCGAAGCCTCTGATGCTCCGTGCCATCAGCTTGTGTCTGCCCCTCCCAGCCAGTTGTCTTTCTGCTTTTATAAAATCCCAGTACATGGCTCACAGCAGAGGCCTGGGAGGGTGTACCAGCTTTTCTAGTTACTGGCTGTGTGGCTTTGGGTAAGCCACGTACCATCTCTGAGCCTCAGTATCTTCTCCTGCAAAATGGGCATAATAATAGCGCCTCTCTCACAGGGCTGTCAAGTGCCGAGTGCAACGCCTAGCGCGCAGCTGTCATGAGGTAGTGGTGGGCAATCTGGCCCACGTCCTCCTCCAGGTCGGGGTCTGGTGTATCCCAGGGCCTGGGGACACTGTAACACATTACACGACAGCTGATGAGACCCTGTCAGACCCTCACAGCCCTAAAGTGGGCAGGGGGCACTTTCCATACTCTGGGCTCACCACAGATGCTCTGCTTGGTGCAGGGTTGCTGCTGTAAGATGCAAATGTGTTTGCACACTGGCTCCCTGTGGCTCCAGTCTTGGTCCACAAGCCTGTTTTTAAGCTTTTCACCCTCTCTCTGGAAGGTCACTAGTACCAGTAGGAGCTGTGGCCAGTCAAGGGGGAAGGAAGGAACCAGAAACTCAGAAAAAGGCAAGTGGCTCATAGAGGAGTTAGAAGCCATTGTCTGAAGACGCGACTCAAGCCCGTTGAGGAAGGCCTTTCCAACCTGCTGGGCCTCAGTTACCTCCTCCATAAAATGAAGCTCCTGTGACCCACTGGCTCCTCCTACTCTTGATTTTCAAGAGTTAGTGGAGGCAATGTTTATGTGAGAGGTCAGTGGCCCACAGCGCAGAGAACAGAAGCAGCGCTGCCAGCCTCTAGCCCAACTCTGGCCTCAGATACGGGTGAGCAGATGGGATGGCAACAGAACTGTCCCGACCAGGCGCCGTGAGGATTCAGAGAGCACCCATGCACAAAGTGCCAGGGCCAGTCCAGGCACAGGGTAGACCTCTGCTCTCAGGGGCTCCCCCTGTGTGGGGGCGAAAGGCAATGAACAAATGCTTTGTGGCGAGAGTGACTCCGAGTCTCCCCATCACATCTGCTATCTCTGCTCAGTTCCTGAGGGCACCCCCTTTCCCACTCAAGAGTCTCTGGTTTGGAAAACACATTCTACACTCCCCTCCAGTATGAAGAAAATGAAAGAGAAGAATAAGTGAAAAAGGGACATCAAAGTGCATGTTCAGACGGATCAGAAATGCCACTCAGAGGATATGACGTTTTCATGGGCCCTGAGCGAGGGGAAGGGTCGGCCTTCTGACAGTCAGATCGGTGAGCATTTCAGGAGGAGAGAACCACAGGGGCAAAGGCCCTGAGGCAGTGCCGAGCTGTGGGCGTTGAAAGAAGAGGATTATAAAGTTGTTGAGCAGAGGACAGAGTGGTGCCAAAGGAAAGCCCAGGGGTAGGCAGGGCCCCATCACAGAGGGCCTGCTGGGCTTCGGAAAGGAAATTTAAATTTTGTTCTCTAGATCAGAGGTCAGCACATTTTTTTCTCTGTAAAAAGTCATAGAATAAATATTTTGGACTTGCAGGCCATAAACTCTTTGTTGCCCTACTAATCTACCCAACTCGGCTCTTGTTGCACAAAAGTAGCGGTCTTCAATATGCAAACAAATTAATGAGGCCGTGTTCCAATAAAACTTTATTTACAAGAAGAGGGAGCAGGCCAGATTTCACCCCAGGCCTTATTTTCCCGAGCCTGCTCTAGGTCACAGGAGACCATGGATCAATTTTAAGTAACGGCTTGATCATGATGTGACACCATCTGATTTACAGTGTTAAAGTAAGCTGTCCAGTTGCTATAAGGATAATGAATGGCAGTGGGTCAAGAGAGACACCTGCTTAAAAAAAAAAATTACAGAAATCCAGGTAAGTGCTGAATTAGGAACTAGCAGAGGAGCTGAAGAGAAGTGATGGATTTGGGAGCTGTTTTGAGGGGAAGCAGCCCAGAAGGGAGGTTGATGGCTGTGAAATGCGAGCTGCACGACAGGTATGATCATCAGCACCCTTATCTGTACCTATTTGCTTGTCAGAAGGGCTGGCTAGCCTGGCAGCCACCAGGCCCAGGCAATAAGCTTTGCAGAAATAGCTTCCTCAGTTCAAATCACTTACAAAAGCCTGGGCTGCAATTATAAAGCTTCATAGCTGTGCAGCATCCATAAAAAGAGGTAATTTTAATATTTGGTTCAACTTCAAAGCAGTAACTTAGAATTATATATACCCCATTAAAATATAATGTTTCTCCCCCAAACTAATCAAATGGCTAAATCAATTGTTGGTGGATTGCCAGTGGCCTGAGGATCAATGGGAATAGAAAATGTATTCTATATTTTCCTTGTTACATAGAGTTAGAGCACATATTTTATTAATGTTCATCCTTTAGAGACCAGATTTGTGTGTTCGCTAAAATAAACACTACACTCTTTAAGGCTTGGTTGGATGGTGAGTGCAGAAATGTAAGGGCAAGAATGCTTCACAGGGAAGCGGCCATTCCAGAGACCTTGTGGGGCTGGGAATCTAGGCAGCCTGTCTTGCACCTCCCACTCACATATTGGATGACTTTGGAATATGCCCTTTCTTTTCTTAGTTGCTCCATTTGTCAAATGAGGAGTTTGGACAAGATCAGTGAAGGTAAATAGATCTGTGCTAGTTTGGCTCAATTAGTACGCACTGCATGGAGCCTGGCAGGGGGAAGGATTCTGAAACTATGATTGGGTTCAGGGAGTGGGAGGTCTGTGATTGATTAGTAATGTCTGCTATGGGCACAGATTAGGCACCTGCAAACCAGGTATTTACTTCTTTTTCTTCTTCTTCTTCTTCTTTTTTTTTTCTTTTTAGGGCTGCTCCCATGGCATATGGAGGTTCCCAGGCTAGGGGTCAAATTGAGGCTGTAGCCTCTGGCCTACACCACAGCCACAGCAACTTGGGATCTGAGCCACGTTTGCAACCTACACTACATGGCAATGCTGGATCCTTAACCCACTGAGTGAGCCCATGGATCGAACCTGCATCCTTATGGATACTAATTAGATTTGTTTCCAAGGAGTTCCATGACAGGAACTCCTGCAAGCCAGGTGTTTGTGATCCTTGGACTAAATGGATTCTAAGGTCCCTTCTGTTCTAATAGGTTGAATAAAGGTCTGTTAATCTGAGCAGGTAGTCTCCTCTACGACTTCTAGGATCTTTCCACACTCTCCATGGATGATCTCTCCAGACTTGGTTGGATTGGAGAAACACTGAGAATAATAGTTTCCACACTGTGTGTCCAATATGTAAGTTACTGTATTTCAATGATGCTGACTGTGCACCAAGTGCTACAGATTTAAAAGTCCATAAGCCAAGGCTGCAGCCCTCTATGAGCAGGGACCATGAAGAAAACATTTAGTTTAAAGAAGGACCGACAAGTAGCAGAAAGTTCTACAGTGACCTGTGTCTTCGTGAATTTCCCTCCAGACATGGGAAAAGCTAGTCGAGAGGGTAGATCACTCCCCTCCTCTTCCACGTCTCTCTCCTCCCTTGGTGAGCCATCGCTTCTCCTTCAGCAGTTACATGTTCTGTTAGAGTTTTAAAATATTCAGAGTCTCAGAGTCTCTGGTGGCTCAGTGGTTTTAGGAGCCAGCATTGGCACTGCTGAGGGTGGGGTTGCTTCTGTGGTGCTGGTTCGTTCCCTGGTCTGGGAACTACTGCATGCTGGTAGTGCAGCCAAAAAAAAAAAAAAGATGGAATGGTTCCTTATTCTTCTGTTCCCTGTGGCTCCAAATGGCACCTGACTCAGTAAATGGTGGAGCTGGGATTCGTACCCAGGACTCTCTGGATGGGGGCCCTACATACTTCCCACCATGACCACTCCTGTTTGACTTAATTCTTGATGTTTCTTCTTGCCCATTCCTTTAAGAAACGTAGAGGAAAATCCCCTGAAGATCAGGTAAGAGGACATTATGAGTGGCCCCCTTGAAGTCATACTGGAAATTGTTCCTCATTGCCAAAAAAATGGCCTGCTTGGCAGGTTGAACTAGAACCCTGAGGGTCTCCCCTTCCTCACAGTGAGCTCAAGGGCATCCTTCATGGATGGCCTGCCCTTTCAACAGTCACCCCGGGTTCCTCCACGAGGTCTCGTTGGCACCTACAAATGCACTGCCCAGGAGTTCTCCAGAGATCATCTGGAAAAGTGGAAGCCTGGGAGCTCTCTTGAAGTTTGGCCTTCCTCCCAGTCCAGACCATCAACGCTTCAATGTCGAAGAGCTGAATTCCAAGTCCCTATTCTCCGTTGCAGTGATGTGAGGAAGATCCACAATTAAATCTCTGTGCATGGATTTGCATTCACTCCAATCACAGAGTTGCCTTAACCAGTTCCCGCAGCCTGAGGATTTCAAATATTGTGGGCCCCGGAGTGGAAAAGGCTGAGCAGGGCAAAGACAAAGGACCTTTCCAGAATTGGGAATTGCGCAACTTTAAGCCGGTGGCTTCCCTTAGAACTTGGAACTCTATTAAGGAACATCTAGTCGAAACTTTTCCTATTCCAGATAGGACACCTGAGGCCAGGGAAAGGCAGAGATCTTCTCGAAGCCCCACAGAGCTCACATCTCCTGGCTCCTTTCCTGGGTGCCTTCTCCCCAAATGCTGTGGTGAGTGGTTGCAGAGGCCAGATGAGTGGGAGCCTGTGTAGACAGCTGGAGGAAAGGAGCCCACCAATTATTCTGGGAAAATGACAAGCACATGAAAAATGACCGAGAAAAGAGACCTAGACATTTCACAAGGAAAATTACACTTCCTCACAGCCTCAAAATATTCCTCGTAAAGGATTCCGGCAAAATATCTCCAAGAACATGCAACATGTTGGGATTCCATCACGGGCTCTATTTAAGTGTTTTCACCTGGGGAAAAGGTTTTGTTTTTCTACTTGAAAAATAAGAAAGATCAGCTTCATGGCACAAAGGAAATGCCTCCTTAGAAGGGAGAACCGTTGCATTAGCAGAGAAGCGCGTATTCATTTAATAAGCATTTTCTGAGTCTTGTTACGTGCTACGTGGTAAGGATACAACTGTGAACAAGACAGACATCGTCCTGGTCTGAAGATGACAATGCTGCTGATGGAGACGGCGGTGGCGCTGGGGATGGTGGCGGTGGTGGAGGTCGTAATGGGAGTTATCATAGTTAACTTCTATTAAGAACTCACCCTGTGCCTGGCTCTGTCATTGAGTATCTCCTTGTATCTTTGCGACAAGCCCGAGAGGCGGGGGCTTTTACCCCTTCCTACAGAGAGGGAAACTGGGGCACAGAGGTGTTAAAGAGCATCCCAATGCTATTCATTTGGAGACTGACAGAATCAGGCTTTGATTGAGCCAGTCGGGGCTGATAAAGAAGACAGACGGTAAACAGCTTGTCTTTTAAAAATAAATATATCATCACAAATGGTGACAACTTCCACAAGACACAGGTACGATGATTTTAAGAGAACGGAAAGACTTCCTTGTTGTAGGGGTTTTAGGGAAAGACCGCAGGTTGAGTAAGAGTTAATTTAGCAAAGAGGATGGAGAGGGTAATTTGTATTTGTTTCAGGTTTTTATTTTGTTATGATTATTTTATTATTTTATTTATTTATTTTTGCTTTTTAGGGCCGCACCCGTGGCATAAGGAAGTTCCCAGGCTAGGGGCTAAATCGGAGCTATAGCCTGACTCTCTTGCCCTGCCCAGAATTCCTCTGGAGTGTTGGTACAGCTCATGTGAGACGTGGGGGTGGGGCTGGGGATAGCTGGGGGTGGGAAGAGTCCAGAGGCTGAAGACCCTCGTTTGTTAACCTCTCCATCAAAGGCTAGCTGGGTAACCCTGGACAAGTCCCTTCAGCCCTCAGAGCCACACTTTCCCCATCTATAAAAGAAGATGAAAAATATCTACTCCACAGGCACCTTTGCTGGTGGTTCCTGGATGCATATTTAATCTTTTCTTGTAGACTGTTGGGTTGTGCCAAGCAGGGACCACCTCTGAAGGGCTTACTTCTGTGCGTACTAGATGTGCCCACTGTGGCCAATATCCCTTTCTTTGCGGAATCCACCCTAACCCCCAATTGCAGACAATTTTCTAAAATCAGATGCCCCCAACTCTCCAGGTCGATTAGTTTCTGTCCCAAGAACAGCTTGGCCACAGGCTAGCGGAGAAAAATGGACAAGGCCAATCCAATTCCTGCACCTGGAAATGACCATGAGGAAGGGGAGCCAGAACCACCCTGTGGATACAGAGTTAAGCAGTGGCGAGTGAGGGAAGTTCAGCACCAGAATCACCAGTCAGGGGTGGGCACAGGCTGAGACTTAGAAGATGCTGGTGGAGGAGAGAGGACGATGGGGCAACGACACGTGGAAGTGCCTGGGAGGAAGACCTCAGTGGCTGTTCCCAGGACAAGAGGGCCACTCTCAGTGTTCGAAGCAAAGCTCTCTGCCCAGGGTCTGTGAAGGAAGAATCCACTCACTGCCATATCTCCAAGGAAGAGCCCAGCGGTCAGTAAGGAGGAGATCGCAGTGGTTATCACTAAACACTGGGCATCCTTCTGTGGTCCATTCTCAGAACAGTCCTAGAAGGCAGAGACCATCAATCTCCCCATTTCACGGATGAGGAAGCTGAGGCACAGAGTGGTTCCATGATGTGCCTCGTACGACAAGTTCTATGAGTGAGCGACCCAAGATTCAAACCCAAGCAGCCAGGTGTCTCTAGAGACGCTGAACTTAACCACCATGTTATCCTGTCAGCCAGAAAAGGCAACGAAAAAGAGATACAAGAGTCCATTCACAAGAGACTGAAAAACAGTCACCGGCCCAATAAGAAAAGGGCATGAAGAAGAGGACCAAGCTTTGCTGAGTCACAAAAAGCTTGAATGATACACATTCGCTTGCTCCTCTAGGCAAAGATTTAGTGTTATGAAGTCAGTTTCGCCCACAGTGATTTCAAAGCCTCAGATAACCTAAATCACAAAGGTACTTCTTCTTCTTCTTTTTTTTTTTTGTCTTTTTGCCTTTTCTAAGGCCACTCCTAAGGCATATGGAGGTTCCCAGGCTAGGGGTCTAACTGCAGCTACAGCTGCCAGCTTATGCCACAGCCACAGCAACGCCAGATCCGAGCCACGTCTGCGACCTATACCACAACTCACGGCAACGCCGGATCCTTAACCCACTGAGCAAGGCCAGGGATCGAACCCGCAACCTCGTGGTTCCCAGTTGGATTTGTTAACCACTGAGCCACGATGGGAACTCCACAAAGGTACTTCTTAAGGAACTGGATAACATGATTCTAAGATGGACCTGGAAGATTTAATGGGAAGAGAAGAGCCAAGAAGTTTTTGAGAAAAGGAGCCTACTTAGAGGGAGTTTGCTCATTACCATGTCTGGGGGGCATATTACGAAGCCACGGTAATTAAAACAGTGTGACCCTGGCTTTGAAGAGCAGAAAGATAAAAGATATGCAATTAAATATTTGCTATATGATAAAGGAGGTGTTTCATATAAGTGAGGAAAAATACATCATTTATGCCCAAATTAATTCCAAATGGATTCAATAGTTTCATGTGAAAAAACAAAACTGTGATTTCCTCTCAAAAATTCATAACCTGATTTTAATCAAAGGGAAACATCAAACGAACCCAGACAAGAGAGCTTCTACAGAGTGGCTGGCCTGGAATCTTCTAGCTGTCAGCAGCAGAACAGGCATAAAATGAGCTCATGGAACTGGGAGAAGAGACCCCTGAGTGGGGGTGGAGTGGAGGAGGCATTGGCAGCAGAGGGAGGGGAGGGTGTTGCAGGTAATGCCTCATGAAGAAAAATGCATCCTGAAAGCAAGTTCTACAGGTAGCCCGGGTTTCTGAACTCCCCCCTCGAGTGATTACTGATACATCCCTTAATGGAGCATTGTGTAAACTCAGAAACACACACCACACACACACACACACACACACACACACACACACACACACACACTGTTTTGCTTTTTAGGGCCACACCCCCAGGCATATGGAAGTTCCCAGGCTAGGGGCTGAATCACAGGTACACTTGTTGGTCTACACCACGGCCACAGCAACGCAGGATCCAAGCCTCGTCTGTGACCTATACAACAGCTCATGGCAACACTGGATCCTTAACCCACTGAGCGAAGCCAGGGATTGAACCTGTATCCTTGGGGATCCTAGTCAGGTTCATTAACCACTGAGCCATGAAGGGAACTCCCCAGATAAAAATATTTGTGAAGAACTTTTAATTCTATCAAAACAGACGTTAAATATAATGTTAGGCAAAAACACTCTGTCGTATTTACTATGTGCCAGATACTGTTCTATGGCCTTTTAGACTTAATTCCTCATGTTTATCCTATAAGGCAGGTACTGTTATTATCCCCATTTAAATTGGATGAAATTGAGACAGGCACTGAGAGGTCAAGTGACCCCATCCAAAATCACATGGCTGTACAGGCTAAGAGTAAAGCTTGGCTATAGTTAGTCAGACCCCTAAAACTGCACTCGTAGCCACCACTCTACTGCTTGCTCTGTATAAAATCAACAACATGCTCAGGACAAGACTGAAGGGATGCTCGGAGACTGCCTATCTTGTCCAGAAGGTGGGATCATAGGTATTTGTTTTCTGGATGTATTTGTTCCTTGCTGAACTTTTAGAATATTCTACAATAAGTTAAATTTTCTTTTTCTTTTTTTCCTTTTTTTTTTTTTTTTTTTTTTTTTTACAATTGGAAAAAGTCAACAACTAAATGGAAAAAATTCTACCCACCCTTCTAGTTTGTTCTATGGGAATCAGTTCTTGGCCACTCAAAGCCTCATGGTGACCTCAGTCCTTTCTGAAGTCCCACAACACTTAGGTCCTCTTGCATCGCTAAGGACTTCCTTGTTGTCTAAGTGGTTGTGGGTTCAATTTATGGATAGGACATTATAAATTCCTCAGGATAGGTTATTGTTGCTTCTCCAGGGAAAATGCAGGTGCTCACATTTCAAGTCTTTCTTGCCTGTTTACACTCTCTCAGATAGTACATTTGTGTCAAGCCACTAAGTTTATTGTAACTTGTTATATCAGCAATCAGAAACTAATACAGCCCTTTTGAGGATAGAGTCAGTATAGGAACTTGGGTTCCAGAGCTGAAACTCTTAACCATGATATCTGACTGCCTCAATCAGTGTATACAGAATAGGGGTTCCCGGGGAAACTATTTGGGGTCCTAGGAATTCAGGAGGCGTGGAAGATATGGTGAGTGAGTCTTAAGATAGATCTCAATGAGGGCAAAAGTTTGGACAAGTGAGGGCAGGAGGGAGTAGAGCGGAGAGAACATTCTGGGTAAGGAAACTGCAAAGTTACAGAAGCAGCAGACAAGAAAGCAGAGGTTGTTAAGATGAGGGGCCAGGCAGTGTGAAGAGAAATAGGAGGCCCACAAAGGCCAACAGAAAATGTACCTGATGCTATGAGTTTGTGAGCAGCCATGGAAAGATGAACAGCAGCTGTGGGGCTGATGTCAGTCCTCCCCTGGCCCACAGCCTGTCCACGCAGCCCACCTGGCTCAGAGAAGGGATGATAAAACCAGCCTGATCCAGGGTTGCGAAGGGACCAAGGAGCTGGCTAGGTCGCTCTCTCACTTGGGGTTCAGGGTCTTACTGGCAGACATGAGCTGATCTATAGTCTATGTGGCATCTAGTGCCATGGATTTGGGAAGGCCTTTCCTTCCTGGTCAAGTCCAGCCTAGGATGAGTCTGTTGGGCCTTGGAGCACCAGACCTGTGGAAAATGGGATCGTTGGAAGAGCCCAGCCCCTGAAACCTACCCTGGCTGAGGGAATGTACTGGAGAAAAGCCCTGTTCCTAATCCCATCTGGTTCACAATTCAGTGCTTATTTCCACCCAAGCTAAGCTACCAACAGAGATTGCTTCTTTCCTGAACCTTGATCATCAGCTTCCTGGGGCTCCATTCAAGACTGAATGCCATTCATTCTTCATCCATTCATCTATCACATACTTACTGAGACCTTACTATGTGTCAGACACTGGACTAGGTGTTGGTGAGACAGGGATGCTCAACATCCTGCCCACAGGGAGCTCAGGTCATGTCACCATGCAGGACTGGATATGGCAGGGTGGACTTCCCAGTCTGGACATACACAGTGACCCACAAGCCTCACACAGCCAACAGATACATTTTTTTGACCTGTACAGTTTTCCTTATTCACTTATCCACGTGTACAGATGGAAGATTTCATATAGACCCTTGGCTTTTCCATTTCCTGTGAAAAACTACAAGCTCAGGGCAAATCAGACTCTCATTCCTAAACAACTAGGGTTGGCAATGAGTAGCAGCCGCCCCCTTTGGTTCACCATAATCACCCTCTTTCCGGTTCCTGTGTCTCCCAGCACAGAGGACATGTGCTGGGACGTATGATCACGATTGCCTTGTTGTTTGTTACTTGCAAGCCTTCACCTTCAGGGACAGTTCCCAACACATGTGGCCTTTATATCTCCTCTTGTGAACCGGTGTTGTAGGTCATGAGTCCCAAGAAACATTGGGTGCTGCTCCGGTGAGCTCAATAGTCAAATGAATATTCATGCACCCGCTGTTTACCTGGTGCAAATGGGAGCTCTCTGCGCCCCTGGGACTCAGGACCTGCTAATGTTTCTTATGTGAATTTTCTGTGTGACCTGGACCAGATCACCTCGCCTGTGCCTCAGTGTACTCACCTGTACAATGGGGATGTTAAAAATCTGCCCAAGTGTTCTCCTGGCTCTAAAGCTCTCTCCAGGATTGCACTTTCTTCCTTCCTTGTGGAGCTGGGACGATCAACTCAGAGCACAGATGTAGAAGTATCTGGAAAATGCAAAAATTGTACACTGGCTAAGAGGACAGGCTTTGGAGGCCAACAACTCAAGGGTTTAAATCTCAGCCCAGTCACTACTTGTTGAACCTGGGGAAACTTTCTTAAGCTCATTCCATCTCAGGTCCCTCATATGTCAAAAGGGTATAATAAAAAGTACCTCACTCACATTGTTGTGAATATTAAACAAGTTATAGTAGAGAAACTGCTTAAAGCAATGCGTGGCGCCAAGAAGTGCTTAATAAATATTAGCTGTGTGCCAGGAGCCACTGTTATTGTAAAAGCCTCTGTTCTTGAAGAATGTCTAAACTCATGGGGAGACTAGAAGTGCCTCTAAAGTATAGTCTGGGGACAGCAGGATTGTATGGTATTCAACCTGAATTCGGAGAGCACAGTAGAGGCTTTCAGACCTGCAGGAAGCAGAGAAGGGTGGCCTGGAAGAGTTCAGAAGGCTTCTCTAATGAAGCTGTTGATGGAAAGATTTGGCTGGGAGAGAGTGGGTGTCAATGGGAGGGTGTCTGTGGGAACCCTATCCCAGGTGGTGGAAAGAATGGACCAGGCATAATTTCACTTGGTCATTTACATCATCAAGGATGCCTCCTGTCTGGCTCCAGGTTTAGTACCAAGGAAAAACAATGAATAAGGCAATTCGAGGTCATAGCTAAGAACATGGACACGGAGTCAGACATACTTAGGTGAGAGTCCCATCAAGCTGTGTGATCTTGGCCAAACTATTTAACTCTCTGAGCATCACATTCTGTAAAGTGGGGATGATAATGGCACTTCGTCATGGGCCATTGCGAAGATTAAATGAACTAGTGCCTGAAAAAGAAGTCAGTCCCCGGTAAGTGAGGGTCATGGTTGCTCCCTTGTTATCTATGTCTTTTGCATCAGGATGTTGTGGGGGGACATGGCCTGTGTGAGAAATATAGCTTCTGGGTGGAAATTGTACCTAACTCAAGGGATAAATGCTTGAGGCTGCACACAAGACTTCCTAGACTATGGGATGACCCTACACATGAAGATAAAAGATCCAGAGTAGTACTCAAAGCATGGTCTGTGTTCTCACACCAGCCTGCAAACTCTTTGTAAGAATTCTGTGATGAGACAGCTATAGAAGTTGAGAGAAAAAGCTTAGAAATTTTTATAGCAATTTCACATTGATGCTACATCCAAATGCATGCTTGGTAGACTTGTCTCAGTGAACAGGGTGGAAACCAGTTCACTTATTGTTGAATTCGCCCCGTACAGCGTATGTGACTCAAGCTGTATGTCAGTCGTGTGAAATAGGAATATATGTCCATCCATGGTGGCTTGGAAAGATTTTAAAACAGCCATTTTCAAGAGATAGTTTGAAAAAAAGTGTTTTATAGGCAGGTAGAGAGCTTTAATTTTGAGTCAGTAGATATATCAGTTGGGGTTCACCAGGAAAAGAAAATGTGCGCTAAGTGTTTCAAACCTAGGGAATTTAATAGAGGGGATTGGTTACATAGGCCATGGAAGATCTGGGAAGCTAAAAAAGGGACAATGATACAACCTAGAGACTGGCTACAGCAGGAATCTGCTATGCCTCCCGGGGCTAGAGAGACAGCAAGAGGATGTGGGACAACTAAAATCAAAATTCAGGATTGTCCAGAGGGAGCTAGGCCTGGACAGCGAGTCCTGGCTAGGACTTCCCAGAGGGAGCTGGAACCATGGAAGAGACCTAAGCACTGCCTTAGATGCCCCTAGGAAAAGGAGAGGGAAAGAGTAATGCCTTGAATGTCCTTCTTCTTCCATCCTTCAATACCCTGACAATACCTTCCACTGGTTAGAACCTACCTGGGAACCAGCTGGCAAAGGAGTTTGGGAATAGAGAGCAAGGGGACGAAGAGAGCATAGAGATGAATGGATCTGAGTGCAAATAAGCCAATGAATGTCACAGGGTGTGTGAGAGCAGGAAACTAGCCAGACAGAAATGATCTCTAGCCCACTTCTGACCATGGTGGCGGAGCTGGTGGTGGTAGATTAAGACTTCTCACTAGTCCCCGGTCTCTGGTTGTTGAGAAGACCAAGTGAGAAGGTGCTCTTCTGAGACTCTAGAGAGGCAAGTGGGGAGAAGAAGATGCAGTTTCTGTACCACTAACCTCAAGAACAGGATTAAGAAACATGATTAAGTCTGTTTCTCTAGAGCATTTTCCCACCAACCTCCCTCTTATAACTTCCAAGTCTGAAAGAAAATTCCATGAAGTCTGTGATGTCCTCCATTTTTTAAAGGGAGCTCTTAGAGCCAAAAGATGTGTACATTATGGAGAAGATTCGAAAGAATTTCTTAGAAAGTGGAGAGGGAATTCCAGAGAACTTAAAAAACAAAACAAAACACACAGCAACAACAACAATAAACCAAGAGATTTAGAGAATAAAACACTTGGGGGAAAAAACCTGCCAGGCTAGGATGCAGGGAGAAAATTGATATTAATGAAACATCATGAGCGAATTAAGACAGCCAAAGTGCTCTCAGATGTCCGTGGGGACTGCTCCTCTTGCCGGCTTTTGGAAAAAGTTAACATGTAAAACTTCCTCATAAACAAAAGTATTTTAAGAATTTCAGCTCAGAGACATTCCTGGCTAGCATCACTCATGCAGTTGGGAATACCTTTGATGAATTCCGGCTGGTAATTAGGTTGGAGAGGGTTTGTGCCAAGTGCTCCTAAGAGCTGTGTGAAGGGTGAGGAGGGCAGGCAGGGCACCCAGGGAGAGCCCTCCCCTGTCCTTCCTGCCCTGAGGTGAGCTGGATGGAAACTTCTGGCTTTAGGACTGAGAACAGTACACTCTCAGATGAGCTCTGGTCCTTTATAAGACTGTCACTGAAACCACCTCGTGTGTGACTACAGAAGACACCAAACTGGGATGTCTCTCCCGCTCACATCTCTTTTCTCAGACAATGGCCACTTCCTACTTTACAGCCATAATGAAATCACAAGATCCCAGCCCTGGAGGTAGCAGACTGAGGCAAGAGTGGTCACCTGACTAAAGCTTAGCCAATCAGATTCTCCCCTCAACCCCAGAATTTGGGGCTAGCACTGCAGATGCTGGTGAGTTTCTTGTTGTTTCTTGAACTGTGGACTCAAGGAATGCTGGCTGCCTGCCTCTCATAGAGAAGCTAGTTTATAGAGAAAGAAAGATGAGGAAGATCTAGAGAAAAGAAGCGATTCCAGTCAATGAGGCTTAAGAGAGAACCTGGTTATGGGGCCCCGGTTCCTGTCCTCCAGGAAGTCCTGTTTCATGGCTTCTCCTTGCTTTTTGAGAGATGCATCCAAAAACAGTCCCCTTTTTAATGCTTATGCACATTTGGGTTTCTGTTCGTTGCCACCAAGACACCAACAATTTGAGAAAATGCTGGTCGTTGTGTCACGAGAAAGATGGCCTCAGTGCCTGCAAGAGAGACAAGTCAACAACATCTTGTTATTATTCAGCTAAATTTAGGGAACATTTATGCAATGCTTCTTGATTCTCTCTCCTCTTGGGGGAAGCCAATAAAGAGAGAAGTGAGTGAAGACACTGTGCAATTTAATGGCTCCCCCAAAGCTGCCCTGACCAAAAGCAGCACCTATGTCCTACTATTAGAGAGTTCAGAGTCTATGTAGGGCAACAAGGATGCTACCTACCTGGAGAGGGAGAGAGCCCATTGTACAGATGGCATGACTGAGGCCCAGAGCTTCAGTGATACTCTTTGCAGCATCTAGCAAAGTTCTGGGTACCAGGTTTATACTGGATAATACCAATTAGCATCAGCACCAAGCTGGAGTCTGTGACTCAGATATGTGTGGTCCCTAGAGAAACCTTGCAACTGTCTTAGGGAGAGGACCGTCAGTGCCTCCCAACTGTGGCTGCCTTTTAGAATTACTTGGGAAGGTTTTAGGAAAAAAAAAAAAAAAGTCTATTACTTGGACCACACTCCAGATCAACTGAATCATCGACTCTTGGTTTGACACCTCTGGGCATGATAATTTTTTTTAAACTTCCCAGGATGATTTTAAGATGCCTCCAGGGTTAAGAACTACTGAGCTGAATGAATTATTTGGGGGAAAACGGAAAGATTAATGGAGCTGGCAAGTGCTGGATCTTCATTGTTGAGTGCTGAGCATGAACCCCCTGAGTGCCTTACCTGGGATGGGTTGGGAGAAAGGGGAAGGAATAGGGCAGACTGGGCCAGAATTGAGTTCAGATGTTTCCTGTTGCCATTGAGGTCAAACCAGCTTGGACTGTCTGAAGTTCATCAGTCGTTAGACTTCATTAATTTAGACTCAGGGTAAGAATTTATGAATGTTCTCAAAACTCTGAGGAAATAGCTTTGTTGAACACAGGAAAGATATAAATGTGACAGCCAGCCGTTTGGCCTGCTTAAGGGAATCAGCCACACACACACACCCCTGGTGGGTTTGCTAATAATTCTTTGGATTTTAGTTAGTCATTCAAGTAGGTCCTTGGGGATCACTATTTGCCAAACACTGTTCCTGGCATATGGTAGAGACTCAATAAATATTTGTTGAATTAATGAATAAATGAACATATTGTCACTGTAGAAGTCACCACATGCTGTTTGGATTATAGGAGGTTTTGAAAGAAATGTAATATTTGGAGGTCCAAACAAACATGAGCTCGTCTGCCTCCATCTGGAACCTGGGGGCAAGAGGTTAGAAATCCCAGATTTGGGCTGGGTGTTAATTTCCACCGATTTTGGCTTTCAAGTTTCCCACGCTCAAAGTGGACCCTCTGCATACTTCAAGGGCTGGATCCGGCCTGGCTCGATTTGGGAATGGGGCGGGACATCTGCACCTCACATATGTCCTGTATGGAGGAGGTGACAGTCGTCTTTAATGGGTTCTCCCTTTGGGCATCACCCTATCAGGGGACACACTGAGAGCCCAGAGCTTCTCAGACTTGAAACGCCAATAAGGACAAAAGGGCATGAACTCACAATCCCTGGGTCGAAGGGGCATTTCCTTGAAAATGAAAGTGAATTGTGGAGTTCCCGTCCTGGTACAGTGGTTAACGAATCCGACTAGGAACCATGAGGTTTCGGGTTTGATCCCTGGCCTTGCTCAGTGGGTTAAGGATTCGGCGTTGCTGTGAGCTGTGGTGTAGGTCGCAGACGCGGCTTGGATCCTGTATTGCTGTGGCTGTGGTGTAGACCAGTGGCTACAGCTCCAATTAGACCCCTAACCTGGGAACCTCCACATGCCGCGGGAGCGGCCCTAAAAAAGGCAAAGACAAAAAAAACCAAAAAGAAAGTGAATTGCGTACCCCGTTCCCCACCCCCAGTTCCTATGTGGAAACTCAAATACCCAGTGTGACTGTATTTGGAGAGAGGGCCTATAAGGAGGTCAATGAAGGTTAAATGAGGTCATAAGGATGGTACCCCGATACTTTGGGATTAGTGTCCTTATAAGGACAGACAGAGAGAACTCTCTTGCACTCAGAGGAAAGACCATATAAGGACAAAACTAAGAAGAAAGCACAAGGAACATCTTTAAAGTTTCTCAAACTATATAAAAAAAATTTGTTCTGATGTTGTCATCTATACGACAATAAAGTCCTTGTTTGTTCTAATATTAAAAATAGTTGTTATTTAAAATAACATTTTTGGAGTTCCCACTGTGGTGCAGTGGAAATGAGCCTGACTAGTATAAATGAGGATGCAGGTTCGATTCCTGGCCTCGCTCCGTGGGTTGGGGATCTGGTGTTGCCGTGAGCTGTGGTGTAGGTTGCAGAGGTGGTTTGGATCCTGCGTTGCTATTTGCTGTTTCTGTGGCTGTGGCATAGGCCAGCATCTGTAGCTCTGATGTGACCCCTACCCTGGGAACTTCTATATGCCTAGGGTGCAGCCCTAAAAAGCAAAAAAAAAAAAAAAAAAATTTCCTAAAGTTTCACCCAGTCCCTACCTTACCTCCAACTACTTTCCCAAGTGCATGTGTCCATTTGAAAAGTACTTGATGATGTGGGTTGAGAAGTGGCTTCAGCTGGAAGGGAGCCACGATCCAAGTCAGGAGAAGTGTTTGCAGAAACCGGAGGTGATTGCCCCAAAGACGTGGGGGCTGAGGGTTAAACATGACCGCGGCCTTCAGATCTCAGAAGGAAAACCTGAAACACAAATCAAACAAAGGTCTTCAGTCTTATCAAACACCATGGCCCTTTTGGATAAAAAAAATCTTGCACATTCCGTGTATTCTGGTACCTGCCCCTTGCGAGGAAACACGTGACTTTGCCCCGGGATATTCCATTAGCCAAGATTTATCAAGCTCTTATTTATATCATGGAAAATAGAATTTTTTTCACTTTTCAGCTTTAAATATCATAACTTGAATTTTGTGTTTTCAAACTATATTTGCCTTTGACTCTCTGCTCTGGAGATTCTGATATACTCATCCAGTCGGCTTCCTTGCCTCCCTGCTGAGTTTTGCTATTTTAAGTGTGTAGCTCTACAGGGCAGAATCTGGCCAGTGGGGATGCATTACAGGAAGGTAGATTGCGGCATGGAAAGGAAGGCATTCTAAAAGTTAGAGCCATCCAGCACCGAATGGATTGATGTTGTAGGTAGTGAGCTGCCTGTGGCTAGAGGTATGTAAGAAGAGGCCAAGTGACTACTTGTGACCAGAGCAACAGTTGGACACTGTGATTTCCAACTCTGACTTTGACTTTCAAAAACTGAGAGGTATGATGTGGAAACTCCAGGTTCCTGGACAAACAGGTGCCTGCTGTGGGCTTGGGGGGAAGATGCAGATCCAGGCAAGTTGCTCGCTGTCCCCTAAGATGAACATCACCCATGTTGGACAGCCTTGTCCCCTCAAACCCCCGGACCGGGCTGACCTTGAAGGGGCTGACAGTACCAGTGTCCTGGGTCCTGTCTGTCTTCTTTCCCCATTCAGCCAGGCTTGACTTTTCTTCTGGAACATTTAACATTCTTCAAGTCCCTTGCTCTCTTGTTCATTCTAAGTGAACCAGCCAACTGGTTTTGATGGCAAGTTGCAGGGGGATTAATTGGAGGGGAGGGATTAACAATCCTTTTCTAAATCAAATCTCCAGATCTGGGTCGTTAAAACCGATGCGTTTTTAAGTGCTTCCATCTTTGCTGGCATCCCTTTGCTGACCAAAGGAAGACCGGTCAACACGAGACAATGGGCCCCCATCTGCCCTCGCGGCTGCAGCATTTCCTGGAACCAAAGGGCTGGTAATGTGTATAAATGAGAGGGGCAAGTTCTCTGCCAAGCCCTCCCCAGAGGGGAGTCAATCTTCACCATAGACGTGCTTTATTCTGAGAATCTGTCTTGTAAACCCCGCGCAGACAGCTGTTGTTTTCAGATTAGAGAGCCTGTTGACAGTCTCTCCTTCAAAGGATTTAGAGTTTGGGGCTTTTAAACTTGGGAAACCATTGTCCCCCTGCCCCCCCGGTCCCTGCTGGATTCCTTTTGCCAGAGGTGCCAGCCAAGGCCTTTTTCCCCCCATGTACTTTGAATGCCAGGGTTTGAAGTCAGGATTGACTAGAGCTTCTTCTGGATCCAGGGAACTGTTTTTTGGCCTTTTCTCATTGTTTTTTTTTTTTTTTTTCTGGCCCTTTTCTCTGCTCCTTTTTAAAATCAGATGCTATAAACTGAGACTGGGTGAGGCCAACCCATCAGATGCACCCAAGGGTTCCCGTCTCCTAAGTGGGTGGTTACACTGAGCTGCGGTGGGTGGTGTGGGCGCGAGAAGACACAGAGATAGTGAGCCAAACGTGAGGGTCTTGAAATGTGTGGCCTGGGGCACAAGATACCAACCCTTACTTACTAGCTGGGTGCCCATGGGCAAGCCACCCCTCTCTGTCCCTGTGTCCTGGGCTGTAAAATGGCAATAAGGATAGCACCTACCTCAGGGAGCGAGTGGACAGATCAAATGAGATAAAGTACAAAAAGCTTCTTGGCTGGCACACAGCAGGCATTTGATAAATGAGAGCATTTTTATTAAATTTTTTTTTCATGTGCTGCAGCGGGAGAGGTGGCTGCTGCCTTGACCATCACACATTCATGTTAGACGACCTGCTTCTGGGCCAGGGTTTCAGACGAAGCAGAACCCCTCCCTCATGGTGATCTTTTAAGTCAGCCCTCGACACAAGGGTTTGAAAAAGCAAAAGAGTAAAAGGGGAAAGAAGAGACATTAAATAAAAAAGAAAAGAAATAAATTAAAAAAAGAAAAGAAAGGAATTCCCATTGTGGCTCAGCAGGTAAAGAACCCAACATAGTGTCCATGAGGATTCAGGTTCGATTCCTGGCCTTGCTTAGTGGGTTAAGGATCTGGTGTTGCTGTGAGCTGTGGTGTAGGTTGCAGACTTGGCTTGGATCCTGAGTTGCCAAAGTTGTGGCATAGGCTGGCAGCTGCAGCTTGGATTCAACCCCTAGCCTGGGAACTCTGGGAACTTGCATATGCCGCAGGTGTGGCCCTAAAAATCCAAAAAATAAAAAAATAAAAAAAAGAATTTTTTTGTTTTTGTCTTTTTAGAGCTTCACCCACAGCATATGGAGATTCCCAGGCTAGGGATTGAATCAGAGCTACAGCTGCTGGCCTACACTGCAGCCCACAGCCACAGCAATGCAGGATCCAAGCCGTGTCTGCTACCTACACCACAGCTCACGGACCCACTGTATCCTTAACCCACTGAGTGAGGCCAGGGATTGAACCTGCATCCCCATGGTTCCTAGTTGGGTTCATTAACCTCTGAGCCATGATGGGAACTCCAGAAAAAACTATTTTTATTTATTTATTTATTTATTTATTTTATTTTATTTTTTTTGTCTTTTGTCCTTTTAGGGCCACACCTGCAGCATATGGAAGTTCCCAGGCTAGGAGTCGAAACGGAGCTACAGCTGCCGGCCTACGCTACAGCCACAGCCATGCCAGATCCAAGCCACATCTGCGAACTACACCACAGCTCATGGCAATGCCGCATCCTTAACCCACTGAAAAAGGCCAGGAATCGAACCTGAGTTCCTAGTCGGATTCGTTTCCACTGAGCCACAACAGGAACTCCTGGAAAAAACAATTTTTTAATTGAACCAGAGTTGATTTACCAAATTGTGTTAGCTTTGGGTGTACAGCAACGTGAGGGCTGTTGGGCCTTCACCCACCTCCTCCCGCTCTTCACCGCCTGGGTTTCCAGAAACAGCAACACTGGCTCTCAGAAGAGGATTGGGCCCCAACCACAGCAGAGGAGCAGAGGTAGAGTCTTCAACTGCGATGCTGTGGAGGGGATGGCAAGTCAGAAGAGAGAGGGTGGCATCCAGGTGGAGCGCACCAAGCAGCGTGTGCAAGGAGAGAGGCCTCTGTGGGTTTAGGGGTCAGCAAGTAGCAAAGGTGGCTGGTGTCAGGATGAGAGATGCAAAGGGGGGAAAACGAGGCAGGAGAGAGAGGCTGGGCCTGGCCCAAATGCCCTGCTTGAGGGTGGTGGGCGCCACGCAGAGTTTGAAACTAGACCTGTTTCATCAGAGCAGGGAGTGTCCCTGCTCAGAAAGAACAGCTCTGCTTTCCAGGAGAGGCCACTCTTCTCACTTGAGAGTCCTCCTTTGGTCTTTACAAAATGGCCAACAGGACCACATGCTTGGATGTTCCATTTGTCAAATGATATCCTTTGCTTCAACAGCAAAGCTGAGGCCGCGCCTGGCGCACCCTGGGTGGGAGAGTGGGACATTTTATTGGACAGTATTGAATTTGTTCAGACCCCTGCAATTCCCCTGGAAGGGGCCGTGGCTACGGGGTCAATTTACCCTCCGACCCAAAGCCACAAAGTTGATAATCAGCCGCCATCGTCTGTGGGGGAGATGAGCTCTGTGGCGGAGCTGTTCAATAAATCTGCTGTTAGCAGGGAAAGTGCTTACATGCACTTAAAAAAAATTAAACAACAAAATAAGAGCTGCTGATTGACAAGGCATCAATAAAGCTGTATGTGTGCACTGCTGACCTTCCCCACCCCCAGCTGCCAATCCGTGTTTATTAGAAATCAGTTCCTATAAATAGCTCGTGGCAGGGAAAAGAGTGAGCTGCTTCTCAGATGTAGGGTTGTGAGTGCTAACTCTTTAATACTTGGCTCCTGGTTCAATTTAGTTGATCGTTTGCTGCAGCTGAAATGTGGGGCAGCAGTAGTGAAGGGCTGTTGTCAGGAAGTAGTTAATAATTTTTTTTTATCTCCCCACCTTTGAAGCTTCCCATCCTTGATATTGTCTTCCTTTTCATTGACCGACTGAACCCCAGTTTGCTTTCAGGTTAGGTATGTTTTGAACTAAAAATCCATGGCTTTCCCATACTCCTCTGAAGTTTGGGTTGTCCACACAGTTCTGGCCAATGCAACACAAGCTGAGGGTTTCAGAGAAAATGTTTGCCAGCCTGATATAGGCACTACTTCCTTCTTCCTTGCATTTTTTCTTTCTGCCTGGAATATGGATATAAATCCGGAAGTACAGCAGCCATATTGTGACTATGAGGTTACAAGCTGGAGGATGAAGGCCACGACACTGAGGATGATGGAGCAGAAAGATGGATGTGGCTGAAGTCTCTGACATTGTTGTTGAATCACAGCTCTAGGCTGCCTATTCATAGATTTTTGTTGTGTGATAAAAATAAACCGTCATCTATTTAAGCCACTATGGAAGAAGGGTTGCCTGTTAGCTACAGTTGAACACATCTCTAACTTATGAAATCTTATTCCAGGATCTCATCTCAAATGTATGCTGTGAGGATGTACAGATCGCACGCCTGGCACTGCCACTATTTGGTGTGGGCAAAGAGGAGCAATATGATAATGAAGGGTTGAGTATGATGGCCCTTGTGTCAGCTAGAACTGGCTCATACCCAGCTGCTTTCACTAGATGTATGACCATGGTCAAGTCTCCTCACAGATCTTTGCCTTATCTATAAAATGGGGTCATAAAAGGCTGTTACAAGTATTTGATGGTGAATGAAAAAGCTCCATCTTGCAGGTCTTTACCTGAGGATGGATCAGCCACTTTGCTTGGGCCAGGAGGGCAAAGGCATGGCTGGGGAAGGTCCAAGAAGCAGACACAGGAGATGAACCACCATGGAGAAAGCTCAGAACAGAGAGCACCGGGCAGAGAGCCCTAAGACCAGGGATCCGGTTGGTCAGATATACACACCTTCTCATGATCCAGGAGGAAGTTCTATGGTGTGGGTTCCACCATGGATTATCTTCCTGGGCATCTGTCATCTCATTGCACCTTCATTCCACAACCTTTACCAGGCACCACTAGGCCCCAGATGCTGGACATTACTCTCTCTTTTCTTTTCTCATCACTCCTCTGAGTGGGTGTTGTTAACCCCATTTCACAGGGAAGGAAACTGAGGCTCACAGAGTTTACCTACTCATCACCTTTATTTATTCAGTGCATCAACAAATGTTTCCCGAGGGCCTGCTATCTACCAGCACTGTGCTAAATCTTCTCTGATTTAATCCTTAAAACGATATTGTGAAATGATACTGTTATCCTTAATTTTCAGGCTCAGAGAACTTATTGATTCCATTCATTCCTTCAATGAGTTCTGACATAGGCCAGCTGACCTCTACACCAAGGAGCAGAAGTGGCTCAGAGCATAAGCCAGGCCAGCTGTCTCCCTGGGAGGCTGTCCGTGCATCTCCTTTCCTCCTGGGGATGAGTTTTGGTCCATTGTCCCTCGTGTGCAGGCCTGGAGGTGGCGGGTTAGTGGGGCAAGACTTCTGGTGCCTTCCTAGAGCCCTACCCTCTGGCCTGACTCTCAGTTTTGCAGAGTTGATGGCCCTACCCTGGTTTGTTTTGGCCTCTCGTGTGCTTTTTAAGAGGCACCATCTTTCCCCATTTCACTGATGAAAACGAAGGCCGGTCCCATAGCCTGTGCAGATTGAAATCACAGACAAAAGTGTAGTGGATCCTACTGTGACCCACCTGAATGTCTATCAGGCTGGCAGGCTCAACCTTCAGTGACTGAGTATCTGCTGCTAATGGCTCACAGGTGCCCATGGAATTGTCTAGACAATTTTCCTTGGCCAATGGTAATGCTCTCTTGCCCGGGTGGTTAAACTCCCTAATTCCTGACAGCAACCAGCAGCCAATAACAGATCAACAGGATGGGACAAAAAGCCTGGACACCCTGCCTGAGAGTGGAACTGCCCCTGAGTTGTAGTCTATGCACTAGGCCTTCCCTGAGGCTAGACTCCAGCTGAGATCGAGTGCGTACATAACCTCCTGCCTCCACTCAGCTCTATTCCCCTCACTCTCTTTTTCCAGGGAAAAATCAATCACCCAAATCCCTGTTCTGGGCTCTGCTTCTTGGGAACCTGACTTAAGACATCTGAGCGAGACCTTGGAAATCATCTAATGCGAGTCTGCTCTTTACAGCGTCCTTAGAGTCGCAAGCCAGGATGGCTTACTGAAGGCCACCAAAGCTCTTACTGCCCCATTTTGTGATCACTTCTCTGCGTATGCATCTCTTTCTCTTGACTAAGTGATACTCCTGAGGACCGGACTGGGTCTTGGTCAACCTTGAGTCTTCATGCTCAGTGCCTGCCTGTGGTGAGCACCCACAATTAGTTAATATCCACCAAGTTCCATTATCTGAGACTGGGTATGTTGCCCTCTGGGACTAAAACAGGCTTCAGGAAGAAGGGAGTGGGGTGGGGGAGAGGGTACTGAGTAATCAGCTCCTTGAGTCTGTCGCACATTCATTCACTCAAAATCTATTCCACTGACTGCAGAGCACCTGCTCCGTGCCAGGCTCTGTTAGCTGTTTTCTATGATCCAAGACCATCCTGCTTCCCTCCCAACACTGCACTGAACCGTCCCTCACCCAGGTTACCAAGAACCTCAAGGTAGATAAATCCCAGAGACACCTTCCAAGCATCTTCCTCAACTTCATGGCTCATCGGACACTTCTGCCAAGTCAAGGTCATCTCTCTTCTTCGGTGTTCCCAGGAACAGCCCCAGGTCAGACACAGAAATAGTAGGCCCACCTGTGGAGGTGGTCTCAGCAGCAACTCCATCAGCAGAAGGAATGATGAAGAGCCAGGAGCGCTACCTACCACCATCTCCCTGCCTGGCTCCCTGGAGGGCATCTGGGAGGGGCCTTTCCCATCACTTCTGATGCCTGAACCAAGTTCATGTTCAAGAATGTATGTAAAGTTATTTGGGCCAAATTTCCATGTTAACTGTTCAGATCAGAAATGCTCAATGTCAGTTAAATTTGGTTGGATTATAGGACAACACAGTCAAGATCAAGAACATGTGGCCTGATTTGATTTAACCCAGAGAAGAAATGCCTTTTCCATTCTGCTCAGCTATAACATTATACATATAAAGATACATACCCGCTTGCTCTCTGCCAGAAATGTCAACTGCTTTTGATCTCTCCCTTAGATATTAAAGTTTCCCCTGCTCGCCCCTCTACTTGGCAGGCCCCTTAAGGGCTTTCAAACCAATAAACAAGCCTGGAGCTGCTGAGAGGGTGGAAGCTGGTTGCCTCTTTGAGCTGGAGCCCCATGGCCCGAAGGTCGTGTTTAATCAGCCTCAAGGTTTTGGTTAACACTGACTTGGAGTTTAAAATAGCATTTCAATAACCTCAGCCCCTTCCTGCTCCCCCATCAGCCATGGGAGGAGGGAGACAGAGGCCCCTGGGTTTGGGAGTTTGTGTGTTTGTTGTTAAGGTTCCGAAACAAATGAGCTGTGCTTGGCTGGGGGCCATGGTGGGGAGCTGCCCTCCTTGTCTCGGGAAGGGGTTTGGCCCAAATGCCAGTACCTGGTCCTGAGCACTCGCAATAATAGACTTATTGTATCAGAATGCCAGCTGGAGTTGAAGCTGCATTTCTTTCTTCTCTTCTTCTCAGACTCTAAAGATAAGTGGTGCACTTTAGAAGGGGGCACAGGGCCAGCCTCATGTATTTCCTAGTTATGCCCACAATATTGAGCAGAGGGTGAGAGCAGAAATAATCCAACCTTACCTACAAACTGATTGCAAACTCACCCGAGAGTGAAGCTGGTATAAAGCCCGTACTGCGGTTCCCTCCCTGGGAGGGGTCTTTTGTGAGTGCAAAGTCTCCTGAGATGGACATTGGCTGCTTCTGTACCCTCTGGTTCTCTGCCCTTTGACCTTCCTCCTGAAGGAGACTGGGGCTCCCCTGGAGGCATGATTCCTCACTCCAGCCTTGGAACCTGGTGTCATCTGAGACAAATTTGGTTCCTTGCATAGAGACTGCCTATTAAAGCATTCTTCCGATATGTTCTTTTCTTTAGATTATTACTTAAAAAATTTTTATTATAGTTCATTTACACTGTTCTGTCAATTTCTGCTGTACAGCAAAGTGACCCAGTCATACATATACATATATATATATATTTTCTTACATTATCCTCCATCATTTTCCATCACAAGTGTTTAGAAAAAGTTCCTGTGCTATACAGCAGGATCTCCTTGCTTATCCACTCCAAATGCAATAGTTCGCATCTATTAACCCCAAACTCCTAATCCTTCCCAATGTGTTCTTATACTTAGAATTATCCTCCTCATCTGGCCAAGCAGGGAGTTCCTGGACTCATCATCAGTATAGTATCAAAGAGTTCAGTCCCTCAGTATTAATCAGGATGGGTTAGGCTCTATTGCAGTAACAAAATAACCTCGATATCTCCATGCCTCAACCCAGCAGAAGTTCATCCCCCATGGAAAGTCCTGTGCAAAAATGAAGCAGCTCTCCAGAGCATCTGGTCCCCCTGCAGTCACTTAGTGACCCAGAAACCTTCCACTCTTTTAAGACGTGGCCTCCATGATCACCAAAGAGATGATTAGAAGGTGGAGAATCAGCTTTCAAAGGCTTTGCCCCAGAAGTAACACGCACCGCTTCTGCTCACAGGCTGTTGACTAGCACTGACCACAAGGTCTTATATACTGCAAGAGATCTGGGGCAACGTATGGATATTAGGTGGGCAGGAAATTCTTCTGCCACACACACCCTGTCTTCACATCTCTGCACCCTCAGAATCCCTAAGAGGACACATGGACTCTCTCTGGGCTAAGAGGAAACTCATTTCGGAAGCTATTGTTAGGGCAGGACTGAGCATGCCAGCACCTTGAGGCAGAGGATGGAAAGATCATCTCTATAATAACAATGACAACTACTATTTATTTAGTGTTTTCTATGTGCCAGGTAGGTACTTAACTTTGGCACACAGTATTTCATTTTATCCTCTCAAGAGCCCCATGAGGAAGTTGCAGTTATGAATTCCTGTTAACTGCAGTAGAGAAGGTGAGTGATTTTCTAAGTCTCTTAGTCCATATCCATGCTCACTATGCCCCACTCAGGTCACTGGTCCCCAAAGCCCTAGTTGTTCAGGTATCAACTCCGAGGGGTTATCCTACCTTCAGAGAGGATGAAGGAGAAGGAGCTGATGGTGGGCGGCCTCAGCAATCTCCAGACCCCTCATCGCCTTGAGACTCTGCTTCTAGGGTTTTGCCAGATGTACCTTCCCAGCAGACCCACATCTCCAGAGGTAGGTGCTTAGCGATCGGTGGCTCCAATCCTGCCCACATGCACAGAGGATTTGGCTGAGGATGTCACCAGAGCCTTGGCCTGATGGTTTCAGAGAATTCTCATACTGCAGGGCCTGGCTTAGGGTGGGCTACGTGGAAGGGTCTTCCGGTCAGTGGAAGCTGCCGAAGCTGATTGGCTGGCTACACTCAAGGCTGGGCCCCCACTGGGCTTCTAAATCCAAGGTGGGTGGGAAGAGTTGTGGTAGATCCCTGCAAGGAAGAGACTCTGAGCCCACCGTGTCCCCCATACCCCACCCCTGCTCCACCAGCCTTCGATCCCTGCTGGGCCTTCTATTGCCATAGCTGCCCGCAGACGCAAGAAGCCCCCACCTAAGGTTCTGCTGGTCTGGTCACTTCCCTCTGAGCATCCACATTCCCACTGCCCAGGCTGAGCCCCAGGAAGGATGCAGCCGCGAGATGCTGCTAACAAGACCCCACTTTCAGGGCAGGCTGCTTTGTATTTTTTTATGAGATGGTCAGTCAGGGGCAACCACAAGAGGAGACCCAGGAGAGGCTTGGGAAGACAAAATTTATTATATGCACAAGTCCTAGAGACAGGAGGTAGGCATGCCATGCAGGGCCAGTGAGAAAGACACCAAGGTGACAGGAGGCAGAAGACAGGAAGGGGGCAGGGAGCACTCAGTCATGGCCCTTACTGAAGATTCAGAGGGAAAGATGAGGCAGGACACTGGGCCGCCTCGGATTGGCTAGTGGGAATCATTTCAGCAGGTTTGCACTACAGGGCTGGTCTGTGGCTGACTGGCTCCTGGCCCAGGGATGATGAAGGCTGAGGAATTCTGGCCTCCTGGAGTGCAAGGCCAAATAGGGGAGGGAGAGCTCAGATCAATTAGTTTGTATCACCAAGTCCTGTTCCAGGCTGGGCCCTTGATGTCTCTAGGAATTGGCTGCCTGGGAAACGCAGTCTTGACCCAGCCAGAGAGGGTTTTTAAGATGTGCATCATAATATATAGAAAATGGAGAAAAATATACATAAATATACAGTATGCAGGCCCTGGTAAGAGCAGGTAGTCAAAGCTTAGAACAGGGAGTTTCCACTCTGGTGCAGTGGAAATGAACCCGACTAGTTCATAAGGATGCAGGTTCGATCCCTGGCCTCACTCAGGGGCTTAAGGATCCTGTGCTGTGGTGTAGGTCGCAGATGTGGCTCAGATCCCACATTTCTGTGGCTGTGGTGTAGTCTGGCAGCTGCAGCTCTGATTTGACCCCTAGCCCGGGAACTTCCATAAGCCCTGGGTGTGGCCCTAAAAAGCCAAGCAGGAAAAAAAAAAAAAAAAAAAAGCTTAGCACAGTTAAGGCCCAGGATAAGTAGTATCCCCATTTTGCAGAGAGGTGGAAACTGAGGCCCAGACAACCTCAGACTTGTGTGCAGGCTCAGAGTCAGTAAGGGACAGGGGGAGACTTGTCTGCATTTGTTCACTCAAGTCCCTGTGCTCCTCCCAGCTCAGTGGTCTGGGTGTCTTCCTCTGCCTCCTTCCAGAAACTCTGGGAAGGCTTCTGGTCCAGAAAAAAAAAAAAAAAAAAAGGACCCCAAACTCACTTCTGGGTGAGCAGCTGGGGTTCTGATGAGCTGTTCTGACCCCAAAGACAGCACAGTGCTTAACCGGAAGGGATGGACCACAAAGCGGGGGATGGCTTGAAGGCCAAGAGGGAGGGAGAGAACTTTCAGGGGAGAGCAGGGCACCTTGCCGCTGCTCCAGAACCACAGCTACCGTCTCTTGGGCTCCCCTAACCCCCAACCTGAATGGAAGTGCTAACATGTTTTCTTTGATTCTGTACCTGCTTTCTTTCCCCACTCCCAGTTGATGCTGAAACATTTTCTTGAAATATTTCAGTGACTCCAAATAAGATGAGGGAGGAGCCTCTGGGGGCTTATGGCCCTGAATTACTTTATTGTTTAAGGCCACACCATGGGCTCTCCAAAGGGCCTGGGTTGAGGAATTAACTAGAAAGCCTGGGAAAGGAAGCCCCCACCCCATCAGGGTCCAGGCAGGCATGCTCTTCCATGCCCAAGTGGAGGGGAGCTAGTAACATCCCCTCTGAGCATCTGGAACCAGATGCCTCCGAAAGCCTGCGGATTACTTGCCTGGCATGCACACGCGACCTGCTAATTAAGTTTTACTATTTACCTCTGGAAAGAGAAGGGGCTTCCTGGACCCTGGAGAGGACCCGACCCCTCCCCTCTCTCCTCTCCATCCTCCACCCCCATCAGGTCTGGAAACTCTTCTGGTTCCAGAAGAGAGGGTGGGTAAATCTTTGGGGTCTGGAGAAGAGGAGAAATTACATAAGTCCATGCCTACCCCCTTCTCCCTGGGCTGCCCCTAAAGCTAAAGAGCAATCCTAGAGGGTAGGGGGCAAGTGAATGAAGAAGTTCAGACAAAGCTAATTAGATCCTTCTTGTTACTTGACCTTGATCTCTCTGAAGGTCATTTTCCTCATTTGTAAAGTGGAGGAAATAATCCCATCTACCTGTGAGAATTGTTGGGAGGATTAGAGGAGAGAGTGTTGGTGTGAAAGAGTCTGCTAGATGCCCAGCCAATGTGCGGTTTGCCCTTTCTCATTACCTACAGGCCTATGAGTCTTTTTTCGGCAGCAAATTGCCCAGATAAAAGACTATACCTCCTGGCTTCCCTTGCAGCTAGGGGTGACCAGAGAGATATGAGTGGAAGTTATTGGTGGTGGGGTGAAGTTTTTGGGAACATTACAGGGGTCTGTCTTAACTGAGAGACAAGCCTATTGCTCCCTGATTCATTCTCCTTGCACAGAATGCAGAATTGATGGCTGGAGCTCCAGCAGCCATCCTGGAATATAAAATGATCTTGAAAATAGATCTATGTGCTGAAGATGGTGGAACAAAAATATGGAGATATCACACTGGCCCTAGACTTTCTGTTTCTGGATTTTCTCTAGGGGATGGAGAATTAACCTCTATTTTTGTTTAATTCAGGGATTCTCAAGCTCTAGGCCACATTAGGATTACTTGGAGAAGAAAAAATTACTTGGAGGTCTAGTTAAAACAAAGATAGCTGGGCTCCAGCCCCAAGAGCTTGTGATTCGGTAGGCCTGGGGTGAGTCCTCAAAATTTTATTTCTAACATATTGCCATGATGCTCTGGTGCTGGTGTGGGTAGTACACTTTGAAAGTTACTAGTTCAAGCCACCATCAATCAGGTGTTCCATTTTATAAAGCAGAACCCGGATTTCCCATCATGGCCCAGCCGTTAGTGAACCGAACTAGTACCCATGAAGACACAGGTTCGATCCCTGGCCTTGCTCAGTGGATTAAGGATCCAGCGTTGCCATGAGCTGTGGTGTAGGTCACAGACGTGGCTCGGATCCTACGTTGTTGTGGCTCTGGCGTAGGCTGGCAGCTATAGCTCTGATTGAACCCCTAGCCTGGGAACCTCCATATGCCACGGGTGTGGTCCTAAAAAGACAAGAAGACCAAAAAATAAAAATAAATAAAGCTGAACCCAATTCTAACTTGCATAACATGGTAAGGGCTTCACACTTAGTAAATGTGATCAGTATTTTTGTACAGACACGAAATGATAGCAAAGGGCTCTCTGGTCCCCTCCTGGGACCCAGCCACGGCAATCAATCAGAGGCTCCAGGAGCTAGAAGGGAGGGTGAAGCTCACATGATGACTGGTTTGCTTCCCACCATTGTAGGGCAGCCTTGGCCTTGAGAACCACAAGGAGACTGTGTGGTCCCAAGACCTTGGCGTGGGGAGAGGTTGAGGCTGCACCTTGCACAGGCCCATCACATACCATTTCCCATTCCTCTGAATTTCCCAGAAACATAATAATATGCTACATGATGAGGAAACTTTTTTTTCATGTCTTTAAAGCCTTGCCTTAAAGAGGGACCATGTGTAAATCCAAGTGCTCTGTGTGTATTATCTCATTTAATCCTCATGACCCATTTCGCAGGGGAGGAAACTGAAGCTAACAAAGGAGACTAACTTGTCTACAGCCGCAAAACACTAGTGAGCAATGGAGCTTCAATTCAAACTGGAAATGTCACACTCCAAACAGGTCTTTAAAGCTGGAGTTCGCCTGCCTTGGCATTGGGCTCTGTTCAACTCTACTCCTGGAAATAAGAAAACAAGAAGGCTTTGGGGCAGCTTTGGATGAGGCTGGGGAGAGAGTCTGTGGACCCTCACTGAGGACTGAACATCAAGCCCTGGAGAGGTCGAGGGGAGGCAGCCCGTGCTCCAGGCAGGTGGGCTGTGTTGACGGATTGGAAACCGCGCGTCTCCCGCAGTGAGGGGGTCAGTGGCCCTGCACCGCCAGCTGTTCCAATAAAATATGAAGTTCAGAAACTCCAGGCCATCTTCTCTCTCCACTGAGTGATGACCTTGTAATTGGCTCTCAAGCTGGCTTGATTTATCAACTCCAACCTGGGCAGCCGGAAAAGGATGAATTAGCTCCTGAGGCCTGCCATTGAGAGCAGGGTCCCTGGGATCAGCGATGCCATGGGCATGGGGGCCGTTTGTCACCACCAGGCCCTACTTAATTGTGGGAAGATGAAGCGAGGAGGGGTCGGACTGCACTGTATAAATCATGGTCTTTTCTAGTACAACCTGGGGCCTAGGCGGCCAGGACGATGCTCCCCCGGACCTAGACCTGCATCTCTGCCCTTCCCTGCCCCACTTCGCGAAAGAGGCAGGCTGGACATAGGACTCGAGGGAGGCACGGGAGAGCTAAGGTGTTACTGCCTCAGGGGAACCTGGTATACTTGGCGGTCGGCATCCTGGGTTCAAATCCTGATTCTGCCCCTTAGCAGCTGAGTAAGGGACAGTGGCCAAGTCGCGAACCTCTGTCCCCTGGACACAGCAGGGATAAGAGTGCTGAGTTTGGATTTGAACCTGGCTCTGTGGTCTTGGGCAAGTTACTTTCTCTGTGCCTCAGTTTCCTCAACTGAAAAACAGGGATAATAATAGTACTTAAACTCCTCATTTCCTGCGGCCACCATGACAGGTCACCCCAATCCAAGTGACTCAACACAGCAGAAACGTATTCACTTACAGGTCTAGAGGCTAGACGTCCACAGTCAAGATGTTGGCCGGGCCGTGCTGCCTCTGAAGGCTCCAGGGCAGAATCTTCTTTTGCCTCTTTTGCCTTCTCATGGCTCCAGAGTTCCTTGGCTTGTGGCTGTGACACTCGAGGCTCTGCCTCTGTCTTTGCATGGCCTCCTCCTCTTCTTGGTCTGTTTCCTTCTTCTGTCTCTTAGAAGGACACTTGTCATTGGATTTAGGGCCCACGCAGGTAATCCAGGGTGACCTCATCTAAAGTCCCTTAACTTCATTACACTTGCTAAGACCCTTTTTCCAAATAGGGCACATCCACAGATTGCAGACTTTAGGACTTGGGCTTAGCTTCTTGGGGGTCACCATGAAACCCACTGCAGGGGCTCCTGTGAAAATTAATGAGTTAAAATTTTGTAAAGTTCTAAGAAAAGGGCCTGGCACACAGTAAGTGCTGTACAAGTATTTCATACGTGACTATGTGTATATGTAATATTATACATTGTATAAACACATATATTTATATAAATATAAAATTATATAATGCTATATTTATATATTTATTAATTTAATAAATGTAACATCTTAATATATAACATATTAATATACATATTAACATATACATTAGCACATACAATCACTCTACATATATACACATATAGAAATAAC
Organism: Phacochoerus africanus; assembly: GCF_016906955.1. NCBI lineage: Eukaryota > Metazoa > Chordata > Mammalia > Artiodactyla > Suidae > Phacochoerus > Phacochoerus africanus. The sequence goes on from NC_062551.1 coordinate 30,178,859, forward strand.
AATACACATTTTGGAGTTCCCGTTGTGGCTCAGTGGAAATGAATCCGACAAGGAACCATGAGGTTGTAGGTGTGATCCCTGGCCTCGATCAAAGGATCTGGCATTGCCGTGAGCTGTGGTGTAGGTTGCAGACGCGGCTCGGATCTGGTGTTGCTGTGGCTGTTGTGTAGGCTGGCAGCAACAGCTCTGGGAATCTCCATATGCTGTGGGAATGGCCCTAGAAAAGACAAAAGAAAAAAAAAACAAACGGTACACATTTTGTAGCAAGTTGGGCTGTTGGAAGGATTAGAGTGATGATGATGATACAATAGCTGTTGCTTTGCTCAAGGCACTTGATACCTGATACTCTTTATTTTTATTTTTATGGCTGTACCTGCAGCATATGGAAATTCCTAGGCCAGGGATCAAATCTGAACCATAACTGCAGCAATGCCAGATCCTTTAACCTGTGCCAGGCTGGGAATCGAAACTGTGCCTCCCCAGGGACCCAAGCCGCTGCAGTTGGATACTTAACACAGTGCACCACAGAGGGAACTCTAGTAGATACCCTTTAAATGGTAGCTTTCATTATTATGAAAGCCGGGACTGGGGGTGGGATGGATCCGTCACTCCTTTGTTCCACAGTTATTTATTGAGCATCTGCTATGTGCCAGGTGCTTGTTAGGCACTGGGGAGACAGAAAGGGATTTAAAAAGAGAGAATCCTCTGCCCTGATGGGACTTTCATTGCAGTGGGGAAAACAGACAAACAGACAAATAAGCAAATAAATATATGTATCGTGTAACAGTAGCCAGTGATAAGGGGAAAGAAAGGGAAAATTAACACTGCAAATAACAACTGCAACTGTAACCCCGAATCTAACTACGTCCGGGTAGAGGATGAGCCCACGGTAGAGGATGAGCCCACGGAGAGACAGATGTGAAGGGATAATTCCAGCCTACCATGTGAGGGTCTGTAAGCAGGAGAGAGGGGTGGCCCTGACAAGACCGTCCAGGAAGCCCTCAAGGTGGAGGAGAAGAGGAGGGCCCCGTAGCCAGAGGCAAGTGGAGAGGAAGAAGGCGCTCCGGCAGGCAGAAACTCTATGGAAAGAATACAGCAAAACTCTATGGAAAGAACACAGGGGTGGGGAGGGGGTGCGCTGACCTGGTGGGGCTTGGCTTCAGGGCTAAGGCACACTGGCCTGGCCGGGGTGGGGACAGTGGAGGGTGTGGACTGGCCGAGCTGCAAAGGGTGTTGGGGCCCTGCAAGGTCTCTGAGTCTCATCTTGCTGCCACCAGGGTGCCAAGTTGCTCTGGTCTGACGGGAATATTCCTGAACCTTTGTGCTCTGCTTGAAACTGGACTTCTGAGAAGATGGGGACAAACTGATGGGGGGGGGGGAGGGGACACAGAGCACAGGAAGAAGGCAGAATATTGAGCCATCGGGAATGAAATAAACAGCATATTTAACATTTATTTTGTACTAAGTGCCAGACACCAGGCTGAGAACTGCCTCTGCGTTGTTGTCAGATATAATCCTCACATTTGTAAGGAAATGAGGCTCAGAGGGGTGCGGTAACCTGCCTGGGGTCACACAGCCAGTAAGTTACTTCCCTGGAGAAACCCCTCTCCTCACTGGCCTGCAAGGTGGTGTGATCTGGCCTCAACCTATGCCCTTGACCCCGTTCCCTTCTCCTCTCCCTCTCAGGCCCCTATTCCTGCCACACCACCCTGAGCAGTTCTACCACCAGCCCAGTTCACCCTCCCCCTGGGGCTTTTGCACATGCTGCTCCCACTTTTTCTGCTGGTTACTTCTTATTCTGAATGCTCCAGCGTGGATGTCACCTCCTGGAGGAGTGGTGGGAGCCACACCCATGAAGGCCACCCAGGATTCTGGCTCTTGTGGTTCATGGTGGACAGTTCTGGAGCACCCTGGCAGGGGCTTATCCCAAATGCCACCCCATCACCAAAATTTTCTGACTCCAGCTTTTTCCACAACCTTGGCAGATGCCCAATCTGTGTGTATTGTGGGGAGTGGTGGGCAGCGGGGGAACTGGGTCGAATTAATCACCCACTCAACCAATGAGGGACAGATGGAAGTTGGCAGATAGATGTCACAACTTCCAAACCTTCAGAGCAACAATCTGAGGCACCTCTCAGAGGCTCAGGAGCTCAGAGAGTCCCCAGGGGGACTGTGTCCCAATGGGCCACAGAGATAAACCACTTGCTGAAACATGCTTTTATTTTTTGCTTTTCTCCCTTCTCTCTCATTTATCTTGCTTCCTGGGTTATTTGCCAAAGAAGGAAAAAAAAAAAAAAACCAAAACATGGGTTTACATAAAAATGGGTGCACAAAAGTTCATAGACCCTTTAGTTGGAAAAGCCAAAAAGTAGAAACAGCCTAAGTGCTTTGCATGTGGGGAATGGATAAACAAGCTGTGCTTTACCCACATGATGGAATACTACTCAGCAATAAAAAGGGATGAGCAGCTGACAGCAACTGACATCTGGTGCATTCCAGATGTGTCATGTCAAGTGAAATGGCTACAGTATGTAGGACCCCATTTCCACACCACCCTGAAAACAGCAAAACTCTATGGAAAGAATACAGGGGTGGGGAGGGGTCAAATACAAGGGTGGGGAGGGGACAGATGTTGGGAGAGGCAGAATCTCTTCTCTACTTTGTGACAGTAATTACACAACTGTGTTTGTTAAACTAGCAGAATTATACACTCTAAGGGTGCCTTTTACCGAATGCAAATTACACCTTCATTTATAACTGAAAACAAAATTTATCTGAAGAAAAGCTTCTGTTGCTGCAGAACAAAAGCTGGAAAAATCTCCAAATTGAGGCAATTTCAAGGTTTTTCCCAGGGGGCTGGTGTGGGGTCCTGGGAAGAACCAGCCACTGCCCTGCCCTGCTCTGAGCTGAGACCTGGGGCTTGGTCTGTGGGTCCGACACCCTGTGTCTGGGCATCTGCTGGGTGCCTGAAAGACACTGGTTCTCCCACCCCGCCCCTGTGTGGCCTCCACTGAACAAACACTGACCCCTGCTGTCCCCATCAGTTCTTCCTTTCTTTCAGCCTGGTCTTGGGGCCAGAAAATTGTGGTTCATCCTCAGATCTGTGGGAACTTTGGGTGCAGAGACGGGCAGCTGAGGCTGGGATGAGAGCTGGCAGCCAGTGATTTCAGGGGATGGAGAAAATGCTGGAACCAGGCTTGTGCCCCCTCTAGGCCTGGGGCTGGCAAGGGGCAGGGCCGGAAGCCCAGGGGCTCCCAGGATCACCTTGCTGTGGACTTGCCTAGTCCGAGTTCCCCTGCCCAGGCCTGGGGTTGAGGTAGAAGAAGGAATCAAGAGATTCCATAGATGAAGGCAGCCAGAGAGAACAGACTGACACCGCTCTTGGCCTCAGTCTTCCTAGCTGTTAAATGGGAACATTGAGCGTCACTCTTCTACCTCACCCATTTATTCGCTGAGGTAATGAGCACTGGCACTGTAGTGCATCCTGGGCAAAAAGGAATGAGCGTCACTGCTGGGGTCCCCGGCCCCACAGAGCTCACAGACCCACAGTGGGGAGGTTCATGGCAAATGCGGTACCAACAGGCTGCAGACATGACCAAGCCCAGACTGTGGAAGGACATGTCATTGGTTTACTGTTTACTTTGTCTTGGGGAACTAGGCGAGGCGAGGCTGGTGGGGAGCTGGGTTGGGGGAGTGGGCTGTAGGATAAGGTAGTTTCTGGACTTCCTTGGCAACTCCTCTCTCACCCTCTCATCCCTGGGGACCCCCTCAAGCTGTCCCTGGATGTTTTGGATGAGATGACACCAGCCCTTCTGGGCAGGGGTGGCCCTATTACTTCTGGAGTGATCATGGCCAGAGAAAGAGGAAGCCCACGGGGCCAGCGGCAGTGTGACTAAGACTGGGTGGTCATGTGTGTACACTTGCCGAAGTGGGTGTTGGCATGTGTGTAGCTACATGTTCATATGAGCATGTATGTGTGTGTGCGTGTCTGTAAGAATGAGTGGACACTGTTCTATGGATCTCTACCGTGTGTGTGAGTGTCCACACGTGAATGTGTCTGTGGCGCACGTGGGTGTGTGCATGACACCGTGGCCTCAGTGAGCCTCCGTGTTCCTGTGTGTGCACATAGCCTGAACCTGCGTGCATTTCTGCATGAGCTTCTGTACATATTTCTGGACCTGCAGGGAAATGCTGTGTGTCTGCATGCGTCTGTGAGAGCGAATGTGACCTGCGTGTGTGTGGTGGGGACCAGACTCCCAGGATCGGGATTCCCCTCCCAACAACCCAGGACCCTTGTCTGAGGAAGGAGCGGACGGCCCAGGCAAGCACAGCCCTGCCTTCTTCTGGGGGAGCAGAGCGGAGTCTCCCCAGGTAAGAGCAGCACCGCCCCTCCCAGCAGGCTTGGACCGGGTGGGGCACAGTCAGCCAAACGGTGCCGATCGCCCTTCATGTGGTGGCTCGGGCCTATTTCTGTCTTGTTTGGCTCATCCTGGCCGGGTGTTCCCGTCCAATAATGCCCTGTTTCTCCACCCGGCTATTTCGGCGGAGGAATGTGCTGTTTGTGTCTCAAGCAGAAAACCCCAAACCCCCATTATGGTTAGCTGTCCTGCGGCTCCAAGCAGCCACTCACTTATTTAGGTTTCTCCTGGTCTATATTTGTCGACGGATGACATGTTGAACTTGGAAGGCATGGCTTGAGGGGTGGGGGGCGCGGGGACCAGGGCCTCTTTAGGGAGGCGGGGGCATCATCTCAGTCCCCCTTACAGGGTGCAAGGCAGCTTTTGACTTCCCCGCTAGGGGGAGCTGGCCTTTCTGCTCTCCTCACCTCACCTTGGGCCACCAAGCTGCCCCTGTCAAGGGTCCCCCGGTCCTTTGGCCTCAGCGTGGCGTCCAGGCCAGCTTCTCCTTGTGGTGCTGGCCTCAGCTTCAAGCCTCTCCCCTCTCCACCCCGTAAGCCCCGCTCCACGCACCCACAGCAGCACAGGGGCAGGCAGGGTACAGGATCCAGAATGCAGCTGCTATAAACCTCGGCTCAGCCGCATCCTGGCTGGGCTCCTTAGCGAGTTACTTCTCTTTTTCATCCATGAAGTGAGGGTAATACTCTATTTCACTGGTTTAAGACACACATTTTCACCCTCTGACACTGGTCTTACAAACAACAGCCTTGGCATCATTTAACTGGTTACATTCGTTCTGTCTTCATGGTACATTGAATAACAGTGTTTATAATTAATGGCATTGCGGGCTCTATGAAATATGCTAGTATGATACTAGTGCTATAACAGATGGCACATGCAAATTAAGATAACATGAGGAGATTCTAACAAGGAAACACATCATGGAGGCAGGATGTAGGGACTGGGACTGGTCAGAGAAGGGTTTTTAGGACCTGGGACCTCAAGACAGAGGTTGGGGGAGTGGTTCCCAGAACACTGAAAGAGATGGTTGGTACAGAGGGCCATTGATGGCAGTGACCTTCAGTGGGGGGGCGGGGGCACACAGCCAGGCTGGGGCAGGCTACTGGCTCTACTGTCTATTAGCTCGATGACTTTGGGCAAGTTATACAGTTTACCTGTGCTTCAGTTTACTACTCATCTGCAAAATGGGCATAATAATGGCTCCTCCCCCGTAAGACTGTTGCCCAGGCTTAAGTAAGAAAAGACACACACGAGCTTAGAACTCCTCAGTAAAGATGGCCTGTCTTCGCCTCATCATTGCACTAATTGTGCCTGAAATAGTGCTTTCTGCCTTGGTTCCCAGCTGCGCTGGTTCCCATCCTAACTCTGTAACTAACTGACTGTCCATTTTCCTGACTGTTTTGTGAGCTACTTGGTATCCTGGCAATAAGTTTGGTTTTGCGTGTGTGTGTGTGTACACACACACACGTGCATGTTTAAGCTAGCTAAAGTTGATTTCTGTTGCTTGCCACCAGAAAACCTTAACTCTACAGTGACACAGCAATAATATAGCACTGAGTCAGGGTTCTACTGAGTCAGGGTTCTACCTAACTCAGTGATGAAACACTCTCTGCTCACTGCGGCATGCCAGCCCCTCCCCCACCTCGACCCAGCCCACCCGGCCCCCCAGGACAAGAGCACAGAGGGCAAACTACCACCGAGACTGTCTGATTGACATTCGAGGAGAGGATCAAGAGCCCTGCTCCTTCCACTTTTCCCTCCTCCCTTTCCTTCAACCCTCAGCACCTCAAAGTCCTAGAATCTTCTAGAACCCTGTCTCCCCAACAATTGGGTCCAGGGCCCACTTTGGCCAAACCCAAAGTCCCCAGACCCTCTGTCTCATCCTATCCCACAGCCAGAAGGAAAGAGAAGGCAGTGGTGACAGGGAAGGGCCCCATGGGAGCCGCTGCAGGAGCTTCATGTATACATCGGCTGGAGAAATAAGGGCACGGGGTGATTCATAACCGAAATGCAACACCTACATGTTTCAGAGTCTGGTAGTTATTGGAAAATGATGGGCCCCACACTCCGCTGGTGCAAATATGCATCCCTACATGCTGTGGGGTTAACCAACCACCCACCACAAGCTGCAGTGATGACGAGGGAACCAAACCAACAGCGCTTCCTAATTAAAGTGTAAGAATAGCAGCAACTAAAAACCAGGACCAGCCCGAGGCAGCCCTGATGGGCCGAACATCTCAAGAGTGACATCTCCGCCTGTGGGAACATGTGGTAGCATTTTGCGATGCTGCCAAGCGACGCATGGCAGCCCGACCTCTTCGTCAAGTGCTGAGTCAAGTCTTCAGGAAGCTCTCCTAACCTGCTAATTTTCGGTTATAAATACCAAACTTTAGTAGCCTTTGTTGACTCACTGGATCGGTTGGTGAGTGGATACTTGTCTGTAGGATTGTGTATTATGTGCTGGAGAGAGGCTCTTTACTTGGAAAGATCACTCAATCTAGAGCCTGGAGCGGTAGGGAAATTAGCCTAAAATAGTCACATAAAAGTCCAAAGACATTCTAGAAACCTTCCCTTCACGTCCGGCTCAGCACTAATGTACGTTTTCACTCTAGTGATCGGCTGCCAGCTGAGCTCTCAGGGGAAGCATATGCTGTCTGGTGGGGAGAGGGTTCTGTGGCATCTCCCAGCAAAGGAGAGGTGCTAGCTCTTATTAGGGAAGGGCGAGTCACCCCCGAAAACCCAAGGGCCCGTGAGGATTGCAGAATCCACATTCTCAAGGACATCCATCCCAATGTCCCCATCCATAGTTTAGGGCCCCAGGTTTCCCAAACCAAGGCACTGGCCTTTGCATCACTGACATGCTTTGGCGTGGCACCTGGAAGTCTCTGGAGGCAAGCAGCTCTTACAATCAAGCCTTTTGCTCATGGTGTCCACCTTTCCGGGGACAGGGGATAAAGGCCTCCTTGTGAGCTACCACCAAAGCTCTCAGGTCCTCATGCTCGCTATTAATGGCTTGTGAGTTGCCCTCAGCTTCTCATGATCCGGATGCAGGCTGCAGGGGTCAACTCAACTTAGCATCAACCAGCTGGCACCCCTGTCTTGGTGGGCGGAACTCAGTTCATGTTTTTCAAATGCCTGCGCCATTGCACCTGCCCCAGCATTCTTCTGCAGCAGGACGCTTTCCTAGATCATTCAGGAAAAATCTTTGACATTGGAGCTGCCACGCTGTGCCAGGGGTTATCCGGCTCCACCCACCAACCAAGACAGCATCTTCTTCTCCCACCGGGTGCTGGGAGAGTCAGTCCCTAATCCACACCTTACTATCTGTTTTCTCAGGCCTCTCCTGCCATCAGAGTTCCTGTCCGAAAAGCAAATGCCAAGGAAAGAGAGGGGAAAGGAAAGTCACGGAAGGGTGGTGGAAGGCTGAGCGGTCTCGCGGGGCGTCTGTCATGGGCTGAGAGCAGCCGCTGGGACAAAGATGGGGATGGATTTCAGATCAGCCAAGACATATGCCCACCTCTAGAGCAACAAGAATCCTGCAGAGTGCCATGTGCTGACTGGCTCAGATAAGCCAGAGTCCCCTCCTGGAGCCGGGAATGGGATGGATGGATCCTGAACAAGACCTGTGTCCTCGGGAGGGAGGAAAGGGCAGGGGCGCTGGGAAGGCCATCAACCACGTCCACTACAGAAGCAAGCTTAGGGGAGTTCCCATCATGTCTCAGTGGGTTAAGAACCTGACTAGTATCCATGCGGATGCGGGTTTGATCCCTGGCCTCGCAGTGGGTTAGGGATCTGGCGTTGCTGTGAGCTGTGGTGTAGGTTGCGGCTCAGATCTCAAGTTGCTGCAGTTGTGGCTCCTATTCAACCCCCAGCCTGGGAACTTTCAGAGGCTGCAGGAGCAGCCCTTAAAAAAAAAAAAAAAAGGCGAAGTGACTTTAAGAACAAAACCCATTCTTGCAGATGGAGGAAGCAGGGGTCTGGAGGGGAGAAAAGAGAAATGTGCCCTGGCTCTCACTGTGAAATGGGGCAGAGACGGGACGGATCCATGTCAGTCTCTTTCTGGCACAGTTTCACACCATGGTTTCCTGATGGCCTTGGAGTGCCCAGCGCTGCACCAGGCCAGGGGATCTGGGCCCTGCCCCTCCGGAGCTGGCTTGGTGCAAGCCCTCCTTTCCAGCTCGCTTAGCCATTTTGGTTTCCGGAGTCCCATCCGGGATCTGGCCGCTTGTCCCTGGAACACAGGATCAGCATGCGGGGATGAACTCGCAGCTAGCTCTTGTGAGATATTTTAGAGTGATTAAATGCAGCAATAACTCCTCACTTTCTCTTAAGGCTCATTTCCTATTTCTCTATTAAAGGGAATAAAAACCCATCCTGGAAGGCTGCCCGACACCCTCTTTGGGGAAGGAGGTGAGATCGGAGGCCAGTACTAGCCAAGGTCAGATGGAGTTTGCCTGTGAATCCCCTGGGAGGCTGGCCTGTCAGGTGGCCACCCCGACCTGAGCCAGCTCTCTGGAAGTGATGCCTGAGCTCCTTCTGCTGTGACCTGGGCACTAGGGATTGTTCAACAATGGGGGCTGGACAGCTGACCTTCCCAGTTTGGCTCAGGAAGCAGCATTAGCTCCATCTCAAGTGTACCACCTAAATCATCTGCACCCTCCTGCAGGCCTGCCAGAAAGTTCACCCTTTGGCATTTTCTCTTGGGGTTAATTCTACGCTTAGATATTTGCTCTTGGGGTTGTCTCTCGGCAAGCCACCTGCTTTAAAAGAGGAATACTCCTTGGAAAAAAGATCCAGTATCAGCGTTAGTTGGGAAAGGGTGTTGGACCCAGGTTAGAGGTCTGCATTTGAATCCTGCACTTGCCACATAGAAGCTGAGTGATCTTGAGCAAATCACTTCCCCTCTTTGAGTCTCAGGCCTCTTATATATCCACTGTGAATACTTATCCTTACAGGACCTCTCTCTCGGGGCTCTTGTGAAAGTCCAATTGAATAATGATTTTAAAAGGGGCTTTAGAAGCTGTGAAGCTGTCTTAGGTTAGGCTAGGCTGTGCTAGAGTCACAAACCCTGAATTCTCAGTGGCTTAACACGTAATTATTTTTTTCTCATGTCAACGTCTCTAGTTCCATCTTTTGGCTTCATTATCTCAATTCATGGCTTCCCAAGTCACCAAAGCAGGAGTTTAAGATCTGGAGGGTCCACACCAACCTGTAAATGCTTTGGATCTAAGCGACAACTTGTCACTTCTGCTCCCAGCCTATTAGTCAGAATTAGTAACTGGCTCTTCCTGACAGCAAGGGGACTGAGCAATGCAGGGAGCATATGCATGTTTGGTAGGCTGTCAACGTCTCCACTGCCAAAGAGTTTTATAATTCAGAGGAATTACTGTTATTTGGAATAAGGCTAGCAAAAGCAACTGTCTCTGACCCTGGCTTGTTTTTACTGGGAGCAGGAGCAGGGATGGCGGAGCAGTGAAACTGCCTATGTGACAAGATAAGGGTCTTGAATGCTCAGGGCAAGAAGGAAGGAACCAAAGAAAATATCTGCCCCATTGTAGAGCAAGTATGGGGTGCCAGGCCGAGCCTACCCAGAATGCATTCTCTGCTGGAGGTAAGCTGTCCAGCACCAGGTTGCCACAGTCCGCTGGCTTCCGCCCAGGGTCTCACTAGCATTCCCTGGTCCCCACCAAGGCAAGCCCAGGGCCCTTAGTTCCATCTGTGGCTACAGGCCAGTTTTGTTTTTAATCTCCAACCCATCAGGGACTTCTGTAAGGTAACAATGACAGCAAATTACTAGAGAAGTTAAGCAACTTAGAAATTAATCTGGAAAATAACAACACTAGCCTAGAACAAAATTGCTCTAGCCAATAACCCAGTGAATATAAAAGTCGTTTTGAAAAAATTCTCAAAAGTAATGAAATCTAAATAGTCTAGAAAATCATTTAGAGACTAAAATGAAATCACTTGTGAACGTTTGCAAACTACAATTTTAAAAAGTGTTTGCAAACTACAATAAAAAAAAGTGTTGGCATCCCCATTGTGGCTCAGCGGGCTAAGTACTTGAGATAGTGTCCATGAGGACACAGGTTCAATCTCTGGCCTCACTCAGTGGGTTAAGGATCGGTGTTGCTGCAAGCTGTGGTGTAGGTCGCAGATGCGGCTTGAATTCAGCATTTCTGTGGTTGTGGCTGTGGCTGTGGCATAGGCCGGCAGCTGTAGCTCAGATTCGACCCCTAGCCCGGAAACTTCCATATGCCCCAGATGTGGCCATAAAAAGAAAAGAAAAAAAAATGTGTTACTAGGACAATGAAAAGAAGGGCACCCCAATTTATCTAAATCCTGCTGGATGAGACAAGCCCACTGATCAAGCCCTCAGATGCCAGGCCAATATGGCATCGCCATGGAAGCTAAGGGTTCCCCTTGATTTCCATGCTTATCTCAGGGTGGACCAGTTACGAAGGTGTGTGGCTCATCACAGATCCCTGAACACACTTCAGTGGCCCGGCTGGATACAAGCTCCTGGGGGGCGGACTCGCATTTCCCTAACAAGGAATGTGTGGGAAAACCCAGCTCAGCAGCCCTCAACGCGGGAGATATTAGACTCTGGCTGATGAGTAATAGAGACCCCCAGCCTTGGCCGGGAACATGCCAAAGAGAATCTCCCCAAGTCATTAATGGAATGCTTACCCCCAAGTCAGAGCCTCGCCCCAGGAGGGGTGTGTTTCGAGTTTTCCTCTCTCCAGATGCCATGCTACCCCACACCCACACTCCAGAGTCACTCCCATGCCTTTATGGCTTTTGACTACTCAAGTCTATATTAATTAAAGAGCAGACTCGAGATAGGAGAGCCAAGTGTCTTATTTCATAATGTAGATAATGTTAGAGATTTTAATTTACAAGGAGAGCGGAGACCAGGGTCTGTCTGCCGCAGAAAGAGCCGCCGAAAGCTTCTTAGTTTCTGAATCTGATATCTCAAGACTCTCTGAGTTGCCATAAATTCTGATAAAATGTCTTCCCAGCGGCAAAAGATAATTTTTATAAGCTTTTGGAGGGGACTAATAAAGCAGTAATCTACCATCTTCCATTATTTAAAGACTTGGCTTGAGGGATGTGATTTGTAAGGGGTTTTATATATAAATATATAGATGTATATTAATTATATGTCTCAATCCATCACCCTCTCTGGAAAGGAATTGTGGCAGAGAGCTTTGGTTTCCCCGGGAATGGCCTTTTGCCTCGGCTGGAGCTGGAAAGATCTGTCTCCGAGAACCTAGCCCTACGGATCTCCACGCCTCCAGGAGAAGCGATCAAAGGTGATGGTGCAGAAGCTCTTCATCCCTCCCCTGGACCCGCGTGATAACCTTAGGGTTACAATTCATGTCTGACAAACACGATTCCACTGTGACAAGGCCTGATGGCGATGAGGGCGGCTTAGTCGTCATCTGACAACAGATACATGCTAGGGATTTTCCCATCTGCCCCTTGCCCGAGTATTCTAGCTCTGGGGTTATCGTGCAGACACCAGCCTGAGCATCCAATAACAACAAGCTTAAGCTCAGAGCCCGAGAAGGCAGCGCTTGCATCTGACTCCAGGAGCCCAGGACCCCTGCTGGGGAAAGCAGAGCAGATTTTCGAGGCTAGGGGATTTGTGTGGCTTATTCTGTAAGAACACACCATGCCCCCCAAGAAAGCATTTGAGAGGCTACAGGGCAAACGTATCGTCCAAGTCCCGTATCAGCCTCCCTGTCTCAGTCAAGCCAAGAGGCCTTCGGATGATGGCCAATGCTGAGTGCGGATGTTCCTTAAAGGGACAGGGGTTGTTCTGTATTTGCCACGTTTCCCCCAAGTCCTCTCACACTCTGAGCCCACGAGGGAACCCAACACTGAGAAGATGCCAGTGGGAGCAGTGGCATCTCACCCCGATCTCTTCTCCCTTCACCCTCATGGTCTATGACCCCCAACATATAGGTGAAGAAATTGGAGTGCAGGTTAGTGAGGTCCAGCGTCAGAGCCGGGTTCAAATCCAGGTCTGGCTCAGCCCCGAATTGGTGTCGTTTCTACCACAGCTATTGCCTTATAGATAAGGAGAATAAATTTTTGAAAAGAAAAGAGGGAGGGAAGGAGAGAGGAAAAGAAGGAAGGAGGGCTTGGCACATTCGAATTCGCCTCCTGGATGAATCGTGGACTGCGAACAAGGAGGACAGAGTGCATTTGGGGGAAGAGCTCACCCACGAGAAGGCGAGCGGAAGACCCTCTGAAGATCGCAGCATCTCTGCGGGAGACCCTGACCAGCAGCTGGAGGAGTGCCCACGGCTGAAGCCCAGAGGATGAAATCAGAGAGAAGGCCTGGCAGTCAATTCCAAAGCAACGGGTCTCCTTGCGCCCTCCATGCTCCATGGGAAAGAAGCACCCTCCAGGGATGCCTGCGGGCCGTCTCCCAGACAGGACCCAGAAGGAGCTGCTGTCTGGCTGGACCTGGCGCCTGGACCCAGCTGCAGGCCTTACCATCTTATCTGCAGCCGCTGCTCAAGGAGCCCTGTTACAGATTCAGGGCCTGGGTATCAAGACCCTCGAGGGCATATGATCCCAAGTAAGACAGGAGAGGGAAAAAGAGAGACAAGGACTTCCTGGTTGTGAAACCAGCAGCAACAGACTTCCGGACGCGTCCAGACTTCCTCCTGAAAAAGGGCTCACATGCTGAGACCACATGCGGCTAAGGTCATGGGTGGCAGCTTCCCCGCTGCTCTTGAACTTCCAGATTTCCTGAAAGTCAGCAGCAGCCTTCTCAGCCCTTGCTTCCCCGCACCTGCTCCTTCCAAGGATTGCATCACTTCCCGGGGTCCCAAATTAAAACCCTCTCTCCACGAACTACCCAGAGCAACTCCAGCCTGCCTGGCTGAACCCTGAGGGAGATGGAGACTGAACCGGGAAACAGCCTGACAGAGGAGCAGAAACTGAATTCAATTTTGGAAAACTAAGGTACCTTCCCAAGCCTCTTGGCCCACCTGAGTGTACAGACAGGAAGTCACACCTGCTACATGCTGTTGAAGTAGAGACGGTCACTGTCTCTGACCCCCTTTCAGGTCTCAACACTTGAAAGGGACTTCCAGGGTTCCCATGGGGGCTCCAGGGATTAAGAATCCAACTGGTATCCATGAGGATGTGGGTTCGATCCCTGGCCTCTCTCAGTGGGTTAAGGACCCAGCGTTGCTGCAAGCTGCAACGCAGGTTGCAGATGTGTCTCGGATCCCGAGTTGCTGTGGCCATGGCGTAGGCCGGCAACTGTAGCTCCGATTGGACCCCTAGCCTGAGAACTTTCACATGCCGCAGTTGTGGCCCTTAAAAAAAAAAAGAAAGAAAGAAAAGAGACCGTCACGGCCACAGCTGATCCCATTGTCCAGACTGCAAGGTGGCTTTGATTCCCATTCGGTGGATTAGAAATGTGCATCTCTGGGACAGGAGCAAAGGGAACCAAGAGCTTGGACCAAGAGCTTGCAGCTTTGCTCAGGCTGCAAACAAATACCACAGGCTAGGTGCCTTCAACAGTGGAGATTTATTTTCTCATTGCTCTGGAGGCTGCAGGTCCCAGATCAGGGCTCCACACGCTCAGTTTCTGGTGACAGTTAATTTCCTGGGGTACAGATGGCATCTTTTCTCCGTGTCCTCATGTGGCCCGGACTCTGTGTGCACAGGAGAGGGAGCGAGCTCTCTGGTGTCTCCTCTTTTAAGGACACTAATCCTGTAGGTCAGGGCCCCACCCTTAGGACCTTATTTAACCTTAATTAATTCCTGAAGGCTCTACCTCAGATGCATCCACCCTGTTGGGGTGGTGGGGGTGGGGCCACAAACATTCAGTTCATAACCCAGCTCTTAGTCTGGTGCTCATATGGCTACATTAGGAAGTGGGCGGTACTAGGGAGAGGCACCCGAAGAGGGTGAAAAGAGGAAGAAAACAGGATGGGAGGGGGGTGAAGGGCTTTGCCAAATTTCAGACTAAATCAAAAAGTCAAACTACTTTCCAAGCCATGAAGCTGACAGCACCCCTCCACCTCCTCTGCCGCCACCCCCAACATATTGAATCTGGAGCGGTCATCCACAGGCAAACTGCAGAGACTTTTGCTTGGCCTGCATAATATCTTTTAGAAATCTGAATTTGTCGCCCATATTTAAAGATTGAAAGACCTCCCATAAAAACCTGGACTTCTGGCTTCTCTCAAAAAATCAGATTACTTCTCACTGGGGCTGCAGGTCAACATAGCGACCATCGGCTTGAGTTCAGGAGTGACCACTTCTGACGCAGCACCTGACGTATTCTCTCCATCACCTTGGTCCCCACCACTGGGCCGGGCCTCCCTGGACCTTTTGAGCACACTCTGGCCCCGTGGGTCTGAGGAAGATGGGGCGCCATGCAGCAGCCCAGCCTTCCTGGGCTTCTTTGCAGAGGCGACAGCACAGCATGGGTCCTCTTTGATGCTAGGGCTGCCCATCCAACGTCCAGCTGCTCCTTCCCCCCACGACAATACTGCATAATTCACATGAAAGCGGATTAATATACAGTCAGGAAATTCAGACACTTGATATGACTTCTAAGGGCCTCTTTATTTGTATGAAAGAAGGGATCATCTCAAAATATTCACTTCTCCTCCCCTCTGGGGTTTGAAGATCACCCTCCCAAGACACTGTCCCACTGACCATTTGGACGATAACCAGAGAATCCTGTGGGCCAAGGGTGGGCGGTTTCCTGGGGACCCCATGCTGGCTGCAGGCACCCCAAGCCTTCTACACAAAGGGTCCCATCTTGGTGTTTATTTATTATTTAAAAACTCAGTCTCTAGCTCTGAATCCTTTTGCTGTCTTTTTGGCTCTTGTCTGAAGCCTCTCCCACAACCCAGCTCCTCTGATCATTTGTGTCCATAAGTTTCCTCTCTTGGCCCAAGAAGAAGCAGGCCCATTACCCCACCATGCTGCTCAGCCCTGAAAAAAGCAAGCTGAGGAAACGGCCATGGTTCCTCATCCTCTGACAAGGCTTGCTGCTCCTGAGCTGTGTGATCGTGGGCAAAGCACTGGACCTCTCTGAGCTTTTTTGAGCGTTCTTCTGCTAGATGGCGCTTTGCCACCCCTCAGGGAAACTGTACTGTGATTGTAGATGAGGAAAACCCTTTGAAAGCTATCAAACAATATATAAAACGGAACCACAGTGAATTGGTCAGGGCCTCTAAAAAGAAACAATGCTTCCAAGCAGGGCGACACAAGGCAGGGTTAATAAAGGAACTGCTGGCAAAGGAGCTGGACGGTTTGAGGACACTGATGAGAGGTGGGGCCGAACCCTGGGGATGTATTTGTGAAGGTATAGGCAAAGGAGTAACTGTCACAGAACCAGCAGCGGGGCTGTATTAAGAGGGCTGCCTGAGAGGAGCAGTGGCCTTCAGTGAGGCAGGCAGTCAGGCCCTGGTGACCTGCTGAAGGTGGGAAGCTGGAGGAATAACTGTCCCAACATGTTTCACCCCTCACCCTCTACTGTCCTGTCTGGGCCTTTCACTGGTTAAACCCAACCAGAAGCAAGAGAGTGGGGAAGCTCGACTGTCCACCTGCCTCAGTCGCTCAAGCCACAGCGCAGGGGGCAGAAGAGTGGAGACTGATGTGGGGGGTGAATGGAAGATGTTTGGAACCACTTGCAGTAATCGGTCACTGAGTTTTTTGTTTTTTGGTCTTTTGGGGGGTGGGGTCGCACCCATGGCATATGGAAGTCCCCAGGCTAGGGGTCGAATCTGAGCTGCAGCTGCCGGCCTACACCACAGCCATAGCAACACTAGATCTGAGCTGTGTCCGCAACTTACACTGCAGTTCACAGAAATGCTGGACCCTTAACCCACTGAGCAGGTCCAGGGATTGAACCTGCATCCTCATGGACACTAGTCGGGTTCATTATCACTGAGCCACAACGGGAACTCCAAGAGTTGCTGCGTTTTTAAGGTGCTCCAGACACCGTGGCAATGCTTCGCATCACCATCTCACTCATTCTTCTCACCAGCCCTCGGAGAACTCTATTACCCCCATTTTACAGATGAGCAAACTGAGCTTTCGGCAGGCAGGCAAACAGACACCCTCAGAATCACTCAGCTACTGAGTGAAGGAGGCAAGAATTGAACCTAGGACCCTGGATTCCTTTCCTTTTCTTTCTTTTTTTTTAATCCTTTTAGGGCCGCACCTATAGCACAACATAGGATCTGTGACCTACACCTCAGCTCACAGCAGCGCTGGATCCTTAACCCATGGAGTGAGGCCAGGGATCAAATACACAACCTCATGGATATTAGCTGGGTTCTTAATCCATTGAGCCCTGACAGGAACTCCAGGACCCTGGCTTCCTGGAGGCTGCTGCTGCGTGGCCTCTCAGGTGGAGAGAAAGAGGACACTCCAATAAGTGGCGTCATCCTGGACCACAGCACCGTATGGATGCTGTCTGCCTTGTTCAGTATTCGCGAGTCAGGCCCAGGGCTCAGCACCATGGAGCTTTGCTGTGCTGGCCTCAGGGCCTTCTAACACAACTGTGAGCCCTGTGAAGGCAGGAAGCACAACCACGAAAACAGGCACACGGGGTGGATGGATGGGCAGTGCTGATGGAGAAGAACGTAAGGCTCAGAGGCTAACGAGGTCTGGGGAACCAGGAGACAGCCAGGCCCCAATGACTCTGGGGCTTCCCCAGGGCGGAGCCGGGTGTTGACAGAAGTGGGGGGAGTTGGGGAGCGGAGACAGGAGTTCTTTCTCAGGCGCCTGTGGAACATGCCACTAGATGTGTCCAGCCAGCTGTTGGACTCTGGGGGACTTTGAGCAGGTTATTTAACTCCTACTTCCCAAGGAACCAAAGAAGCAGGGCTGCCCCCCCCCTGCCCCCCCGCTGCCCCCATCCATGAATCAAAAGAGAGGACAGTGAGGCCCTAGGGAGGGGAAAGCCAAAACATGGACAGAGCTTGGGTCCCTAATCACCAAGGGGAAGTCACCTAGGTACCAGGCACTCCTGTCCAGGACTGGTAATGTGAGTGAGCAAATGAACTCTTAGCATGTCAAGCCACTGATAGGTTAGGGTTTGTTTGTTACAGCAGATCCAATTAACTTGCCAGGACATGGAGTTTTTGTGTGGATTAAATCCCCTTTGTAGAAAGACTCAGCAGGATGGGACGCCCAGAACTGCCTCCAGAGGGACCCCTGGCTTCTACAAGTGACTTCTTCAGATGAGACAGAAACACATCTTTCTCTCAGGAGCCGGCTTTAGCCAGGGTGAGGACAGCTCCGACTAGGAAAGCATTTATTTCCCAGAGCCACACACCCAAGGGATGGGCTTTTCCTACAGGTTCTGGGCAGCTGGGTTCCCTGTTCTCCAGACACTTGCAAGTGGCCAGGGCTCTGAGGCTCCACATAAACGCGCTGGCTTGGGGGTTCCCGTTGTGGCTTAGCGGTAACCAACACAACTCATATCCATGAGGATGGGGGTTTGATCCCTAGCCTCACTCAGTGGATTAAGGATCTGGCATTGCCATAAGCTGTGGTGTAGGTCGCAGACACAGCTTGGATCCCGAGTTGCTGTGGCTGTGGCTGGCAGCTGCAGCTCCGATTTGACCCCTAGCCTGGGAACTTCCATATGCTGCAGGTGGAGCCCTAAGAAGCGAAAAAAGGAAAAGGAAAGGAAAGAAAAGAAAAGAAAAAAAAAAGGAAAGAAAAGAAAAGAAGACATTGGCTTTAACATCGGGCTACAGGATGCAAGAAGGGTCTATAGAACTCAGCAGGAAATTTATTTCTCATCGCCTCGCTTTCTTAGTGCATATTGAATGAAGCAGTTCTTATTCAGTTAAAAGCCTCCAATGGCCGTGGTCTTTTGGGGGTGGGGGTGGGAGGTGGATTTTTTTTTTCTCCCCAAAACGGAGCCACTTTCTGTTAAGTAATTGAAGCCCATCTTGTTTCCTTCCCCACCACTGCTGGCCCCATCACTGTTCTCCCAGGGACCCCAGAAGAACCAGTGGGGCGGCAGCCAGGGTTTCCCAAACCATGGCCTAATTCAGTGCTATTTGATATTCCTGCAAACCCAGGACCCACACGATGCTCTGGGACAGTGTGTTTGGAGAACACATTTGCGGCCCTTTGTACTGCAAGCCTGGGACCAAATGACATGCACGTCTTTGCTGCAAATCTGGAGCTTGTGAGTGCTGGAAGGAAGACAGCTAGAAACCACGGAGACATGCTGCAGTTTCTCTGGCCATGATATGGGCATGCTGCTACGTGGCCTGGCCACCTCAGAGAGTAGTTAAGAAGTCATGTGGAAAATGTCTTTGTCAGTCAGGAATGCTGGCTTCAAAGAACAGAAAAGCCTACGACTGTCGTCTAAAGTGATAGGGTTTTTTTGGAATTCCCGTCATGGCTCAGTGAAACAAATTCAACTAGTATCCATGAGGATGTGGGTTCGATCCCTGGCCTCACTCAGTGGGTTAAGGATACGGCGTTGCTGTGAGCTGTGGTATATAGGTCGTAGACTCGGCTCGGATCTGGCATTGCTGTACCTCCTATTCTGGGAACTTCCATGTGCTGCCAGTGCGGCCCTAAACAAAACAAAACAAAACAAAAAAGTAATAGGTTTTTTTTTTTTCTTTCTCCTACTACACTTTACCTAGAGGGTGGCAGTTTGGGGCCCTGGCTCGGAAGCTCCTTGATGTGCTCAGGGTCTAAGGTCCGTTCATCTTTCAGTTCCATCTTCCTTCCCATGTTGACTTTGGATCACATGCGATTGCTTCCTGGTCCCCAAATGGCTGGTGATTCTCTAGACCTCACGTCGTTCTTCCTGGCAGAAAGGAGGCGTCAAGGCCAAGCCCTTCTTCACCAAGGCCTCATCTTTGTTCTTGGGAAGGTAAGCCATCCCCAGACGTTGGCAGGTTACTTCTCACTGGCTGCAACTGGACAAGAGGAAGGACAGGGGCATGAGTGATGGCCGCTGCGTAGGCAGTGGGTGGCATCTGCAGCAAGAGCACAGACTAAAGGCAACATGAGCTGGGGTCTAGCCCTGGTTCTGCACGCAAGGCACTGTGTGTCTTTAGCTTCTGTCCCTGCCTTCTCTGGGCCCCAGTTTACCTTTGGTCCCAGGAAAGAATGGAACTCAGTTGTCTCCACGGTACTTCCTGTGTCTGTGGCTCTGGGGCTGTGACCTGGGCTTGGTGACTCACCAAGTGGCAACCCCGTCCCATCTCAGTGAAAGAAGACCTGACCCACCCTTGCTGCCTGTGCCTCCTCCTCTAAGGCCTCCTCCTCTAAGGCCTCCTCTGATACCGTGATGGCTGATTCATCTGCTCCAGGGTTCTGCCTCCAGGGTCAAATTAACTGTGGCTGATCTCGCAGAGTTGAGGCTGAGAGTGTGCAGGGGCTGCCATGGACAGAGGAGGCAGCACATTTAGGTCCCAGGAGTTCTAGATTCTGGCCCTAGGGATGCTTCTGGCGTGCTGGCTGACCCTGGGCCAGGCTCTGGCTTTCTCTGCCCCTCAGAGTCCCGTTCAGCCCAGGCAGGAGCTGGACAAGATGATCTGTGCTGGGTTTTGTAGCTCTTATCTGCGTCTGGGGGTCGAGGAAGAAGACGGAAGGGAAAGCCGAGGTCGGGATTCCTGGGTCTGCAGGAAGCCCGGGAGGTGGGCAGGGGCAGTCAGGGCTGCTGCAGAGGAAGGAGACCCTCCTTAGTGAGGGAGGCAGAGCTTCCTCTGTGATGACGTCCTAGTTCCAGTCAAGATAAGGCACAGATGGTTCTCTGAGGCTCAGGGAAGGAGCAGATTCTCTGGCTCAGTTCTTGTTCCACAGACATCTCACCGGGTGGCTCAGAGATGACTATTCTCCCAAACTTGGGGTTTAAGGATTCGTTCTAAGAATTCTTGGCAATGACCTATCTCTCCATATTTCTCCTATCTCTTCTGTGTCCCTCTCTCCTCCCCTCTCTCCCCCCTTCCCTCCCTCCTTCCCAGTCTCCCTCCCTCCCTTCCTTCTAGAAGCATTTATTGAGCAACTACCATGTACCAGGTGCTAAAGATACAACAGTGAACAAGGCAGACACAGTCCCTGCCTTCCTAAAACTGACACTACTGGGAAGACAAGCACTGAATAAGCATTTACTATGTGTGTGCTGGGGGTTACAGCTATGCGTGCATAGATAAGACCTGACAAACACAGCCAAAGAGAAGGAATCAGGGAAGATTCCAAGAGGAGGTGGCATTCAAGTCAGATCCTGAAAGATAATGAGGGGGTAGCCAGGGGTTATAAATGCTGGTGCACCCACTCTGGTTGTTGTAAGCGGGATTCTGAGGGCCCACTACTGCCTCAAAAAGCCACTTGTGTAAGAATCCCCATGTCAATCTGTTCCTAGGGAACTTCTCCTGAGAAGACATCAGGTGACCAACTCCTCCAGGACAAAGAACAGTTCCTTGGTGACAAGAGAGAACAGGGGGAGTTCTGGAAAGCTGTAAACCTCCATGCAGGGTGGCTTGTCCATGGAATCAGAGCATAGGCTGATACCCTGAAGCTGCCAATCCACACTGCGAGGGCCAGAGTTTCTACCCCAGCTGCTCTCTGGACCTAGGTCTGGTGAGGTACCAGTTGGAACCAGGAACCCGGTTTCCAGGAGTACAAGCCAGCCCAACTCTGACAGACAGAAAGCAAGAAAAAGGCATCCAGGGGAAGCCAGACATATGCTTTGCTGACTGTAATGCACTGAGTGTTTTGCAGGCCCCGTGGATCGATAGCAATGCATAATTGAGAGGCTCAGTACTAGCTGGTTACTCAGCCGTGAGCCTGAGAGATGCTGTAGCCCCCTGCTAGCCCCAAAGTCCTTCTGAGGCTTGCTGTCCAGCTCTGAGACACCTCCCTCAGCCTCTACCCTCCTCCACACTCAGGAAGAACAGCCTCCATCCCGAAGAGGGGGAGCACACGCCAGGCACAGGCAGTGTGGGATGGGAGATAAGAGTGCAGGCTCTGGAGTCAGACTGTATCAGCTAGCCCTTGCCACAATAATGCTGTGTAACAACAACCAAAAGATCCACAAAAATCTCTGTGGTTGATCACAATAGAATTCATTGAGCTAATGCCTCTCTGGGTGAGCTGAAATGGCTCCAGTGACCTTTAGCTGGGTTTGCTGATGTATCTGTAGTTCATTTAGGAATTTACTGATCCAGGAATTCACTGACATGTGGAGCTGGGGTAGTCTGTTTTATCGAAAGATCTGTAAAGTTTGTTCCACTTGTCTGTTAACCCTCTTGGTCCAGTGAGCTAGCCAGAGAACCTTCTCACAAGCAAAGAAAGGGGAGGTATGAAACCTCTTACGGCCTAGACTCAAAACTGGTGCACTGTCACCTCTGTCTCATGATCTTGGCTTAAGGAAGTCACATGATTGAACCCAATAGCAAGAATCGTGAAATACACCCCAGCCTTTTACTGAAAAGCCACATGACCAAGAATGAAAAATCAGGACCAGTAGTGAAATCTGTCCCAGACTGCTTCTTTGGAATTCTGGCTTTGCCACTTGCTGGCTGTAGTGGGATTAAGCAAGTGACTTAACCTCTCTGACCCTCAGTTTTCTCATCTATAAAAGAGAAATACTAATGGTAGCTTCCTTTGGAGTGGTTGTGAGGATCCAATTAATTGAGGGGAGGTAGGTGAGTAACTGTTCTGTATAGTTAAATGATCTTAGCATCCAAAAGGCCAGGAGGAAACCATCCTTCAAGTAAAGTCAGCTCTGGGTAGCACAGAAGAGAGGAGAGGAAATCTAATCCTTGATATCACTGAACTGCCTGATCTGGTGACCAGAAGCTCCTAAACACTAGACTTCTGTAAATGTATAAATTCTCTTACTAAGTTCATATGGGTCACTTTTCCATTCCTTGCAGCCAAAAGCTTCCCTTCTGATATAGATGTCTTAGTCCATTTGGACTATTGTAACAAACCATGGACTGAGAGTCTTAAAATTAACAGAAATTTATCTCTCATAGTTCTGGAGCCCAGAAGTCCAAGATCAGGGTGCCAGTGTGACCCACTATGACCCGGGTCTGGAGAAGACCCTCTTCCTGGTTACAGACTGTGACTTCTCACTGTGCCCTCCCATGGTGAAAGTGGGGTGGAGCTCTCTCAAGTCTTTTTGTGTGTATGTGTCTTTTTTTAGGGTTGTTCCTGTGATACATGGAAGTTTCCAGGCTAGGGGTTGAATCGGAGCTACAGCTGCCAGCCTACACCACAGCCACAGCAATGCGGGGTCGGAGCTGCATCTGTGACCTACATCACAGCTCACGGCAATGCTGGATCCCCAGCACACTGAGTGAGGTCAGGGATCAAACCCACATCCTCATGGATACTGGTCAGATTTGTTTCCTCTGTGCCACAATGGGAACTCCCTCTCAAGACTCTTTTATAAGGGCACTGATTCCCTTCATGAGAGCTCCACCCTCATGACCTAATCACCTCCTTAAAGCCCTGCCTCCCAATGCCATCACTTTGGGAGTGAGATTTCAGTGCATGAATTGGGGAGGTGAGGAGGACACATTCAGACCACAGCAGTAGACCAGCCTTTTGTTGTTTTCAAAGTCTTTTTCTTAAACCTTGATTCTTTGAGGAAAGAATACCTCTTGAAGTGTTCAGCAGTATTTTTAGCTTCGCAAGTTTATTTTTTCTCCCATTAAATTCAAGTTAAACATATTCAATAGCTTTTCTTTAAAGCAGCATATCTAACGGGAGCCCATTTTTACAACTTGTTTCTGTTTCAATCCATCTACCTATCCATCCATCAATCTACCTATTGTTCATTTCCTCAGCGTACATGTGAGGGAACAGCAGGAGTACCATGCACTAACGTGAACAATGGTTATTTCTTAGTAGTAGAATTCAGAATCTCTTCCTTTTTACTTTCATTGTTTACATTTTAAAATTTCTTGTCCTTTGTGTAAAAGAGCAAGCAACTTTTTATTTTACCAAAAATAAAGTCATTATTTATTATCTTTGTAAATCCTAAGCTGCTGATAAAATAAAGACAATAACTGTCATTGATGGAGTGCCCAGTTCATTCTAGATGAGTCTTTTCCAAACAGACGAAAGGTTGGGTGGCTCTAATCCACTTTTTCTTCCTCCTCTTCCTTCCCTTTGGACCAAGTTTATCTCCTCAGAGGCCTTTTATCATCATTACCTTATGGCCTAAAGACACACCTGTGAAATAGCAGCTCAGAAGGGTCATTGCTAACCCTAGCTGACAGACGGTAAATTGCATCCAGAGAGGTTAAGTGGCTGAGCCAAAGTCCTCCAGCCAGAACCCAGGTCTCCAGATTCCCAGCCCAGAGCCTCCTGGGTTAAGACTATTAGAAAGTCTGGGGTGCGAGGCCAAGAGTTCCACCTTTTCTTTCCAGGACCTGGCATATCAGCTCTGCGCCTTCTGCTGGAATCCCACTTGAGTTCAGCCTGATCTCAGACTGTCTCAATGAGACGCCCATTCTAATGCTCAGAGAGGGGCTTTTATGAATAACAATCAGCATTGGGGACATTTTTTTTTAAGTTGCTAATATTAATTTTACAGAAATAAAATCTAATTGAATTCCTCCTGGCTTTCCCCATTAACTTAATGTTATGGACTTTTAACGGATGTTTTAATTAGATGTTCCTAGTAATGGGAATATGGCTCAATTTTCAAATGAGGGCCTAAGCTGCCAATATTCCCATTTGGACTTTTAATTAAGGTGAGAAAATATTAACCAATTACACTGGGTTATTGCCTGGGCTCTCTGTAGGATGGTGAGGTCACAATAAAGCAGGCAAGCAAGGGCTTAGGGGTAAAGGAGGAGGCGATGTGCGGTTGGGACAGTGGGGAAAGGCAAGCGAGGGCCTTTGGAGAAGGGGATGCTGCACCAGCTATTTCTCCATGTGAAGATGCAGATGTGGTAGCTGGCGCCAAATACTTCTCTACATCCCCTGTCTTGATTCTTCTGGGTTTGTGGAACACTCAAGTGGCAAAGGTTTCAACTTGCTTTTGCTGGGTAACACAAATGTACTGCCTGTATAAACAACCTTTTCTTATCTCACCATTCTGCAGGACAGCAATCTGAGCTGAGCTCAGCTGGACATTTCTTTCTGGTCCAGGCTGAATGTGGCTCATCTTGGCTGCCCTTGTTCATGGATCTGCGGCCAACCAGTGGACCAACTGGGGCTGGCTGGATGATGATGGCCTCAAATGGCTGGGATACCTGGGGCTTCTCTCCATGTGGGAGCTCCTCCGCCAGCAGGCTAGCCCAGATTACAGGGTTTTAAGAGTGGATGGAGGATAAACCCTGATGCGCCAATGTTTTTCAAGTCTCTGCTTGAATCTCATTTGCCACTGTCCCGTTTGCTAAATAAAGCAAGTTGTGTGGAGAGCACAATCCAAGGATAAAGACTTTATAAGATGCCTGAATAAAGGGGGACATTCCTGTGATTAACCTGCCACAGCAGGTTAGGTGAAAAGCATGTGAAGCCTAGAGACAGGAGTGGCCGATCCCACACTGAGACACTAAAGCAAAGGTCCCAACTACACATGCCTACAAGACAGGACACAAGAATGAACTCAGCAGGCCCAGCACTAGGCACTGAGGGACACTGGTGACCACACCCTGAATAAAGGGACTATTCACTGCTCAGCCCCAGCTGATCACCGCGATGCAGGGACACCAGCCAACAGTGGCCAGAGAGTCTCTGTTCTCTGTTGTAATCAGATGTCTGTATTTTGGTATGGAGTCTCTCAATTTTTGAAAATTGGAAACAACATAAAATTTTTATTTTATTTTAATGTTTTCTTATCTAATCTTATTTTATTTACTGTTTAGGGCTGCAACCACTGTATGGAAGTTCCCAGGCTAGGGGCTGAATTGGAGCTGTAGCTGCCAACTTACACCATAGCCACAGATCAAGGCAATGCCAGATCCTTAACTCACTAAGCTAGGCCAGGGATCAAACCCGCATCCTTATGGATACTAGTTGGGTTTGTTTCCACAGCACCACAATGGGAACTCCCAACATAAAGATTTTAAATGCTATACAGCTATGAGAGAAATGGGAAGGAAGTTTAAACAGGAACTTCACAAAAGAGGAAATCCAAATGGCCAATAAACATACAAAATGGTGGTTTATCTCATCAGTCATCAAAGAGATACAGATTAAGGATGAGGTACAGTTTCACTACGGGTGGGAGTGGAAGCTGGGGCAAGAAAATATTGAGGAGAATTGAAGATATGCATAGCCTATATGCAAAATTCCACACCTTGGCACATTTTTAAGAAGGGTGAGCCCATTTTCAACAGGTGACACGGTCAAGAATGAGCATGGCAACATTGTACAAAAAGCACAATCCAAATGTCCATCAACAACAGAACTGATAAACATAATATTGTGTACCAATACAATGGAGTACTATACAGCAAGGAACATGGCCAAGACATCAATGTTTGCCACAATGTAGCTGAATCTCAAGATGTGATGCTGAGCAAAAGAAAGAAGACACAAAAGGATGTATACTGTATACTCTGAAGAAATTCAAAAAGGAGTACAATTAAACACTATATTTACACAAGTCATGATTAAATTATTTTTAAAAGAGATGAAAGCATTATGAAAAGCCTAGACAGTGCTTATCTTAGAGGGGCAAAGAAGAGGTGGTGATTGGCTAGGAGCACACCTGGAGCTGTCAATATGCTCTTTCCTGACCTGGGAGGTGTTTACATGAGTCAGGAATAAGACTAGGGCTCAGCTGGATGATTCTTTTGCTCCAAATAGCCTTGCCTGGAGTCACCTGGTGACAGTCAGTGGGTGGCTGGGTTAGCTTAGATAATCCAAAAGGCCTTAACTCACATTTTTTTTTTGAAAGATGGCACTCATCTGGGCTCCTGTCCCTCCCCCATCTGGTCTCTCCAGAAGGGTAGCTGGGATTCTTATATGGCTGCTCAGGGGTCTGAGAAGAGGGCACCCAAAGACAGCAGTTGGAAACTGCTGGTCTTAGAAGGCCTGGGTCTGGAAACTAGTGCTCCTACCATATTCTATTCAGCACAGCAGTCACGTGCACCCAGATTTAAGAAGAGGAAACATGGCCCCACCTCTCCATAGGAGGATGTCAAAGAATCTTCGGTCATCTTTAATCTGCCTTACTACAACTGTATTATTATTACAGCTATTATTGTTGTTGATTAATTATTAGCATTATCCCAGGGTTAGAAATCTGAGGAGGCAGCACTGGAACCAAGATCCTCCCGCTGCTCTTGCTGAAGGAGCAGTGTGAAAACCAGCTTCTTTCTTTATCTGGGCGGGGAGGGGGGGCCTGACTCCTCCCCATCCTTCTGTGACTGGTCAGATGGAGGGAGAGGGGCAGGTTTGGGGCAGACTCATGTCCCCAAGGGCATAGCCCTTTTTTCTCCCACCCTCCTAGTGCCCACAGTTCCAGACCCCCTCGCCCTCCCCTGCCCCATGCATTGGTGGTCCTGTCCTGCCCCACTCCCTGTTCCCAGGGTGTGTGAGTCTCGTGGTGAGTCTCATGTGTGAGTCTCATGGTGAGTCTCCCAGAGGCTCTGCGGCCAAGAGGAGGCTATGTGTGACTCGGCATCACATCTGTTTCATTTCCAGCCCAAGACGTGCCTTTTCATTTCTTATTTTATTGTCAGATAGCTTTTTATAGAGTGACACATTAATATAGAGGTGACGTGCTTGCACTTTGGAGCTGAGATATCAGGGTTCAAATTTTAGTTCTGCCATTTACTGACTGTGTGGCCTTGAGCAGGTTATTTAATGTCTCAATGTCTCAGTCTCCTTGTCTGACCAATGGGGATACTTAGTAATAATAATAATAACAAATCTTTGGTGTGGGGCAATTACAAGGATGAAGTGAGTTACCGTCAAAAGCACCAAGGACAGTACCTGCTCATCATAAGAACTATGTAAAAGTTTGCCTTTGTTTTTTATTATTGCAAAGCAAAATGAAAGTAATAAGAGTTATACAGATGAGCAAACAGTGAAAAGTCAGTCTTCCCACAAGTCTGTATCTTCTGCTTTTCTCGCCAGAGGCAAACTTGTTTCTCAGATCCACTGCCAGAAAAGTTCATCCCAGTGTGTGTGTGTGTGTGTGTGTGATTTTACAAGTTGTGTGTATATACATACATATAGTTATACAAATATATAGATGCTGTAGAACACTGAATACTTTTAGACACTTGTCTATACTTCGCCTTCTTTCCGTAAGTCAGTATCGAGAAGATTTTTACCAGCACCTCAGGACCCAAGGACTAGGCTGCTAATGGAGTTTAGGATATTCAGGCCCTTAGGGAAGAAGTCCATGAAGAAAACTTCCTTTAGGAGGTACTCCCAAATCCTACCATGCATGTAGTTCTTGACCCTGCTTAAGGCTTGGAAAGGTTTTGTCTCAAATTGACTATATAATCTCTGCAAGTCCCTTTTCTCTGACCTCAGTTTTCACACCTGTCAAATGGGTCTTGGACAAGGCTATCTCCAAACCCTTCTGAAGCAGGAGGTTCCAAGGTTTCAAGGGTACAAGAAGGCTCTGCCTTGGCCGGGACCCAGGAACTTCAGGGTGTCAACCTTCTCTTGCAGCCGAAGCGTTGCCTGGCCCTGTTTCACGCAGCCTCTGTGAAGGGGCTGGGACGTGTGTCACTGAGGCGTGGAGAGTTGGGTAATGAGGTCAGAGCAGGAACCAGGCAAATGTCCTGGGACTGCCTGAACCGAACCCAGGGCATTCGGAGACGCCAGGCGGGCGGCCTCGGTTTGTGTTGGACGCCTCACAGCCCGCCCGTGGTAACCGAACCGCTTTTGTTTGTTTGTCTAAATAGGAAGACAGAGGCTCGGGGCTGCCTGGGATGGCTCCACAAACAGCCCCGTGGCCAGAGTGGGCGGCGGGGGTGCTGGGCTGGGCAGCCAGAGGCCTCCTGGACTGAGGAGGGGGCGCCTGGAGGCCAGGATAATGAGCCTGCGAGCCAGCAGATAGTGTGACAGGCAGGCTAGGTCGGGGGAGAGGGGAGCTCCCCTTGCAGAAGCAGAAGGGCAGGAAGAGAGACCCTGGATTGGCCCTGAGTGAGGCCTAGAGTCGCCTCTTTCCCTCTCCTTGGCTCTACCCTGCAGCCTCTGACCTCATCCCAGGAACTGCAGGCCTCGGGGCCCATCCCCATGGGCTGCCTCCCTGCCTCCACCCTGCCCATCAAGGGCAAGTCAGTGTCAAAGGGCCCATTAATCTCTCCCTTCTGCCCGGAGGGGGCAGCTACTGGTTAATCAGGGCCTCCCCTGGCCAGCTGAGGGAGTGGAGGGGACCTGCTCTCTCTGAGGCCAGGAGAACCCAACAGCCATCTGTGGGCCCCCTTGACCCTCAAGTCCTCAAGGCTTTGCTTCCTTTCTTATCTCAGGGGGCCAGGCTCCTAGTTGGGGTAGGGGTAGGGGCGGCACTCCCAGATTCAGAATTAGGGGAACATTTGTGGGGTTTTTTGGTGAAAGAAAAGGATATATAGACATAGATATACAGAGTCAGTACCGTATAGAGCTCAATCATTTGAAAGAGATATTTTTATAGATCAAAAATGGTCTATTACTGAAACCAAGCAGGGCCCTGTGGGCTCCTGGGCACACAAGCCTTTCTGTGTCCCCCATTTCCTGTTTTTAGGGAATAAAGAAGCCTCCCTAACCTTCCCTGAGTTCCAAAGGACAGGTTCAAACAGTTGCCAATCAGGGAAGGGAGGGGATGCAGAGACGAAAGGAGCAGTCAGCAAACAATAGTGCAGCTTTGGGGCAGGGTGCCGGTCCCTCCTCAGGAAGATGGATAACAGTACCTTTGAGTTCTCTGGCAGAACTAAAACCCCCAACAAGTGGAAGATGTT
Source organism: Phacochoerus africanus (assembly GCF_016906955.1). Lineage (NCBI taxonomy): Eukaryota > Metazoa > Chordata > Mammalia > Artiodactyla > Suidae > Phacochoerus > Phacochoerus africanus. The sequence continues at coordinate 30,208,170 of NC_062551.1, forward strand.
AACGAAGTATTCTTTATCCCAGAAAGAAGACCACCAGACCACTGAACACCAGCTTTGAAAACAATGCAAGCTTGCCTCTGCCCTGATCCTTATCTGAGGCCCTATTTTTCACTCCCCAAACTATAAAACCACCTCCCAAGCTCTGGGGGGTGGGGCTGGGGGCACAGTCTTTAAGGCATTAGCCTGCTTTGACCCTCCTTTGCCTGCAAAGCAATAAAGCTCTTTTTTCTCTGTCCCAAACTCTGTCTCCATGTTTCTATTTGGCATCGGTGAGCAGAGGCCAAGTTCCAACAATAATACTGCCAATTTCACGTGGTTCGACCTAATTTTAGTGATAAGGATGTAAGGATATAAACATAATCCTGACACAGACACAGATGTACACATATATACACCGACATAAACATGCATACATATATTTTTTTCTCTTTTTAGAGGTGCACCTGCGGCATATGGAAGTTCCCGGGCTAGGGGTTGAATTGGAGCTGCAGTCAGTGGTCTACGCCACAGCCACAGCAGCTCGGGATCTGAACTGCATCTGCAACCTACACCACAGCTCACGGCAACACCACACCCTTAACCCACTGAGCGAGGCCAGGGATCGAACCTGCCTCCTCACAGACACTATGTCCAGTTCTTAACCCAATGAGCCACAATGGGAGCTCCTGTATACATATATTAAACTGATACACTAGTCATTGCATTTATCATTTTCTCTTAACAGGTGCAGACAGAACTCACTGACCCTTGTTCTGCTCTCTGTGCCCATCCTGCACCTTCAAGCACAGAGATCTTCATATAATCTAGGCACCCTCACAGCATAAGGGCTCTCACTTCAAAGCGATCAGCCCCTCCAGGGCTTGCTGACCAGGCCTTCAACTCATTCACCCGCTGCAGGGCTGGGCAGCAAAAAGAGAGCTTTGGCACCAGGCCAATCTGGAGCTGAACTTACTACTGGTGCGACCTTAGTTATGGCATCATTTCCTGGAGCCTCTGTTACAAACGGGACCTACTTGGCAGAGTGTTTGTGAAAACAAAATAGGATGATGTGCATGAGGTCCTGGCCACTGACACGGAGAACAGTCTTAACAGGTGTGGCTCTTCTCACCCCCCCACACCCTTTCCTCACTGGGCCCTTCTCAGCTGTCAGGGAGGGAACAATTTGCTTTGGCCCCTGGGCATGGCAGAGACACAAGAATATTTTTATAGAAAACTTTTTTTGGAATTGTGAAAGTAATCCAAGCTCATTTTATGAAACGCAGAATAGAAAAATATAAGAAGAAGCCAAGAGGCCCCGAATGCTACACTGAGACTACCAGTGCCAATATGTTACAGAGAGTTCTTAACTTACAATTTGCAAGTAAAAAAAACCTGACTCAAACCAACGTAAGCCAAAAGGGAACTGAGGAGCTGCAGGACTGAAAGGTCTAGAGGAAGCTTGTCAGACAGCAGAGGCACAGCTGGCCCAGGTGTTCAGGGAGGTTGTCGGCTTGGGCGACCAGAATCAATGTCACAGCCTGGGTGGCTTCAATGAAAGAAATTTATTCTCTTACCGTTCTGGAGGCTGGATGTCCAAGATTAAGGTGCTGGCAGGGTGGGTTTCTTCTGCGGCCTCTCTTCTCGACTCGCAGACAACCACCTGCTTGCCGTGTCCTCACACCTATCATTCGTCTGATGTGTGGCTTCGTCCTTTGATAGGAATGCTATCTATTAGCATTAGCACTCTAGGCTGACTTCCTAATTCTTTACCTATGACAGAAAGAGAGCCTCCCCGTCTGTCTCCATTACCCCCACAGGATTCCATTTGTTTGGTCCAGAATGGGTCACTGTGCTCACTCCTGAACCAATCGCTGTGTTCTGATGGGCCCAGGCCAGAGCCACATGTTCACCTTGGTTCTTGGGGGTCAAATCAGCCACCTGCAAGCATATAGCCTGAAAGTCGGGGATGGACCATTCCCCAAAGAAAATTGGGGTGCTCTTTCCAGCAGGAGTGTACATGGATACTAGGCACACACCACAACTCATGTCCACCTCACACGTGGAATATGATCATATACAAACATATTTTCCTCAAAAAAATATGGCCAAAGCGTCAGGGGGCTTGGAGAGGCTCAGATGCTAACCACCATTCAAATGCTAGCTTTCTAGCTGTTTACAGTTTTACAAGCTATATCCTGTGATTTCTCCCATAGGTGGTTTATGTCCTTCTTAGACAACTACCCTCCCCAGACAGACAGACAGACAGACAGACACACACACACAGAGCCCTGCTACATGGGCCACCCCTGAAAATCAATTTTCCCAACAGACATATTTCCTCTAGAAAGAATCAAGGTGACTTCAGACGCTGACATGGCAGAAAGCTCAGGAAAGAGATCCTGGGCCTCAAAGTTTTGAAAAGGAAAATGGCATCAAATCCCATCTGCCACCAAACAGGTGCTCCCTGCAACTGTGGGAAGATGAGGATCCAGTTCTGCCCTTTCCTCACTTCCTCCCTCTGACCCTTAGTGGGCCCACCTGAAAAGGTGGGTTGTCATCTCAGTAACAGCCTCCATTGAGTCACAACACCCAGTCTCCCGAAGTCAGCCTCCTGATTTCCTTCTGGAGACCCATCTCTGTCAGAGACACCGGGTGGGTGGCATGACAAAAACCCGAACATACCACACTGTGTAGAAGCCACAGGCCAAGTTCGGTCCTCTCCCCTCCCCTGTGCAGCTGGCAGTCAGGTGAGGGATCTAGTTTTGGCCAGTCATGTGCTCTCACAGGGACTCTGTTCAAGGAAACTGTGACCCAAGTGTGAAGACATGGGTAGCCTGCCTCCTGACTAGGCCATTCCTACTGTGACCCTGTGGCTGTGCTGGCTGCTCCCTAGGCTCCCCCACCATACCCCATCCTTGACATCCTGCCTACAGATCTCTTAATGCTAATCTCTTCCTGTTACTTACCGCCCAAGGACTTAAACCAATCAGCACTGTAAAGACCTTTTCAATTCTTCTTCTTCTTCTTCTTTTTTTTTTTTTCTTTTTAGGGCCGGACCGTGGCATATGGAGGTTCCAAGGCTAGGGGTCGAAGCCGAGCTACGGCTACCTCCGCGATACCGGAGCTGAGCCACTCCTGCGACCTACGCCAGAGCTCGGGGTAAAGGGGGCGGGGGGAACATCCTTAACCCACTGAGAAAGACCAGGGATCGAACCTGCATCCTCACAGATGCTAGTGGGGTTCATTTCCGCGGAGGCACGACTGGGTACTTCCATAGCCCTTTCAATTCCGTATTTGTGTGAGAGAACGGCCCACCCCCACCTCCTGCTCCAGTCTGCACCGCTAGACTGATTTCCCAGCCTCCCTTGCAGGAAGACTAGACTCCGTGACTAAGTTCTGGCCAATGGGATGTGAGCATCCTGTGATGTGCCGGCACTTCCTGGTCCCGCCCACAGAACCTCCCGGGCGATGCTCTATGCCGAGGATTCTCAAGTCCTACGGCCAGGCAGGGCCGCAAGGTGCAAGGATCCTCCTCCTCCCCGCTCTCTGCCACTGTTTCGACTTCACACGCGTGAGAAATGGAGTGTCACAGTCTCAAGCCACAGAGACTTTGAGGCGGTGTTGTGGGTGCTGTGCGTGAACACAGCAATGCTCCCGGTAAAGCGTCCTGTGCCTTCCAGTTGGCCACGAAGACATCCATCAAAGCCAGAAGTGACCATCAGCTGCTGCTTCTCTTATTGGCCAGCGGCGGCAGCTCCGCTGGACCAGGGGCCAGACCATGTGTCCTGTAATACAGAAAAAGCTTGATTTGGAAGACGATGCAGCTTGAGGTGGGTCACGCTGGGTCTGTTTCTTTATTGTTCCTTCAAGTATAACCTCCAGTTACATTAGGAGTGAATTTTCATCAGGGACCCAGGGATTTTGAAGCGACTTTCGGATGTTCTGGAGCCTTCCCCTCAGAGTTCACTGGGCTGGGCCCCTTTTCCCAGAGCACTCTGGGAAGATCCTTCCCTGAGTAGAGGAGCAGATGTTGATTTGCATATATGCATGTTTCTGGCCTCTGATGAGATTAGGAGGTGCATATTTAATCAAAGCCTCCAGCGAGGCTGGGCCCTGGGAGGCAGACTCAAGGGGGGAAGAGGAAATGTCACAGCAAGGAGGGTGTGGGCCTGGGAGAAGGAGACTCCCAGAGCTGAGCCTTGTTTATAAAATTGAAGAGGGGCTGGCGGGGCTTTGTGGCTGGCAAACAGGGCTGAAGATGGAGGCAGACTTGGAAGTGAGGTCACGGACCCCAGCCCTTGCTCTAGCTGTCTTTAACCCCTTGGACAAGTCCTGGCTTCTCTCTGAGGTCAGTGGACCTATAAAATGGAGGGTCAGGGTAATGCCATTGGACCCACTAACTTTTCCAAGTTATTGTGAGATGAAAAAATAAATCATCATGGGCATGAAATTTGCAAATATTTGGCCCGAATTATGCAGATGGGAGGAATTACTTCCTGACAAGGTTGTGAGCAGGAGGGCCTACCCTCCCCTAATGCTTGGGCCCCTGGTCCTGCAGAAAGGGCTGCAGAGCCAAGTCCAAAGGGGTCAGTTGCTCTGTCTTAGAGGGAAGTATTCTTTTCCCACCAAGATGCTCAGCTTAGATAGAGTCTCGTGTGGGGTCAACACTGCCACAGCCCTTCTGGTGAATAGGGTTGCCTTGCTTTTTTTGGAGGAGGATGTTTAGAAATGACTCTGGAATGAAATCTGTGCTGCTTGAGGTGTCTGATTCTCAAAGTGGAATATCCTGAGGTCTTTAAAAGAGATGAGCTTTGTCTACATGTATTCTTTGAACACATCAAATATTTTGCCTCCTCAGAACCTTTGCACTGGCTGTTCCCTTTGCTTGAAATGCTGTTCCCTGGTATTTTATTCCTCAGTTTCATTCACGTCTCTGCCAAAAATGTCTCTCTGAATGGAGGTAACATTTGGGGAAGTACCCTGACCATCCTGGCTTCCCAGATCATCCTGGTTTCAATAACTCTCTCCATGACCCTCTCCCCTGTACCCAGGTTTCTCAGTCTCTGAGCTCTTGATATCTTGCGTTGGATACCTGTTGGTTGTGGAGGCTGTCCTGTGCCTTTTAGAATGTTTAGCAGCATTTCTTGGCTCTACCCATTAGATGCCAGTAGCATCCACCCTCCAAAGGTTATGTTGGTCAGAAATGTCCCCAAACATCATCAAATGTGTCCTGGAGGCAAAGTCTTCCCAGTTGAAAACCCTAGTCCGACCTATTTTCTGGGACGGCCTGAAATATATTTTACGTGTTTTTCTGATCATTTGTTTCTCATCCATTTCCCCTGCTGGAATGTGAGGTCTGCTCAGGTGGGGCTCCTGTCTTGCCTTGTTCACCAGGGTGGCCCTGAGCTCAGAGTAGCACATGACATGTCAAGGAGCCCACTGGATGCTTGTTGAATAAATAAGCAAGTGGGGGGAAAAAAAAGCAGCAGCTTCAGCGTGCGTGTGTGGTAGGATCCCTTTAATGTCCTTGTGCACACGTGTAGCAAGATGCAGAGAGCTGTGTTCTTGTGGCAGCTGGTGCAAAAAGCCTTTCCGGGAGAGACCAGTCTCCACCTGAATGGCACTATTCTTCACAAATCCACTTTGAGTGGCGCATCCCTGTGGCCTCTCAGGGCCAGCTCCCACCTGGGCTTCTGAACAGAGTTGAAATTGCTCAGCATGAGGCAGAAATAAAACCCTCTGCTGGTTCTGACCACATGCAGAATAAAAACTAATGGATGTTGAATGAAATGCAGAAATCCTATAGGACCTACATCCCATGCCTCTCTGTCCCTCATCCCTTTTATTCTCCCCCTTGTAAACTCTGCCCCCCCCCCCCACTGGCCTCCTTGGTATTCCTGGGACACTCCAAGCATATGCAGCCTCAGGGCCTTTGCACTGGCTGATGCCTCTCGCCTAAACACTCACACAGTTCTAACATGGGTTATTTTTGTGGCTTGTACCCTTCCCAACTCCTGTAAGTGTCTACTCAAATGTTGCCTTTTCGGGAAGGCCTTTCCTGACTGTCTCATTTATTTAATGCTGAGCTGTCTGTCTTCCCCAGGAGAGGCTCAGCTCCTCCAGGCAGGAGCTCTTGATGGTTTCGTTTTCTGCTGCATCCCCTAGATTGTTGCTTGGCATGTTCTTGGTCACATGTGGGTGTGCACAGGTGTGTCTTCTTTAGTGCTGTGACACCAGGGCGGAAAACAATGGCTGCCACACAGTGGGTGTTTAGGCTGGGATCCCCAAGGCAGACCCTGAGACAGAGTCTGCTGAAATGATGCATTAGGAAGCATGTCTAGGAAGACTCCATGGGGGGTGGGGAAGTGGGACAGGGAAAGGAAGGAGGCCAAGAAAGAGCACATATCAAGCAAAGTCCTGCCATGGGTACCTTGGGCGAGAGATAGCATGAGTCACACATTTAAGGTGTCCTGCTCAAGGGCGGGTGAAGCCTTCACACCCCACACCTATCAAGCTGCTTTAAAGGGATGTATGAGTCCAGGCACTTCTGGCTCTCCATGCATCGGGCAAAGAATGCTCCAGCAACTTGAGGGCAGCCCACTGACAAAAAGACTCAGGTGCTGGCTGTTGGGAAAGATCGCACACCCAGGGCCGGACTCCAGTGTGTAGCAAGGAGGGACACAGATCCCAGGGGGTTGTGGGTGGAATTCTGACTGTACCTGCTGCAACAGGCGTGCTCTGTGTTTGTTGAGTAAATGCTCCAGGCTAGCCAGGTGCAACTGGAACTGAGTACTTAGAGCTTAAAAAATGATTTCATTTCATGCTCCCACATCTTCATCCCTTGCAACTCATCTCGTACTGAAAGAAGGACACCAGGGCCTGCCTGCCGAGTTTTGGCCTGGGCTGAATGAGTGGGCGTGTTCTGGGCACCCACCCCCCTACCCCCTGAGGCTCAGGCAGAACTGCACCCCACTCACAGTGGTTCATCTGCTTTGCATCCTGAGGTTGAGTTGGCAGAGACCCTGTCACTGGAACAGACCTCATTTTCATCTGCTTCCTCTGCTGCAGCTCAAGAAAATTTCTGATTTGTCTTCTCACCCCTGCCCACCTTTGCAAAGGCTGGGCCTTCTGCCTGGGACGTCCTCCTTCCCATTCTTGACCTTGAAAGGCATTTTCCTTCCCTCCCTCCCCCCTCCCTTCCTTCCTCTCAGATACCACTTAGCGAAACCACCCTGCCCCCAGTTTCTGTCACCTGGGGCTGCTCTTGGTCCTGCTGTTTGAGTAGCAAGTGTGGCTCTGTCCCTTTGGCCCCCGGGTACCCACTAGATGTCTGGCTTCTGGGACATGCATGGCATATGCTTAATGAGTGAACCTGTCATCCATCCGACCATCAAAAAAGAGCAAGAGGAAGGTGAAACACCATTTAAACCTGAGCTCTTCTCCACGGCATCTTCTTCCACCCCATGTGGACCTGGGATCGAGCATTCGGAGGCCGCTCGTCATGACTTCTGAGGGTGCCACCAGGGACCCTCCTTTTCAGGTCCCCTCCCCTCTGGCACCTATATTCTATTCTGTCCCCCACCCCTGAACCCCGGGTTTCCTCCGTCCAGCTCCCCCCCTTCCCCGGTTCCCATTCCTCCCAAAGGTCCTCCCTGGCCTTCCCCCCTGCCATCCCTAGGGCCTCAGTGACCTCTTTCCACCTGATTTCCTGCGCCAGAAACTTCTGGAAGCAGATCAGGTTCCAGGGCCCCAAGAGTTAACCACCTCAAACTCAGCTCACACCGTTGGTTGTCAGATGGATTTCTCGGGCCAGCCAGAGCGCTGGGAGCCCAGGCAGAGCTGGGTCGAGTGGAGGTTTGTTTTTCTGCTGACTACCATCTCCCAGTTGAGTATCTTTCCCAGGACAAATCTCCGGCCCCGTTTTCCCTGGCTCTCTCTCCCCGTATAAAAACAACTTTATCTCTAAAGAGCAAATAACACCCAGTGCTCATAACAGATGCCAAGAACTGTTTCTGTTTTGATTTTTGAAAATAAAAATTCAACTGTGTTCAATAAAATTCAGAAGCCGCTTCCCTCTGTGGAAATTAAAGGAATCCAAGACGCCGGAGAAGCCACCGACCTTCCTAATTAAAGCTGCAGCAACGGCGGGAATCCGCTTCCTACAACCAGCCCGCTCTTGCTGAGCAGAGAACAAAGCCGACCCCCATCAATATTTCATTCTCTCTTTTCTTCCACGATAACAATGCTGTGTGTTCTGAGTGCGCCCCCCAAAAAAGACATGCAGAGCTATGTTAATTAGGGTTTAAATAATTGACGCCCCAGATCTCCCTGTGTTTCCGGAAGTGTGCAAGATGGGTTGTCGGCTCAGCTCCTAATTGCATCTGTTCGCAGTCACAGCCTCTGTCTGTCTGTCTGGCTGTCTGTCCAGTTTGGCAGGTACAGACTTCGGGAAAGGCTGGTCCCGGTTTCTAGAAATTGCTTCCATCCTGAGATTTGGGTTGGTTTTTTGTGCTTTGAGTTATAGAGTGGAGTCTGATAAGATGTGTTAACTTGGGGTCTACTCAGAGGAAGGGGACTCTGCGTGTTTTCCTGTCCGGGCCATGTGCCTGGCCACTCCGCAGGCCTCCAACCCCATTCTGGGCACACACTCTGGATGCAGAGAGGTCATAGCAAATCATCTTTCAATGAAAGGAGAGAGGGAATCGAGGGAGGAAGGAAGGAAGGAAATGATGGAGAGAAGGAAGGAGAAAGGATGGATGGATGCTTATCCTGTGGGCCCATAGTGATTCATCTCCTCCTAGATGGGAAGTTTCAAACAGGGTAGATGTCTATCCATAGGTCTTTACGTGCAGATGGTACCTTCATACCTTGTTCCATAAGCAGCAGTGAGAGGAGCTGTGCTGTGCTAGTTAAGAGCATGAACTCTGGGCCAGACAGACGGTCAAGGCCTGACTCCCAGCTCTGCCACTTACTAGCTGTTTACCTTGGACAAGGTTCTGGGCCTCTCCGTGCCTCCGTTTTCTCATCTGTAAAGGGAGGATGATAATAGTACCTACCTCCTAGGGTTAGATGTGTTTACGTCAAGTATAAACTCCTATCACTGCTGCAGTTGTTCAGTACAAAGGTTTGAATTTCAGCCAGTGCAGCAGAGCAGAGGGGAGGGGAGAGCCCTCTGGGTGGACTTCCAGGGACTCCGACATGTAAAGGCCTAGAGACCGCCCAGGCTCAGCGTTCCCGTGAGCAGAGAGGTCCCTGAGGCTGCTAATCACTGTGCTAGCCATGTGGAGCCAGGCTCTGGGCTGCTGGGGGGACCAGCAGTGGCCACCGTGTGGGTGGCCCTTCTCTGTGGAGCTCTGTACCCATGCCCTCTTCTTTGGGTAACTCTGTTTTCTTTCGAAAAAGACCCCAGCCCTGCCCATCTTCATGTGGTCCTTCTTGGAGAAACGTCTCAATCCAGGTCCCATGACCCCAGATGGGAGCTAAACAGGGAGAGGCGCGCTCTGTGCACCGAGGCTTGGGCGTCCTCAGGGAGGCCGCGTGGCTGCCATCTCGGGCCCCATGGGGGAGCCCGCCAGGGGCTGAGGCCGGCACAGAGTTGAGCAGGGCTGAGAAGGAGAGCAAGAGTCGGTCTTCTTCAGTCACTCTGCTGCTCTCCGCACGGTCACTCAGGACAGCGGTTCGGAGCCTCGATGACATGGGACAGTGCTCATCCCTTGGTCCCCCCTCATGCATGCTCTTCCTGATGCCTCGCTCTCTGGGGCCCCCCTCCTCTGGCTGGTCCTTCTCAGCATCCTGCAGGGTGCCTTCTTCTCAGCCCAGGCCCCAGTCGTCGCAGTTCCGCAGAGCCTGGTCCTTTCTTTAGGTCCATTCTCCCATCTTCCCCTGCCCCTCCCCAAACCCTCTCCTTCTGGACACCCATGTGGACTCCTATGGACCCACCATTTCTAGGCCTTCGGTGTAGGCTAAGACCTCTCTCCTGAGCCTCAGACTTTTCTGTCCCACTGCTCCCCTTGGTGGCACCACCCAGGCATCTGTCCTACAACTTTAATGCAGCACTTCATAAGCAGAACATTGCAAGATGGCCCAGACCTCATGCTCGAGAGCCAGACTGGCTGCGTTCAAATCCTGGCCCTGACACTTGCCGGCTGTGCTGCCTTGGGCCAGATGCTTAAGTACCCTGTGCCTCAGTTTATCCATCTGTAAAATAGGAATAATGATAGTACCTGAGTCACGGAGCTGTAAGGGGGGGATTAAAAGACTTCATGTAGGTAAAGCACATTAAAACAGCGCTGGATCAGAGTAAATGTCACATACATTTTTCTGTTGTTCTTAATGTGGTCTCCTCTTTCCCCTGACCTGCCTCTTCCTCAGCCATGGCACCACCATCCACCCTAGAAACTGGATGTCTTCCTGGTACCCTGTGCCTTCCTGACAGCTGCCCGTGTCATCATCCAATGCTGTGCCTTGCCCCTGCTGAATATGTTTCAAAATTGGCCCCTTCTCACCTTCCCACCACCACCTTCCTGGTCCTTACCCCCTCTTCTCTCTCCTGGGTTGGCAGCATCCTCCTAACTGGTCTCATGGCCTCCAGAACCACCCGCTTCAATCTGCCCTCCAGCCAGAGGCCAGGGTGGTCTTCTGAAGGTTCGGTCTGAGCATGTCATTGCCCCCAGGACACAGTCCCAGTGTCTGAGCATGACCTCCCAAGCTCCTTGCCATTCGGCACTCCTCACCTCCTCCCGTTCTGGCGGCCACCAGCCCAACTGCTCAGCGCTGGCCTTTGGACCTGCCACTGCATCCTCCTGAAACCTGGCTCTCCTTCCATTCCCTCTCCTCCTCCTCCTCTTCACCCTCCTCCTCCTCCTCCCCTCTGGAGCCTCCCTGAGTCCAGTTCCTTTGCCAGGTCTCCACTCCAGTATCCACAGCCTCCTGGCTCATCACTGTGCCAGTCCTTGTCCTACCAGGCTGGAGCTGTACGTCACCCACCGCAGACTCTGAGAACAAGAGCCACATAGTTGCTTTAAAAGTTAAAATAACCTGCACCTGTTACCTGACAATTTCCTTGGGTTAGGAGACTGGGCTTGGCTTAGCTGGTTCTCTGCCCATAGTCTCAAGCCTGCGTTCAAGGTGTCAGGCAGGCTCCATGGTGCCCTGGTTGTTGGCAGGACTCAGATTCTTCAAGCTGAGAGCCTGAGGTCCTTGCTTTCTTGCTGGCTATCAGCTGGAGTGGCCAGAGGAGACGGCAGGACAAGCTAAGCTTTAAAAGGTGACCCACAGTTCCTTGTCACATGGCCTTTTTGTGGCCCCTCCCACACATGTCAGCTTACCTCTTCAGAGCCTGAGGAGAAATTATTTCTTTTCCAAACAGGCTCAGTCATGAGTTCCCTGGTGGCTCATTGGGTTAAGGAGCTGGTGTTGTCATCGCTGTGGCTCTGGTACTACTGCGGCACAGGTTTGATCCCTGGACTGGGAACTTCTATATGCCACAGGCACAGCCAAAAAAACAAAACAAACAAACAAACAAAAGAGACGCAGTTACTCTTTTAAAGATGTTTCACCCGATTCAGTCAGGCCCACTCAGGAGAATCTCCCTTTTGATTAACTCAAACTTAACCCCAAATCCACTGATTTGAGACTTTAAGTACATCTGGGAAAAAAAAAAAAAAGAAAAAACAAACCTTCTCCTTTGTGATATAACTTGATCACAGAGTAAAGTCCCATCATATTCTCAAGGCCTGTCCATGCTCCGTGGATGCGGGGCAGGAGGTGGGGTGGGATTCTGGCCGCCATCCTAGAATTCTGCCTCCCACAGGGAGGGCCTTGGCTGCCTTATCCACCCCATGTTTCTCACCCCTGGCACATGGCAGTTGCTCATAACCTTTTTTGAACATGTGAATGAATGAATGAATGAGTGAATGAGCCAAAAGGCTGTAAGGCTCAGACTTTCTTCCTTGGAAAAGGAGCCTAGGGTGAAGTTCAGATTAGCCTGGAAGGTGACCCCTGGTTCACCGTCTAATCAACTCCTTTGCAGAGAACTTCAGTGGCCACTTTTTCCAGCACAGACCAGGCTGGACATGTGGAGACACAGTCCCTGTCACTCCTCAATGACGAGCTGAAGGATGTCACCCCATGGAACAGAAGTTCAGCTTCCCTTGTGTCCCCCCGGGCTATCCCAAAGTGAGAGGACACCTCTCTTCTGCCAGGAGCCAGTTTACATGTCTCTTTAGGGCCCCACATCAGCACACATTGTGTCCGGCTAGAGCCAGCGAAGGATCCCAGGGGACACCCTGACTTTGGGCAGGAATCAGGGATAGACATTGTGTGCAGTGAGCTGTGAAGAGTCACTCACCGAGAGGCCCATGGCATCCTTTATTTATTTGCATTGAAATATTTATCGAGATGTGAGGCATCTATAATAGATTTGTCGGCCACTCGGGCGGGCCTGCTGGGGGAGAAATCTGGGTGGCCTCTCTCCTAGGCATCACCGTATTCATTGAGTGAGTAACTCACCTGGAAAACACTTCCTGAGGACCCACTGCGGACCAGGCACTTCCTGGTCCCTCACCGCCCTTCTGGAGAAGAGAGAGATGAAGGGGACAGGGAGGGAAAAACTCACGTTTATTGAGTACCTACTGTGTGCAAGGCATTTTATACATACTATCTCACTGGATTCTCGCAGCAGCCCCATGATGTAGGAGACATCATCATGTCTCCTGCAGAGATGAAGAAAGGGAGGCTCAGAGAGGCTTAGTAACTTGCTGAAGGTCACACAGTCTCAGTTAATCCAAAGTCAAGGTGTTTACACCATGCAGGCTTCCTGAGAGTGTGGCTGGGAGCTTTTATATATTTCAAGAACCAAAGTAAGTGTAGGGGTGTGAGGATAAGTCCCACCCCAGGGAGGAGATGAGGGGGCCAAACCCCAGCTGCGAAGCTAATGATGGGAAAATCATCTTGGTCCTCCAGCCCCTGTTCAAAGCAGTTGAGTTCATTCCACTCTCCCAGTGACCCTCCAGGGTAGCTATTATCACCTTCATTTTATGGGTGAGAAAATGGAGTTCAAGTTGGGGAAGCAACTTGCCCAAGCTCAGCAGGTGCAAAGTGGCTGAGCTGGGGTTTGAAGCCAGGGTTTTGCTTCCCAGTGCATCTGGGAAATGGTTCACAGTAAACAGCCACACTTCCTGGGTCCTGACTCTGACCAGGTAGCTGCTCAGAGGTCCTTATATGCATTGGTTCATCCTATCCTTACAAGCACCCCTGCCAGTCATGCGTTGTCAGTAGCCCCATTTTAGGGAGGGGGAAATTAAACCATGAAGTGGTTAAGTCCATCACCAGCCAGAAAGGGAGAAAGCTGGGATTTGGGTCCAGATATTTTGGAGCCCAGAGCCAATCTGTTTAATCTTTGTGACTTAGTTGGCACTGGCCTGTACACTGAGGCAAGCCCCTTGGGGAGAGAGAGGGCTTTCCTATAAGCCCAGGCCAGGGTGCTCAGCCCCAGCCCTGTGCTTCCCTGGGATCCCTGCACCTCGGATCCACTGGCTTCCTGGGATCTTGCCATTTTTGCTCTGCCTGCTGCCTGGGAGCCTGTCATTTCTGCTTTGCCCTTGATTTTCCTTGGTAAGCCTCTAATGCGGGACTCTGCAGGGCTCCAGAAAGATCTTCCCAGGTCCTGCCAGGCTCCTATCGAACACAAAACCTCTATCCTTTAGTGCCGCTTCCCTGTCCAGAGTCTGGTGGATGGTGATCTGGATGTGGAATATATCACTCAGGGGCAAACAAACAGACAAGCTGCAAAAGACCCAGAAGAGAAATACCATAAGCTTAAGGGGCTAGCTTGCTTCAGAAAGGAAGAGAGAGAGAGAGTGTGTGTGTGTGTGTGTGTGTGTGACTTAGTTTTTTTAATTAAGAAAAAGTATCAATATAATATATATGTTTGGCTTTTTTTTTTTTTTTTTGTCTTTTTAGAGCCACACCCACGGCATATGGAATCTCCCCCAGGCTAGGGGTCGAATTGGAGCTGCAGCTGCCAGCCTACACAACAGCCACAGCAATGCAGGATCTGAGCCGCATCTGTGATCTATACCACAGTTCCTGGCAACACCAGATCCTTAAACCCCTGAGTGGGGCCAGGGATCGAACTCACAACCTCATGGATACTAGTCGGGTTCATTACTGCTGAGCCACAAGGGGAACTCCCATATGTATGGCTTTTAAAGACAGGTAGTTTTAAAAGGTTTAGTGAAGACCAGGCGTCTTGGGCCTCCTCCTCCCCCTTCCTCACCTGCAGTCCCCCCTCCCCTAAAGCATCCCCTTTCAACTCTTAACATTCTTCTACTATTTATTGCACTTCTATATAATATTCAGCCGGTTTTTAATTTTACAACTTTCATGGGATATAACTGACATACCATAAACTCTACAGATTTATAGTATGTAATTCGATAAACTTTGATGTGTCCTTAAACCCACGAAACCATCCCCAGTCAAGTTAATGAGCATCTCCATCGTCTCCCCGGATTTCCTCCTGCTCCTTGACCCTCCCTCTCTGTGGTCTCCCCAACTCCCCTTTCCCACTCCTCCCCAAGCACCCACTGACCTTTGTGTTACTGCCAATGTGTTTGCCTTTTCTAAAATTTTATACCAATAGGATCACACCATATGTATCCTTTTTTTTTTCCTTCTTTCATTTAACATAATTATTTTGAGATTTGTCCGTATTGCTGCATTTAACAAGCAGTTAACAAGTTTTGCTGCCGAGTTGTATACCATGGTATGGATACATGACTGCTGATCCATTAACTTGGTGGGCACTGAGACTGTTTCCAGTTTTCAGCAGTTACAGGTAAAGTTGCCATGGGCCCCCATGGGACAAGTTTTTGTATGGACATATGCTTTGATTTCTCTTGGACAAATACCTTGAAGTGGAATAATTCAGTGATATGATACGCAGAGCTTTTTCAAGAAACTACTGAACTTTCCAAATGGTCGTGCCATCTTACTTTCCCATCAGCCATGTACAGGAGTAAAGTTGTTCCCTACCCTCACTGATGTGGGTACCCTCAGTCTTTTTAAGCCATTGTGATATAGGTGTATATCTAGTAGGTGTGTTGTGCCATCACGTTGTGGTTTTAATTTACACTTACCTAATCACTAATGGTGTTGCACATATTTCTTGGGCTTATTTTGCTATCTGTACATCTTCTTTGGTAAAGTATTTGTTCAGATCTTTTGACTTTTTTTTTTAAATTGAGTTTCTGTTGTTCTTGTTAAGTTTTGAGAGTCCTTTACATATTCTGGATACAAGTCCTTTATCAGAGGGATGATTTGCAAATATCTGTCTCACAGTCTGTGGCTTGCCTTTCATCCTTTCAACAGTGCCTTTCAAAGAGCAGAAGTCCTTAGTTTTTTTGATGCTCAATTGATTTATTTTGATCTTTTGTGGAGCATGTTTCGGATGTGTTTTTAAACAAATCTATGACCTAAGTCCACGACACAAAGCTTTTTGCCTTTTTAAAAAAATAATTCTATCGTTTTAGCTTTTACATTTTAGGTCTGTGATCCATTTTGAGGTCTGTGATGAATTTTTATACTTAGGGAGATGTATGGATTGGGACTCATTTGTTTGCATATGGATATCCAATAATTTTCCATCATTTATGGAAAAGACTATCCTTCCTTCATTGATTTCTCTTTGCACCTTTGTTGAAAATTGGTTGTCCGTGGATGTGTGGATCTATGTGTACACGCTCTATTCTGCTTCATTGATCTTTAAGTCTGTCCTGACACCAGTGCAACACTCTGTTGATCGCTATATTGAGTACTTGATGTCAGATAGTGTTAGTCCTCCAGCTTTGCTCTTCATTTTCAAGTGTTTTGACTGTTCGGGTTTCTTTGCATTTCTGTATGAATTTGAGAAGCAGCTTGTCAGTTTCCACAAGGAAACTTTCCTTCTGATTGAGAGCGCATCAGATTAGTAAATCAACTTGGGAAGAGTTGATATCATAACAATATTGAATCTTCCAGTGCCTGGACTATGATACATCTCTCTCGTTATTTAGGTCTTATTTAACACCTTTCATCAGTGTTTTGTGGGTTTTGGTGCACTGATCTTGCCCATCTTTTGTTGAATTTATCCTTAAGCATTTCATATTTTCTAGTACATGGTATGTTTTATTCCAATTTTCTATTATTCAATGATAGCCTATAGAAATATAATTGATTTTGGTATAATGATCTTGAATGCTGCAATCTCATTATATTCAGCTGCCAATTTTGTAAATGGCATTTACAAAAACACTTCTAGTGGTGTATTTGTAAATGCCATTGGGTTTTCTGTGTAGATAATCATGTCATCCAGGAACAAAGACAGTTTTAGTTCTTCCTTTCCAATATGGGTGTTGTTAAGTTGTTTTTCTTGCCTGATCACACTGGCTAGACCTTCTAGAACAGTATTAAATAGAAATGAGGTGAGAGGATATGCTTGTCCTGTTCTTCATCGTAGGGGGAAAGCAATCAGTGTTTCAGCATGTTAGCTGTGCGTTATCATACATGCCTTTATCAAGTAGCGGCAGTATCCTTCTGTTCATAGTTTACTACAATTTTTCAAAAATCAGGAATATTGGATTTTTTTGAATGCTTTACATGTATCTATTGAAATATTTATTTTTTCCCATTTTGTTAATATAATAAATTGCATGAAATGATTCTCAAGTGTTAAACCAACCTTGCATTCCTGGGATAAACCCTACTTGGTCATGATATAGTATCTTTTTATAAACTGTTGTATGTAAATTGGTAAAATTTTTCTTAAGAAGTTTTACCTCTGTATTCAAGACAGATATTGATCTGTAATTTTCAAGTAATGTCCCCCTGTCTGGTTTTGATATCACTATAATGCTAGCCTATGAAAGTTGGGAAATAGTTCACCCTCTTCAATTTTCTGGAACCCTTTTTATAGAATTATATTATGTCTTTATTAAATATTTAGTGGAATTAATCAGTGAAGCCTTCTTGGCCTAGAGTTTTGTTTAGGAGGAGGATTTTATTTTTGGCAAAATTCAATTTCTTTAATAAATGTGGCTATTCAGAATATCCATTTGTTTTTGAGTGAGCTTGGGTAGTTTCATGAAATTTGTGTATTTCATGAAGGCTATTGAATTTATTGGTATAAACTTGTCATAATATTATCTTTTAAATAACAATAGAGCCTGTAGTGATTTCACCTCTCTCAGTGCTAGGACTGATAATCTGTGTCTTCTCTTTTTCCACATCAACCTGGGTAATGATTTATTAATTTTATTGAACTCAAAATACGAGCTTTTAATGTCAATAATTTACTCCATTGTTTTTTTCTGTTTTCTATTTCACTAATTTCCACTTTGATCTTTGTTGTTCATTTTTTTTTCCTGCTTACTTTGAGTTCAGTTTTTTCCTTTGGGTTTTTTTTTTTTTTTCTCTTGTTTCTTAAGATGGAAGTAGCTGTCATTGATATGAAACCCTTCTTTTGTAATATGCATGTTTGGTGCTATAAACTTCCCTTTATATTCTCTCAGATGCATCTCACACCCTTTTATAGTTTATCTTTTCATTTACATTCACTTCAAGAAGTCTAATTTTCTTTTGATTTCTTTTTTGACACATGGTTTATTTAGAAATGTATCATTTAGTTTCCAAACATTTGGAGGTTTTCCAGACATTTTTCTGTAATTGAGTTCAAACATCATTCCATATGGTTAGAGAACATACTTTGAATCTTTTAAAATTTATTGAGACTTATTTTATGGCCCAGAATATGGTCTATATTGGTGAATTTTCTATGTGTACTTGTGAAGAACATGCGTCCTGCTCTTGTTGGGTGGAGTGTTCTATAAATGTGAATCAGGTCAAGTTGACTGGTACTGCTATACAAATCTTATATAGACTTACTGATTTCCTGCCTACTTTTATGAATTATTGAAAAAAAGACATTGAAATTTGCAGTTGTAATTGTGGATTTATCTGTTTCTTCTTGCAGTTCTCTCAGGTTTTGCTTCATATATTTTGAAACTCTGTTATTAAGTGCATAAAAGTTTAGGAATACTATATCCTCTTGAATGGACCCCATTATCATTATGAAGTGAATTTCTTTGTCTCTAGCAAGATTAGAGCTGGGTTTAGCCTGGGACTAATTATTCCCTGCTATTGAAACCCTTCTGAGTCCTCTATTCCATGCTCCACGAGTTATGAGGGGTTTCCACTCTGGCTGTTGGGCACAGGTACCGTTGCAAGCCCTGTGTGAATGACAAATACTATTCTCTTTAATCCTTCTGCATGGTTCTTTCCCTACCTTGGAAGTGTCCTCGCTTGTATGTGCTGAATACTTCAGGGACCACCTGCAGGTCTCTGTGCAGCCTCCTCCTTTCCTGTACTCTTCCTTGTATATTTTAGTTGCCTGGTATCCCTGTATCCCTCACTCCCATTACCTCGCCCAGGGAGCCAGTCCACTCAGTCCCACCTGGGTGTCCTCTCCCTATGCCATGGCTTAGAAACTGTCTCAAGGCAGTAAGCTGGGGAGATTGTAGACTTACTTCACTTTTTATCCATCTCTCTAGGATCCATGTCCTTCACTATCTCATACCTAATGTCTTAAAAACCATTGCTTCATATGTTTTGTCCAGGTTTGTCATTCTTTCACATGGAGTATAAATCTAGTTCTTGCAGTTCCATTTTGGCTGGAAGTGGATGTCTTTTCCTTTTTCTTTTCTTTTTTTCTTTTTTTCTTTTTTTTTTTTTTTTAGGGCTGCACCTGTGGCATATGGAAGTTCTCTGGCTAGGGATCAAATCAGAGCTGCAGCTGCCGGCCTACACCACGGCCACAGCAGTGTGGGATCGAATCAGAGCTGCATCTGCGACCTACCCCATAGCTCACAGCAATGCTGGATCCTTAACCCACTGAGTGGGGCCAGGGATCAAACCCTCATCCTCATGGATACTAGTCAGGCTCATTACTGCTGAACCACAGTGGGAACTTCCAGAAGTGGATATCTTTAGCTCTTTTTTAATCTCTTCATTTTTAGGTGTTTGTGTTGATCTGTGGCTATGAAAGCTGAGGGCTTATGTTTGTTACAGAAGATTATTCACCTTTCCACCCCATGCCTTTTTCTTTCCACCAGTATCCTAATATAGATTTGGTTAACATAGCATTAAATATTCACATTATGACGACTTTGAAAATATTATTCACATCTGAGTCATCTGGTATACTGAAGTTCTTTCTTTTATATCTTTTAGTTGTCGGTAGAGTTAATATTTGCCTTTTTAAAAGGTTTGCTTTCCTATCTAATGGTTTATTTTTTTAATTTTAGAGTTTCATATGCTACTCAAATAACATGAAAGCCAGCAGTGTCTAGAGGAGGGAGGTTACTGAAGGATCTGGGCTACACGGGCTAAGGCCACTTTTGTGTCTTTATAGGGCTGGGGAAGGGACTCCGGCTTTGACACACAGCCTTGGCCCTCTGCACCCACCTTCTGTATCCCAGGCATACTCTGGGAATGAAGGAGAACCTGAGGTTTGGGGTGTATAGAGATGGTAAGAAGAATGAACACAGAACCAGACACAAGATTCCAGTCTTATTTGGGTTGCTGATGCTTCGTGTGACCTAAAGCAAGCTTCTTCTCTATGGAGACCCCAGTGACTTATCTGTGAGTTGAGCGTGAGTTTAGATGAAGGCCGGTCTCTTCTAGATCTCCAAGGTCATGCAAGGATGGGGGTGGCCATGGAGACACTGGGGGCCTGAGAAGTTCCCCAGGCACCCGTATAAAAGAGAGCAGACAAGGTTGTTTGGGGTCAGCAGCGGATCTAATGATGGAAGCCACAAGGAGCAGCTTTCAGACCAAGACTGTGATGGATTTAAGAAAGATAAAGTCTCTACAGGCAATGAGCTCCCCATCACCGGAGTGTGTGAGCAGAGCTTGGACCAGCCTTAAGCAAAGTTCTGCATTCCTCCATTACAGTCATCCTAGCGCATTGTTATTGGCTAGTTCCTTTGCTGGCTCCCTGTGGAGTGTCTTACCCAGTGGTTCTCAAGCCAGGGCAATTATCCCCTCAGGTGACGCTGGAAACATAAAAATGTTGTCATGACTTGGGGTAGGGGTAGGGGAGGGTGCTACTGGCATTTAGTGGATAGAAGCCAGCGATGCTGCTCAACAGCCTACAAAGGACAGGACAAGATACCACAAAGAATTATCTGGTACAGAATGTTGATGGTGCCGAGGTGGAGGAGCCCTGGATAGTCCACCACTGCAACCCAGCACGCAGCACGGAGCCGGGCACATGGAGGAGATCAGTGTGTGCAGGGGGGACAGTGCTGGGCAGGGGCTCTGCTTGCCCGATGTCACCCATGCCTACCTATGGCTGCTCAGAGTGTTGCCAGTGTGGCTTAAGGGAAGGTCCCCTACTCCAGAGCACAGTCAGTGGACTCCTTCCTTGGGTCTGTGACCCATCCTGGCCACACAGGAGCTGGGCTCTGGCCCCAACCCTTCCTTGACCCTTGGCACTAAGTCTTCCATTGTCATCTGAATGAGTCAAGACTCCAGTTTTCTCTGTGTGTCATGGGGCAACTGGCCAACCCGCTTGTGCTCTGAGCCCATCAGGAGCCAAAGGGCAGAGGGTAGCTTGTCGGGAAGTCTCAGCGCTTTGCCTTCCTAGACTCTTTAGAGGCCAACCTGCAGGATGACAGAGTCAGAGGGAGAAATTCCTTCATCCATCTATGCACCAGGTATTTACTGAATATCTACTATGTGCGAGGCCTGGGTGTTGGGACTACAGCACTGAATCAGGCAGAAGTTCTTGGCCTCATGGAACTTAGCTTCTAGTGAAGGAGATAGACAAGTTATGAAAATTATG
Source organism: Phacochoerus africanus (assembly GCF_016906955.1). NCBI lineage: Eukaryota > Metazoa > Chordata > Mammalia > Artiodactyla > Suidae > Phacochoerus > Phacochoerus africanus. Next base: position 30,229,030 of record NC_062551.1, read on the forward strand.
ATAGGAAGGTGGGAAGGAAGGGAGGGAGGGAAGGGGTGAAAGAAAGAAAGGAAGGACGGAAGGAGAGAAAAGAAAAGAAAGCAGTAAGGCACAAACATCCACATTTTCCAAGTTTGTTAAACTATATAAAATGTATTGTTATATCTTCTACTATATACAATTTTAATAGGAGTTCCCATTGTGGCTCAGTGGTAAGGAACCCGACTAGCATCCATGAAGACGTGGGTTCAATCCCTGGCCCTGCTCAGTGAGATCCTGCATTGCTGAGGTGTAGGCTGGCAGCTGTGGTTCTGATTTGACCCCCAGCCTGGGAACTTCCATATACGATGGGTGCAGCCCTAAAAAGAAAAAGACAAAACAAAAAAACAAACAAACAAATCCTTTTAGTATGTTTAAGAAATTCTCCAGTTCTGTCACTTTCCAAAGATCCATTATATCTCCCTATTCCTCTCATGTCTTCATCTGTTTCCTAAAATTATTTTGGCATCAGCTTCATTCAGATTCACTGTCCTTTTGGTCATCTAACATATATATTAAAGCAGCATGAATGGACTGAGTGGCTAATAACCAACACATTTATTTGTTTTTTAAAATTGTCTGTTTTCCTTGGAGTTCCTGTTGTGGTTCAGTGGAAACAAATCCGACTAGTATCCATGAGGATGCAGGTTCCATCCCTGGCCTCATTCAGTGGGTCAGGGATCTGGTGTTGCTGTGAGCTGTGGTGTAGGTCACAGATGCAGCTCAGATCCCTTGTTGCTCTGGCTGTGGTGTAGGCTGGCTGCTGTGGCTCCGATTTGACCCCTAGCCTGGCAACTTCCATACATCACAGGTATAGCCCCCCCCAAAAAAAAAATCTGTTTTCCTGTCCAACATTTTAGATCCATGAAGACAAAGATTTTGTCTCTTTTGGTTATTACCATGTTTCCAAGCACCTAGAACTTTGCCTGGGTGCTGCTAAGTTCCCCATAAATGATGGTTAAGGAGTACATGATACAAAACAAAACAAAGACACTAACAGTAGAAGGCTTTGTGGGCAAGAAAATAATAGGTAGCTATAGGAAGGATTATCATATTGAGGTTAGACTGATTTTTTGCAAGTGCTTTTGGAACCGCACAGATGAACCTGGAAATTCAGGCTGCCTGTGGCCACCATTGCCCTTGCTCATTCCCCATCAGCAGCCTACCCCAAGTTCAGGAGCGATTTCTAGAAGCCCATCTTTGTCTCATGTGGCAGAGAACAGACTGAGAGGAAAGAAGGAAAAGTTCTGGCACCTTTTCTTCATCATGGTAAAGGGGTGGTGGAGCCCCTAAGCCATGAGCTTGGTTTAGGAGCCCTAGCAGGTCAACCCTCCAGGGCCCCCTCCAACTCTGGGTGCTGCCTCCAGGGTCCATCCACTGCCAAGCTGCAAGATGTGAAAGGCTGACTTCGGGAAACTTTAGACCTACTCTGGCCCCCTAGAGGTACAGCCAGGGGGGTCATCCCAGCTTCTCCACTTACAGAACCATAAGCCTTTTTAGACCTATGGTCCCTTAACTCAGAAGGATGGCTGTCATGGTGGAATTGCAGGCCTACTGGCAGTCCCAGGGATGGGAATTGTGTCTGGGGTGGCTCTCCTGGAACAGAGGAGCTTCCCTGGGCCATGGAAGTGGATGCTGAGGACGTTGGATGCTCAGGTCTCTCCCAGGCCACACCAAAGTTTGGTCCCGATATTACCTAGCCCTGGTGTAGAGTGGCTTAGGAAAAGGCAAGCAGGGTTTGGCCTCAGCGGGCCTGGAGTTTAAATCCTAGAGCCTCTTGCTAGCTTCTCCTTGTGCGTAAATTAGGTCTTGCCTTGTTTATTTGTTTGTTTTCCTTTTTAGGGCCACACCTGTGGCATATGGAAGTTCCCAGTCCAGGGGTCCAGTCAGAGCTGAAGCTGCCACCCTACACCACAGGTGCAGCAACACCCATCCCAGCCGTATGTGCAACCTGCTGCAGCTTGAGGCAATGCTGGATCCTAAACCCACCGACCGGGGCCAGGGATGGAACCAGCATCCTCATGGATACTAGCTGGATTCTTAACCCACTGAGCCAAAACGGGAACTCACAGGTCTCACACTTTATGTGATTGTTTGGAGGATTAAATAAATCAGAAAGTCCCACCAAGTGCCTGGCACACAGTGAGCACCCCCAAGTCCCTCCAGTTTCTGGCTTCTCTTCTTTTGAGCTCTCCTGAGATAGAGATCCTGTCTTTACTGTCACAGGGAGAGTAGCCAGACAAGCCAGCCCATTCTCTACTTGGATCAGACTCTCTGCATTTGAAAACTTCCAAGGTAGGAAAACTTTTTTTTTCCCAGGCCGACTCTGTCTCTGCTGCCACCATGAAAGCCCCTCCGCCTTCCCCCGAAGGGCCTGTCGCCGTCTCAAGAAAAACCCTCATCTTATCTGCAGCGGTGCATCGTCGCCAGGAAAGGAGGGAGCCAGCCGAGGGGGACGCACTAATGGGAGACGCCTCGGCAGAGGAGAAGACAAAATGGATAAAAGAAGAAAGCGCATCCAAACACGAGTTCTTGTTCTCGAGAAGAAGGGCCAAGTCTGACTTTATAGCAACAGCTTTGAGAGCAGCAGCGGTGGGATTTCATGGCAGAGGTTCCGCGGGAAAATCAATAAGTGGGGCCGCTGTTTGGAGAGGCAGCAAGAAAGGCCACTAACGAGGCCAGATTGTAACAGTTCTGCGAGCAGCCACAATGCTCACCTTACACGGCGCGGCCGAGCGTTAGTAAATAATAAATCACAGCGGCCGGCGGGCGGCGGCGGCGGCGCCGGACAGAACGCAGCGCGTTTGACTGCAAAGCAGACCCGGGGCCATGAATTATTCACCGCCGCGCGGAGATAAAACACGGCAGCGGGAGGAAGCGCAGCCCTGCAAACAGGTGCCCGGCGCGGAAATCTGCCTTTTGATTACGAGCCTGGGCTGGGGCTGGGCCGGCCGGGCCACAGTTCGGGGGCGTCGGCGCTCGGGGCGCGGGAAAAGCTGGGATTAATCAGGGGCGGCAGCCGCCGCCCCGCAAGAGCGATTTGCCAGACTCCGGGGCTGGGAGCAATTACGGGCGGGCGGGCAGGGCTGGCGGCAGGAGCCTGCCAGGACTGGTGTGTGTGCGCGTGTATGTCTGTGTGTGCGTGTGTGCGTGCGCGCGCCTGCTTGCTTGCCAGCATGCACGCTTGCTCGGGGTTGGTTAAGCGTGCAGGTACGCTTAAGCGTACGTACACCCTGCGTTAGTGTGTGTGCATATGTGCTCTGTGTATGTGGTTATACATGCGTGCGTGTTTCATTTGTGTGTGTACAGAGTGCACTGTGTACATAGATGCACTGGTCCTTGTGTGCATATATGTGAATGTCTGTGATTATGTGTATCTGCCGTATAGAAGTGTGTAGACATGTATGTGCATGTGGTACATTTGTCCTTGCCTGCATGGCATGTGTAGGTATGTGTGAGGTAACACCTTCGTGTGGGTATGCGTACACAGTGCAAGTGTGCTTAACGTGCTGTGTGTGTGTGTGCATAAGCAAATCTGCAGGGCTATCCCTGCATATACAGCCCATGTGAACAGGCATGTGAGCACATGCAGAGTATGTGTGTCAGCTCATACCTGCACGTGAGGTGTGTTCGTGCATGTACACATGGTTCCTGTGTGTGTGCCAGGCATCTGATTGTACAGATGTGTTGCATATGTGCATGAGTGAATGTGCAGGTTGTGAATGCATGTGAGCATGTACAGGACACTTCTATGTGCATATGGAGCATGTGTGTGTTCATCTGTGCTTTGCAAAGTTGTAAAGGTTTATAGCATGCATGCATTGTACGTGTGTGTGCTTGTCGGTAGTAATGCACACGTGTAGGTGTGTGGCAGTGTGTGTGCAAAGGTGCTCCTGTGCACTGGAAGTACTTATATGATGCGGTCTTGCATGACTCTTTGCTGGTGCTAATGCTCATGCATGTGTCTACAGTGTGCAGGTGGGTACGTGGACTTCGGCGCATATGTTTGTACTCAGGTACACTCGGTGAAGCTGGGTCAGCTACACATTTGGGCCAGCCATGCTCTCTCCTCAGTGCTCCCTGATGAGGAAGTCCTAAATGTCATCGCATCTGCAAAGCAAAGCCCAACACAAATGCATCTGCAAAGCACGGATGAATAGTGGGCATTTGACTCTAGGTTTCCTGGGGAGATTTGAGAAAGACTTTACACCCTGCATTGCATTTCCGAAATTCTTTGAAAGTTACTTTAAATGCATCTTTTTCCAAAGTGCCTGGTGGACCAGTCATTTTTTCTTTCCCCCTCACTTCCTTCTCCTGTCAGGTCCCCTCCACCTTCACCTGGACACTCCCACCAAATCTCACCATCCCCTTTTCAAGCAGAATTTACTTACCATCTGCCCCCCACCGGGTTTCTTCCGACTGTGGGTTCCACTCATTTCATCGACAAAGCCATTCCTCAAGGTGCTCTGTCTTTAAAAAATGAGAGGGGGGGGGAGTTCCTGCTGTGGTGCAGTGGGTTAAGAATCTTACTGCAGTGGCTTTGGATGCATGGGTTTGATTCCAGGCCCAGCGTAGTGGGTTAAAGGATTTGGCGTTGCCACACCTGTGGCTCAGATTCAATTCCTGGCCTACAAACGTCCATGTGCTGTGAGCATGGCCATTAAAAAACAAACCAACCAACAAACAAAAACCTTAAAATTTTAAAAATTAATGAACTAATTAAAAAGTGAGAATGGTGAGAGGAGAAAATGTAAATAAATTAGAAATTAGTTTTTTCAGTTGCACGTTTCCATCAGTTGTAGTTGCATGCTCGGTATGGGTGCAGAAGCACCTCCACCTCTGCCTAGTGGGTGACAGAGAAAAGGTGGAAACAGAATACAGAGAATCCTGCTGCCTGGCACTGGGAGTCAAGTTTTGAGGATCATTGTCATTTTTTCAAACCCTGTCATTTTGGCACAAAGTTTGGCAGAGCGGAGAAGTTGTTCTTCATTTATTCAGCAAACGTTCCCTGAGCGCCCGTCTGAGCCCAGCCCTGTGTTAGGCCCTGGGAGATGCAAAAAGTAGTAAGACACAGGATCTCAGACCTGGGAAGTCCGGGAAAATAGCATAGGTGAGCCCTGTCACCAGCCGCTAGGACATGCAGTAGGAAGCAGTGGGCACCCTGAGACCAGGAAGGTGTCAGCTCAGGGCTGGAGAAGCCAGAGGTCTTCCGGGGAAAATGGCACTGGGGCTCGGAAGAGTGTGGAAGGATTGGGCTGTACCAGGACAGACACCCATGTGGGGGTGGAGGTTGAACCCCTGGAGGAGAACTAGGGAAAATAAGATCTCAGGGGTATGTATATCTCCGTCTTGATCCGGTTAGGAAAGAGAAACCCCCCAGATATTTGAGCAGAGAGAATTTAATATCAAGAACTGTTAACCAGGAAGGAATTAGAAAAATGAAAAGGTAAGAAGACTCTTAAGTTTTCATGGAGTTTGCAACTGCAGGAAGTGACTGCCAGCCCTAGAGCCAGGAAAACAAAGGGAGGCTATTGGAGTCATTAAAATTCAGAGGCGTAGAGGAGAAGGCCCGGGCTGGGATCCAGACCTCCGAGGAGGGAGCATCAGTTGGCTAAAACTAGTGTCTCCGGGCTTGGAGAAGGGGCCTCAGATGTCAAGAACCCAGACTGCTGGATAGGGGGCACTGTCACTTGGTTCTGGCATCTCTGAGGGGCACAGTAAGGCTGGTCCTCCAAGAAGTGGAAAAATTGCAAGCCGGATTCAGCCATTGCCTGGGCAGGAAACTGCTGCTGCCGAGGTGAAGAAGCATTTCTGGATGATGTCCGCGTGGACCACTGGCAGACAGGAAGTAATCCAGAAGCATCCCCTTCCTTCCTCCTCCTCCAGCCTTGCAGTCTCCCTCTAGCTACACTGTTGGAAGAACTAACATGGAGCCAGAAGTATGGCTTGCAGAGCCCTCAGGGTGGAAGGGCCTTTTGAAGCTGAGATAGTAATTGAATGAAGTGTCACAGTCTGCCCCTTTGCTTACCTGGCATGGGTACGGACCCTTTATACCAATTTGAAATTTCACGCAGTTACAAAACAATTCTGCGTTTCTTCCTGATTCTGGGTTTTATTTGTGTAAATAGAAATATGTCCGGCTTCTCCCCAAAATAAGGAGACATCTTCTCAACTGACAGTATATCCATCTCTGCAAGAGAGTGACAGGGTGGGAAAAGAGGGGTCATCGTGGGAACAATGAGGAGTCCAGACTGATCTTCCTGGGTTGAGTCCCACACAGGGGCCTGGGAGAGGGGTCAGCAGATGGCTCAGAGAGGGGTCTGTCCACCGAGTAGGACGGAAAGCTAAAGCCAGCTCTGTGCACCTTAGAGCCTGCAAGTGTTCTGGGTCCCACGAGTTTTGTCAAGCCACTTCCCCACTCTGACTCTCGGCTTCTGTCTTCTCTCTGGCTGCACTGAGAGCCAGAGGAGAGTGTCCGCCATAGAGCAGTCTGTGCGTAGTGGGCTGGTGGGTTCCAAGGCCAGACTTCCTGTCCACTGCTCCACCTTTTTTTTTTTTTTTTTTTTTTTTTGAAGTCCTCATCCATGACATGTGGAGGTTCCCAGGCTAGGGATCGAATTGGAGCTGGAGCTGCTGGCCTGTGCCACAGCCACAGCAATGCCAGATCGGAGCCACATCTGTGACCTGCCCCACAGCTTGCAGCAACGCTGGATCCTTAACCCACTGAGTGAGGCCAGGGATCAAACCTGCATCCTCATGGATACTAGTCAGGTTCTTAACCCACTGAGCCACAACAGGAACTCCCCACTCCTCCACCTTTGATGACTTGTGCTCTGACCTCAATGGCTCCAATTTAAAATGGGCTTCGGGAGTGGTATGTCCTTGGGTCTCACTGTGGGGTGTAGACTATGCCTGTTGAGGCCGGGACCCTGAGCAAGGAGGGGGGCATCACCCTAGCCAGGCTAGGCCTTGCAGGAGGGAGGCAGAGATACTCTGATCTCCCAGCTGAGTTGAGGAAGGCCTCCTGCGTGTGTCCTCAAGCTGGAGCACAGATGCAGAACAGACCCACAGAGAAATGGTCTCTCCTTGCCACCTCCTCCCTCAGCCCCTGCCTGTGCCCAGCTTCATTCTAGTGATGCCCCTATGATCCAGGATCAGATCTGTTGTGCCCTCCCCACCCCAGGATGACTGCTTTCTTTTTTTTCTTTTTGCCTTTTCTAGGGCCGCACCTGTAGCATATGGAGGTTCCCAGGCTAGGGGTTTAATCAGAGCTGTAGCCACCGGTCTTTGCCAGAGCCACAGCAACACCAGATCCAAGCCGACCTACACCACAGTTCATGGTAACACCGGATCCTTAACCCACTGAGCGAGGCCAGGCATTGAACCTGCAACCTCGTGTTTCCTAGCCGGATTCGTTTCCACTGTGCCATGACAGGAACTCCAGGATGACTGCTTTCTTGTAGCTACTCCAAAGGCCTGCCATGCCTCTCCCAAGGAAGATGGGGCAGAGAGTAGAATGTCAGGCATCTGCAGGCTGCCATGTACAGTTGCTCAGGCTGTGCACTGCCAAAAGACTCCTGGCCAAGAAAGCCAGTGGGGGCTGAAATCCATTCTGAAATTCTTTCTGAAGATGGGGGAGCCGTTACCTCATTCTTACAAAAGCACTGTCTAAAATAGTGCTGGAGCTGGAGAGCAAGGTACCTGGGACAAATGAAATTGCCAGTGCGATTCTGCCTGTGACTGGGCACCCAGGCATCGAGCAATCCTCATGTGACTGCTAGAAGTTCTCTGAGTGGGAGTGATTGACAGCTGTTATCATGGCCAACATCCTGTCCATCTGCCTGCCCATAGCACCAGGGGGGCCTCAGAAGCTCAGAAAGTAAGAGTGCATCTCAGGTCTCGGTGCCCAGAGGCAAAGCTGAGACCAGAGCCCAGTGGGAAGCTCTGCCCACTCCCTCAGCCCCCAGATGACCTTGGCCTCCTAAGGAAGAAAGACTGTCTAGTTTATGTAGGATGCAGGCGGGCCTAGAGATCAAGCCCAGCTACATCTGTGCAACTTTGGGCAAACGGCCTAACTTCTCAGTACCTTGGTTTCCACCTCTGTAAAATGGGGATAATAACAGCTCCTCTCAGAAACCACTGGGAGGGTTAAATAAAGTGATAACAAAAATAGCTACCATTTTATGGGAACTATTCCAAGTGCAGGAACTATCAGAAGCCCTGTTCTGGAGACATCTGAAGCTTGGAGAGGTTGGGGAACTTACTTGAGGTCACGGCTACCACAGGGCTGGAATCTGCACCCAAGGCTCTGACTGCTGTGCAATAAATACTGCATATGCGGAAAGCTCCCAGCACAGCGCCTGGCACCCGGTCAATTCTCAATTACTGTAGCTATTATTATATTTCTTGTATTGCAACAGGTCCTGCCTGATGTGGGTTATCTCTGGAAGCCTCCGTGTCAGCCGTGGCTATGAGTCCGCAGCCAGGCACCTGCGTCTGCAGAAACTCCAGTCCCTGATGTCCCCAGCTCTCAGACCCCTGAGCCGGGCCCTGGCCCTGCCTCCTCGGAGGCAGCTGTACGTCTGCCATTGACATGCGTTTAATTAGTTGAGCCACTTTCGGAGTCCTGGCAGGGGCATTAGCAGTCTCTCTCTGTCTCAGGCGTGATGGGCTCTCCATAAGCAGCTTTGGAGGGAGTTGGTGGGGAGATCTGAGGTGCAGAAATGCAGCTTTTCCTCCCTGCTTGCAGATAAAGCAGCATGTTACCAAGCAAGCTTCTTTCTGGAAGAAGACCTCCAGGCTGTGCAGCTGTGCATAGAAATGATTTATTTCTAGCCAGGCGCTTTGGGCCTGTCAGGGAAAGTTCCCGATCCCCAGGCCTGTGGTCTCCCAGTACCACTCTGAATGCAGTAAGCTTTGCTGGGTGGAAGGGCCTGGGAGGGAAGTGACAGCCCTGGCTGGATGGTCCTGATTCTTTGAGCCTGTCCCAGCTCAGTCAGAGGGGCGGTGTGTTCCCTAACCCAGGCCCTCCCAGGCTGCGCTCTGCTTTAGGTGAGCATGTTGTCTCCTAGTTTAGGATGTGCTAAAAAGCTCCATCACTTGAATGAGTGACATTTTGTGCATTAACCATTAGAAGCAGTACTATTTCATGACAAACTGGCTTTGAATTGCCACCAACAAGCTGTGTGACCTTCAACAAGAGACTTGACCTCTCTGTTCCTCAGTTTTCCAATTTATAAACTGATGATGAAAGTATCTATCTCATAGGGTTATCACAAAGATAAAATGTCTTATTCCATGTGGAGTACCTGGAACAGTGCCTGGCGCCGAGTAAATACTTAACAGTAATATTGATGACTTGTCATTATTACTCTGGTTTTTCCGTGCTATACACCATTTATCATCAAGTCTGATCTATTTCCCTCCACCATAGAGAGGATCTGCTGTAGCAGCAAATCTAGACAGGGGTTGCCATTGACCCGTGAAAGGAGGAAGACCCCAGGGACAGACTTTTTGGAGTGAGGGCTCATTGTTCCATGGGATAGTGAATCATGGTTGCCCAGAGCTTTGTGCGTGGATGGATTCTGAAGCCTTGTTTGATCACCCAAAGGAGCAAGTCAAGTGATTGATTAGTGATGTCTGGCCAGGCATGAGCTGGGCAGGAAAGGGCTTTTACTTGGCTTCCCCCAAAAGGGGGCCAAGACAAGTGCAAAGAGTTTTTTTGGGAGGTGATGCCAGGAAGCCCTGTAAAGTGGGGCAGTGAGACAGGAAAAGCAGAAACCCAGTGAAGGGAACAGGATGGGGAGGGCAACTGCTGGGACAATGGGGGGCTCATTTCTTCTGGGGACCTTCTAGAGAGTGTAGCACACTCCTCAGCATCCCCTCCTGGGTGGGGGGGCAGGGCAACTGGAGTGTTTAGCTGTCAAATCTCATGGCTCGTTCCTAGAGACTCACTCTTCTGGCCTTATCCCCTTGGCACTTGTTGCCAGTCCTGGATGTGGGCTGAGCATGGCCCCACAGCCAGGGCATTGCCTGTGAGTAGAGAGATTCAGGAAGCTAAAAGTGAGAGCCGGGAAGGGCTGCAGTGACCTTTGGGTGGGCTAGGGGCGTGGCTGGGCCGTGGCTACACAGGTCATGGATGCTTTGCGTGTGTCACCACACACCGTAAAACCAGAGGGGCTGTCACCTGCCCTCCCTCCCCCTGGCCCCCTCCGGTCCCTGCCTTTCCTTTTCTCTGCCTCTCCTGCTTCCTTTTATTTTTCCTCCTCCTCCCCTCCTTCCTGCATCCCTTCTGCAAACATCTTCCGTGTGTCTCTGTCTTGCCAGGTCTTCTGCTCAGAACTGAGAGTAACAAAATAAATAAAAGCTCGCCTTTGCCCTTCCCTGTTCAATTTGGTGCAAACAGCAGAGACCTCTCATCTCCCTGGAGGGGGGAAGGAGACACCCAGAGCAGCTAATAAATGGTTTCAAGTGGTTCCTTTTCAGGCACTTTCATTTTTAAAAGCGGGGCCCAAGGGCTGCTGGGACTGGCAATTAGAGAGAGCGTCTCTGTGTTTGAGAAGAGGGGGCTGTGAGGAAAGCGGATTCTTGGAAAAAGTAAACTTATTAGGTGGAGGAGGATCTTACAGAGTATGAAATTTACAAAAGCTTCATCCGAAGTCACACTAATGACAGGCCACTTTATTGATGTTTAATTCAAAAACAGAAGCTAATGCAAGTGCCCTTCCCTCAGACTGGGAAGGAGGCGGGAGACTTTCTTCCTAATAATTTACTTAAACTGAATTTCATATGGGAAATTAATTTGCCTGGAATAAAAGCAAGACATCACTTGAGAAGAAGTTACCTTGAACGAGTCTGTCCTCAGAAGGACAACTCCCTGTCTTCCAAGGCCAGAGAGTTCCACCTGGGCGGCCTGCCTGGGGTGAGCACGATTACATTGTGGGATCCTTGGGGGCTGTGTGTGTTTCCTGTTGCTGTGCATCAGGTTATTACAGATTTAACTGCTTAAAACAACACATACTGATTATCTCACAACTTCTGTGAGTCAGGAGTCCAGGCACAGGTTAGCTCAGGTGCCGTAAGACCACTGTCAAGATGTCGGCCAGGGCTGGGTTGTATTCGATTCTCAGATTCCCTCTCCAAGACCCTGCAGATTGTTGTCAGAATTCAGATCCTTGAAGCAGAAGAACTTGAGGTGGCTTTTGTCTTCTTCAAGGCCAGCAGGGAAAAAAAGAGGGGTTTGGAGGAAACCATTGTCTTCACCTGATTAGGTCGGGCCCACCCAGGGTAATCTCACTTTGGTTAACTCAAAGAACATTGATTAGAAAGCTCATCACAGGACTGGAACCTCAGGTTCTCCTCACACTCTAGGGGAGGGGACTGGGCAGGGTGTGGACACCAGGGGGTGAGAATCTTGGGGGGTCCTCTTAGAAGTCTATCTCCAACCCAGGCTGAAGAGCTAAATCCTGCTGAACCTTCACCAGCACGGAGACTATGGACAGACCATTTCCTGATGCTTGGCCTCTGTGTTCTCGCTTGTACAGCAAGTTAGCCATCCTAGCCCTTCTGACCTTAGGAGGAATGGCAGATGTGTCTTAAATGATTAGCTGGGAATAAGTCGGTAATCAAAGATGACAGTGGGAAATCACTAGAAATGGTATATACTTACCTGTTGCGAGTATTTTATCTTAACTTAAATTTGATAAATGAATGTGCAGTCATTGATTTTCTTTCACATGGGACCAAAGCCCATTTCTTGAGATGACCCGCCCCACTGGATTTCTAGGAATCATTCTTACTTGAATGAAACCCATACCCTTCCACTGGGAATTTCTGACGTGCTTCAGGGTGGGGTGCGAACTCTGCATGCGCAGAGCACCGTGACTGTGGAATCTGCCTAGATATTTACAACTTCTGCAGCCTTTTTAGTTATTTCACCCCCTCCTTGTTTCAGAGCACATGGTCTTAGAAACCTGCCATCCCCGAGACCTTCCAAAGCAGTCACCTTCTTGGTTTCGTACTCCTGTTTCATTGGTTTATGTAATATTCAAGGTAATTATGTAAGCATAAAAACAAGCACAATTGGCCTATAAGCAAGTGTGGAAGTAAATCCCACCAACCTGGGATGAATTTGCTCAGCTCCGCTGGGGCACACAGGTGCGTGGGCACACCTGTAAGAATGGGACAGCTGGGACATTTGGCCTGGAGTGGGCAACAACCAAACTGGTTGGAGGAGAAATGAATAATATTGGCTCATCTAAGCAAGTTAGTTGGAAGAAGGGTGGTTGGGAGAGCCCCTACTTTGCAAGAAAAACAGGAAATGCTCTGGCAAGTCTGAAGGCTGTTGGGGGCTGGCCCTGAGGTCCCAAGGTCTCTTAGTTACTTGATTGCCTTGAAGCCAGGCACCCTGCTTGATATCGCGAGGCTTTGGGGGTAAGGACCCCCAGGGGAGGAGAAGCCATCCTGGGGAGCTCTGTGGGGAGGAGAAGCCATCCTGGGGAGCTCTGTAGGTTAAGCCCAGCCTTCCTCTAACCAGCACTGCCTCTGCTGTTTGGGTGTTGTAGGAAAAGCGCTTTGGGTGTTGCATGGAACAAGGTCCACAGCCGAGTCCCTAATCCAGCAAAAGGCACATGGTCACGCCGTCCAGATCCAAAGGGAAGGGGCGGGGGGAATCTTTATTTCTTGCTCTTGGCCTCAAATCCTGGGCAGCCTTCCTATTGGAACTCAAAGCGCTCTCAATATGAGAAAGGAGCCTAACAACAACAAGAGTCATCGTTATTATTATTGTTTGCTCCCTTCTATTGAGCATTGAATAGGAACCACGTCCTGGGCTTTGGCCTTTACACTCATCAGCCTCTTTCATCTTTCTCTTAGCCCTATAAGATGGCTATGATTAACCCCATTTTACAGATGTAGACACTAAGGCGCAGAGGTGTCAAATGATTTGCTCAGGTGATTAATTCGATGAAGCTGGAATTCAAACTGAGATCTATTTGACCCCAAAGCCCTTGCTCTTACCCCTTCAGAGTTGATTCCTGGACTGTAATGTGCAGAGAATCCCACTGGGGATGGGGAAGGGAGCTCAAAATGCTGCTTCCTGGGACCCTACCTCCCCTGATTCTGATGTCATAGGTTTGGCTGGGACCCGGGGATGAGCATTCCTAACAAGTGTCCCAGGTGGCATGAAAGCTGAGAGTCGCCATGTAAAGCATGTCCTCCAGTGGTGCCCTTAACTAAGGCCGAGCCTGCTTAGTCAAGAGGGGTGATCTGATTCTGAGCTTGGTCCTTAGTCTGCGGGTACCCTGCCCTGGTGGAGACTTCCAAGATGGCCCTGGGGCGTCCCATCCAATGAGCCAGCAGGTGCAGCATGGCCCTCCACTGACTGCACAATAGAATCACCCGCAAGTTTTAAAAATACCGATGCCTTGGAGTTCCCGTCATGGCGCAGTGGTTAACGAATTTGACTAGGAACCATGAGGTTGTGGGTTCGGTCCCTGCCCTTGCTCAGTGGGTTAAGGATCTGGCGTTGCCGTGAGCTGTAGTGTAGGTTGCAGACACGGCTCAGATCCCGCGTTGCTGTGGCTCTGGCGTAGGTCAGTGGCTACAGCTCCTATTAGATCCCTAGCCTGGGAACCTCCATATGCCGCGGGAGCAGCCCAAAGAAATAGCAAAAAGACAAAAAAAAAAAAATACCGATGCCTGGACCCCTCCCCAGAGGTTCTGATTCAGAGTTTCTGACTCATCTCAGCGGCCTCTAAGGAGCAGCCAGGCTGGAGAATCACTGAGCCAAAGGAGGAAGATTTCAGGCCCTCCTACCGCTTAAAGCTGTCCCGGACTGGGAAGCCTGCTGTGGGAAGTAACGGGCGCTCCAATTTAGAAGCATGAAAGACAGAACTAGAGGACTGGTACTTGTGATGGAGAATTAAAGGACCCCGACAGGGGGTGGAAGCTGCCCTTAGGAGGCCGACGGAGTTAGTGACACAACCTCCACCTTGCTGTCAGGGAGTAAAACAGGCTGGATTGGGGGAGGACGTCAAAGGAACATGGGAGGCCAGATCCCAGCTGGACCACCTTCCCCATCAGCCCTGTCATTATAATGACATCACTCAGAGTCACAGGGGGTTGAGATCTGTCCTGGACCCTTTAGATGGTGATCATGTGATTTAATTGTTATGAAGAGCCCGTGATGTTTGAGATGCAGCCTCTATTTCACAAATGGGGCGTTTAAGCCCCAGTGAGGTTAAAAACAAAACCCAAAAATCCTCAACTCACTTTCTGTCTTTCTATTTAACCAAGCTGCTTCCCTTCTCTCAGGCAACACACACACACACACACACACATGCACACACATTCGCGCACACGCACAATTCTTTCTTTTTTCTTTCTTTTTTTTTTTTTTTTTTTTTTTTGCACCCGCAGCATATGGAGGTTCCCGGGCTAGGGGTCTAATCTGAGCTACAGCTGCTGGCCTACACCACAGCTACAGCAACGCCAGATCCAAGCTGCGTGTGACCTATACCACAGCTCATGGCAGGGATTGAACCTGCAACCTCATTGTTCCTAGTCACATTCGTTTCCTCTGTACCATGACAGGAACACCTACACATGCACAATTCTTTGCATGAGAACACACTGCGCAGAGGGAGTAGCTCAGCCCCCACATCTCTGTGCACCTGCCTTGTTCTCCTCCCTTCTCGTCCTCTGGGCTGTCCGTCTTGCTTTCTGTGTGTCACACCAGGCCGTCCAGTTTGAACGCTCCTCCGAGATTTCCCAAGAAGTCCCATCCATCAGCTTCAGTTTTACTGTTTCCAGTGAGATGTGCCACAGGACACAAATTGTTCCCCAGCCTCAAATTGTTCACCCAGTTTGGCTTGCAGGGGAAGCCAGGCAGAAACTTCCACGTGCATGAAGGGCCTGGTATTTTCAAATTGTTGCAAGCTGGGAAGACTCCCAGGGAAGAGGATGAGGTAGGGAAATGGTGCCAAGAAATGGCAAGGCCACAGCATGGCCAGACCTGGGTCACCTCCTCTCCACCCACAGCCACAGCACAGGGCTCTGAGATTCATACCAACATGGGCCAGCATCCAACAAGCCCAGGAGAGGGGCTGGTCAGATAGCATTGTTCCCATTGTACAGAAGGGGAAACGGAGGCCAGAGAGATCCAAAGATGCCATTCAGGGAGCTGCAAGTATCAGAGACAGGAAGCAAGCCCCGAACATGGGGCCATAGAAGCTGCAGCGGAGAATTCAGGGGAGAACTCGGCCAGGCTCACAATCCGTGGGTCTGTCTAGCTGCGTCCATTCTGATTGGCCAGTGCCTGTGCTTTACTGATTATCCAATTCCTTGGCTTATTCAATCCCACTCTGGCCCCAGGATGGGCACAACTGGGGGATGGCAGAGACTGGACAGGACGAAGCTGGAGGTCTCTGAGAGCCTTACAGGGGCTTGGCTTAGCTGATGAGGTTGAGGGACCAGCCCATCTTCTAAATGGGTTTCTTCCCCAGGAGTTCCCGCCAGTGGAAAAGGCTCGCTCTCCTCCACCTTGCGTTTTCTGTCTCTGAAAATTGAACGCATGACTTGACTGCTCAGGCCACTTTCCAAACCATCTCCCCATCTGATCTGTACCTTGGCCTCTGATGGATTTACAAGTCCAGCCTTGGCCCCGGTTTTTCTGTGCCTTTTCCCGTGCGCTGAGCAGCACGGATGTCTTAATACGCCAGCTGAGACTTCTTAAATCCACATTGAAACAACTGTTGGGTTTTTATACTGTTGTAAAACTCTTTGTAGGGTATTCATAGAAAATGTTTTATTAATTGCCATATGTTTATTGATTTCTCTTTCATGTCGGTTCTTTTGTTCTTTCTTTGTAGTGGCAAAAGATCTCTCTGCATCATCATTTGCAAGTTATCTAAAATGTCAAAGGTGTTCTTTTGAAGTTTATTACAGATCACATGCCATAAGGCCCGGACGCCGGGTATTTACAGCGAGGGGGGAATTCCTGCACGGACTTTCAAAGCTCACGAAAGAATTGAGATCATATTGGTTTAAAACAAGACACACACACAAAAGCCCAATTTATCATTTTTTACAATTTTTCCCATTTTGGGGGGAGGGGGTAGGCAAAGACATTTCAACCGGGAGAACTGAACAAACATGCAGGCCTATTTATAGCGTGGGTCTCCCTCTCCATCTTGCAAGCTCATTATGGTCCAGGCTATGGCATGGCCCTCCAACCTGCATCCTAGCCAACCTTCTGTCGGAGCTCTCCTCTGCTGCCCCGAGAAAGGGGATTAAGCTGCCCCTTTTCTGAGCCGATGCCAGCTTTTGCTTCCCCAGTTCAGCCTGTTCCTGGTGAGTTGCTCAGAGGGGACCCCTGGGAAGAGTACTCCCCCCACCACAGAACGGAGGTCCTAGAGGTACCTGGGCTCTGCCTCCAGGACCCCGGGGGAGGGATGGAAGAGGGGAGGGCCAGTAAAAAGGGGGAAAAAAAAGTTAATAGTGCAATTCCCCAAGTTTTAAGTGAGCTATTGATGTCTAAGTCAGCAGAGTATTTTCTTTTGAAACCCCAAAAGTCATTTTTTAAAAAAAGCCTAACCAGGCAGAAGTCGCACTTTGATCTAGATGAGATTCAAATGAGATCCATGCACTTATCACGGAGGCATAAGGAGCCCTTTCCCATGCTTCCTCCCTTCCCAAGGGAAGGATGGCTCCAGCAGCCCGGAATCCAGCCCAGGCTTGGACCCCATCACGCTGGTGGCATTGGGTGGCTCACTGTCTCAGCACGACCTCGATGTCCTTATCTGTTAAATGAGCGTATGATTCCTAGCTGAGCCCAGTCTCCAAGAATTCATGAGGGTCCGTCGAGATCTAGGAAGAGAATGTGTTGCCTGGAGTCTCCTGCCTCCTCGGTCTTCTCTGCTAGTTGCCAGTGTCCGTCTTCCAGGCTTCTGGTCCTCACTGCTTGGCTGGGAATTGGGGCTGGGGGGCTTCAGGGGTGGGGGTGGGGGCAGGATTCAGGTTGAGGGTTTGATATTCTGTTGGTAACCTCAATCAGCAGTGCCTTCCTCCCTGAGCCTGGGCAAAGGGCCCGTAGCTGGAATCTGGCAAAAGGGCCAGTGGGGACCGTGCCTGCAGCCCTAGCTGGCTCTGTGGGAGAAGGATCAAGAGGAGATGGAGAGCTTTGGGGAGGGCAGGGCCAGCGGCTGGGACAGAGACTCCCAGGGAGAAGTGCTCGAGAGAGGCCCTTTGGATCCTCTTTTAGTTGCTGTCACAAAGCCAGTCTCCAACAGCCTGCTTCCTAGCGACCCTGGGTCTGATTCCCAGTTCTGCCAGTAGCATGCTTTTTGCTCCTGAGCACGTCCCCTCCTGTGTCAGAGCCTCAGTCCCCTCATCTGTGAAATGGGAACAGGCTGGGGCTGGGGTGAGACTATCCAAATGCTGCCAGGGTACAAGATTTAAGGGGGCATTCAATCACAGGCTCGAGCAAGTGCGAGGGTGGCACCTGAGAGTGAGCATCTCCTTAAAATCGGCCTCCCCCCGAGTCTTGGCCATGAATGAAAACTTGGCCATGCCCCCTGAGTTTTATGAAAGTCCAGTGGGCCAGTTACTGGCTGCCCTAGCATGTGTGCGGGGGGGGGGGGGGGGGTGCATATAGGCTGGATCCTGGCCCTACCATTTTCTAGCTGTGTAACTTGGGCAAGTTACTTAACCTCTCTGCTCTTCAGTTTCTTTGTCTCTGGAAAAAAAAGGTATTGTTAGTTTCATCTCTGCAGGTTTGCAGTGAGGTTAAATAAGCTAATAGAGGTGAAATGGCCAAGACGGTACCTGCTACACAGCGAGGACATCATTAAGTGCCAGGCTTTGTTATCACCTGCTGCCTCCTGGCTGGGGGCTGGGGCTGGGGTGTGGAGGGGCAAGAGTCCTTCCTTTCCCGCTCTCCTCTTTTTGCCACAAGGTGGAACTTCTACCCCTGCCCCCTGGGCTTCCTCAAGACCCCTTGCCCACCCTTTCAGGGTGTGATGAATGGGGCTGTGACCGCCTATCTCCCCTCCAAGGCCCAGGAAGTGGGGTGAGGACAACTTTGGGAAGGTTTCTGGGGCTCCCTCCCAAAGCTTGGAGTAGGCAGAGGCGCCTGGGAGGGCAGCGGTCCCCAGCCAGGGTCACGCTACTCCCTGCGCCCGCCTCCACTCACACAACCCCCCAGCCTTTCCCCAAAGCCAAGAGCTGTCTGGAGACCCAGAAAAGAAAACCGAGCCTCATTTATTCACACATTTGCCCTCATCTGGGCCAGGCTACGTCTGGCACCGGGTCCGAGACATGACCCCAGCCCTGTCCCTACCTTCCAGGAACCCCCTCCCGCACCCCTCCATCCCCCCATCTAGGCCAGAATGTCTCTGGGTGGCACCCTGACTGGGCAGCTGTGAGTCTTGGTGGGTGCAGTTGTGGGTACACAAGTAGTGGCCTTAAGGACATGTCCAGAAGTGGTGACCTCTCAGAAGGGGAGGGGGCTTTGGCTGGAGAGGACTTTGCCAGGCAAAGGGGAGGGGCCTCCTGGTGGAAGGCTTGGGGGCAGGAGAGAGGCTAGGAAATGACCTGGGGAGCCTCCAAGGAGAGCGTGCTGAGGCAGGTTAGGGCAGGGCCGGGCAGGGTCACGGGCTGAAGGGGCAGGGCCGGAGGCAGGCCTTTGGGATGTAGGGCCTGGCTGGGTCCACGTTCCTTCTCTCCTCCTGTTCACGATGGGGAAGCCATTTTCGAGGTCTCCCCTGGTTATTTGTGGACACCACAGGCAGCTCAAGTCCCAAAGAAATACTGAGGTCTATCTCCCCATGGGCTCCTTCAGCTTACCAGGAAGTAGGTGGAGGGCGGCTCTTCCATATGGCTGCCTTGGAGAAGGACTCAGATGGCCTTCTGGCTGTGGCTCCGAGCTGGACTCAATCTCAAAGGGTCCACTGGATGTGCTCCCGGGTCCTGGAGCAGCCCGGTGGCCTAGGAGAGATGCTTAGCTCCTGGAAGCCCTCCCCGGCGCCCCTGAGGGTGGCGCCCAGTCGCCAGGCTCTCCATATGGGTCTGTGGGTTTGAACTGGGAGATGTCTGGAGAGGCGGCCTGGGCCAAGGTCCTGGCCTTGGCTCCTTCCCCACTGTCTTTTTCAGCAAGAGAGCCTGCTGGCCAAGGACACAGAGCTAAGTTCCAGTCTCAGCTCCACATTGTCCAGCTGTGTGACCTTGCTCAAGTGAGTGAAATTCTTAGAGGAGAAGCTTCATACATCTTTGTTTTTTTTTTGTTTTTTGGGTTATTTACTTATTTGTTTATTGTCTTTTTAGGGCCACACCTGCAGCATGTGGAAGTTCGCAGGCTAGGGGTCAGACTGGAGCTGTAGCAGCAACCTGGGATCCAAGCCACGTCTGCAACCTGCACCGCAGCTCATGGCAGCACCAGATCCTTAACCCACTGAGTGAGGCCAGGGATCGAGCCCACGTCTTCACAGACACTGCTGCGTTCCTAACCTGCTGAGCCACAGTGGGAACTCCCATCTTTGCTATCTTTCACTGCTTCATCCCCAGGGCTGAAAACAGTGTATGGCACGTAGAAGGTGCTCAGGAAATATCTGTGGACTGTCAGAAGCTCTTCAACTTTATTAAATAAATACCTTAGTTTCCTCATGTGTGTGAAATGGACAAAATAATAGTACACCTCTCAAGGGTTACCTGTGAGTATCAAACAGAGTAATCCACTAAAAAGGCTAAGCCCGGCTCCTAGAGCCCAGTAGGCACCCAGTAACCATGAAATCAGAGTGTGATCACCCTTGTGCCTTGTAATGACCATCACCGCCACCCTCACCCTCTAGAACCTTCCAGAGCACTTTCAGTCACGTGACTCTTGGGAGTTCCTCAATAACACAAGGGGGTGGCAGAGGGGGCTGCGCTAAGGTCCAGAGAGGTCAAGACTCTTTCCAAGGCCACATTGCTCCAGCATGGCAGGGCAGCCTAGCTCCCTGACACCCTAGCCTATCCTGGCTCCCATCTAGAAAGCATGACCTTGACTTGGACCTTTTAGGTACTCATCCCGAGCCCAGCACAGTGTCCAGGAGAGAGGTCCTCCAGGAGACTCCCTGTTGGATGATGACCTAGGGGACGGTTGGTGTGTGGCACTCCCATGTTACCTGTGGCTGAGACAGTAAAGGAAACTTTATGGTGTATGGCAGAAGTCAGCAAACCTTCCCTGGAGAGCCCAAATCATAAATATTGGGACCTTTGTGGCTACATGGAATCTGCCTCAACCAAAAAAAAAAAACACACAAAACCGTGTAGCACAATAGCACCCCTGGACAATACATAAGTCAACCAGTGTGGTTATTTCCAGTAAAACTTTATTTACAAAAACACAGGCGACAGGCTGAATTTGGCCCCTAAGGCAGAGTTTGCCAATCGAGAACTATAAGAGCGGAAGCAAATCCGACTAGGATCCATGAGGGTGCAGGTTTGATCCCTGGCAGCGATTAGTGGGTTAAGGATCCTGCGTGGCTGTGGCTGTGGCATAAGCCAGCAGCTGTAGCTCCAATTTGACCCCTGGCCTGGGAACCTCCATGTGCTGCAAGTATGGCCCTAAAAGGACAAAAACAAAAAAACTGTAAGAGAACAAACCTAAGCCAACAGCTAAAAATTGGATCTGATTTCAATCTCCCTTAGGGCTCCCTTAGTTTCCCCGTTCGTACAATGAGAGGGTTGAACTAGACCAGAGATCTCACACTGAACTTCCTACAAGGGCAGAGGAGTGGGACAGAAGTGTGACATCTTCCGGGGTGGGAGAGAGATGATCTGGAGCCTGCCTCTCTCATCTCAGACAGCTGTGACTAAGCTGCCATCGATGGTGGCCAGGTCTCCTGAGATGCTGAGCAAGCAGGATTGTATGTGAACCGCCCAGATCTGTACAAACTTTTTACTGACATATAACACAGGTACGGGAAAGTGCACACAGCTTCATTATTCACCTTGATGACTTTTCTTAAACTGAACACACCCAGGTAGCAAACATCCAAATCAAGAACAGAAGGTGACCAGCACTCCAAAAGCCTTTTTTGTTTTTTGCTTTTTAGGGCTGCACCTGCAGCATATGAAGTTCCCAGGCTAGGGGTTGAATTGCAGCTACAGCTGCCGGCCTACAGCCACAGCAACAGGGGATCCGAGCTGCGTCTGTGACCTACATCACAGCTTGGGTTAGCACTGGATCCTTAACCCACTAAGCCATGCCAGGGATCAAGCCTGCATCCTCAGAGATACAGCTGGTTTCATTACCACTCAGCCACGATGGGAGCGCCCTGGTTTCTGTTTTTAAAGCAACACCTCGTTCACTCACCGTTTTTTTTTTTGGAGCTCCGCATAAGCTAAACTCGTGGGTGAGCCACTTCTCAAGTCCCAGCTCGGACTGATGCTTCCAGCACTCAGTGACTTGTTAGTGATGACACCGCCAGGCCCATAAAATCGCACACAGGCTGCTGCCTGGAACCGGCCAGGCAGAGCAGACAGCAGGTGGGCAGGGCCCGAGGAGTGAGTGGCCGGCATTTTTGTTCCCCTGAAGGCGTGTGCAGCGAGCAATCAGAGTGACAATGCGGCCCAAGGGGCATTATAAGTGCCTTCCGAGGAGGGCAGCAGGAGGAGGCCAGGCCGGGCCGGCGCACTCGGCTGGCTTATTAAAACGACTTTGATCCCCGGCTGCTTTGATATACCGGGTCTTATAAAGAATTCACTTTCAGGGGTAAATATAGGTAGTTCAGAGAGATTTTATGACATACGGTACAGGCTCCTCTTCCAGAGACTTATTTAATTACCGTGGTGGGGAGGGCTGGGGGCAGCAGAAATGCTGACAGAGAGGGGCCAGGCCTCAGTGTCGGCTGCTGGCCACCAGTGGCACTGCCCCACTCTGCGCCATGGCCCTTGGCACAGGAGGGATCGCCTGTGTCAGGTGCACCGCCTCCACAGCCCGGGAAAGGCCAAGGCTGGGGAAGGAAGGGGGGCCCTGCTTCCTGCAGTTGGATCAGGGCTTTGGAAGAGGAAAGGGATGGGAGATGGGGGAGGCGGGGCAGTGTAGCCTGGCAGTCAGTGCTTGTGACAGGCAGACCTGGTTTTATTGCAGGCTCTGCCACCCAGTCACCATGGGCCAGGGGCTCTCCTGGAGCCTCAGTTTTCTCATGGGAATGAAAACAGTGTCTGCCCCCAGCAGCGGGTATGAGGAGATTATGGGCATCATTGCAAGAGAGAGCCTGACTGTGCTTAGCACATAGGGGAACCCAGCTTCACTGGGACCCAGACTTATGTCCTTTGGTGGATCCCTGACCCCATGTCGTTCCTTCCAGGTTGCAGGAGATGCTGTGCTGCTGAGGACCCTCTCCCGAGGGCTCCCACCTGCTCCCAGGTCAGATCCCTCCTCCATCTGGAAGATTCTCCCCCCATGCCCTGCCCTGGTGACCCAGGGCTGTCGAGCAAGCAGGACCTGCAGGAAGTAGTAAGTGCCCAGGGCTGGAGAAGGATGGGATAAAAACAGAATTTCAAAGGCAGCGAGGTCCTGCCTTTCTGCCGTGTTTCTGAGGCAGTTGGTGGGCAGTCGACCCTGAGACCCTGGGGCCCTCCCACCACACCTTTGCCCCTGTCAGGGTCACTCACGGGGGTGCTCAATCCAGAATGATTCCCAGCCTGTCAGGTTTTCCAGCATTGGAGTCACCCAGAGAGATGACATGTGTAAAGCCCTTAAAATGGTGGCCCGAAATTTTAGTACCTACCCCCAAACGACAAGGTTCATGGTTATTCTACTGGATCACCTCCCCGGACAGAGACTCAGCATCATTTGTATCTATAAAAGCGTCTCTGTATTGACCATCTCTGCATATTTGAACCTCTGGGAAAATTCATGAAAATAGTAAGATGTTGGTGTAGAATCCACATTTCATGTCCCCTGGTTCTGAGAGACTAGGGGACATGTGCCAAGTCCCAGAGCTGCTCAGTGAGTAGTAAGCCGGGATTGGAAATCAGTGAAGAACGTCGCACCCGAGTGTTTTCTGCTACAGCCCACCTTCAATGACCTCTCCCATCTGCTATATACACCCGCTCTCACACGAGAGCATGTACACACACAAACACACAAGCGCTTTGGGCGTGCCTGTGCACGAGACACACTGAACTCACATGTCCTTCATTACCTTGTAGAGTTGCTGTTTTGTTTTCATGCCAAATGTCCCATTAACTATACACTCTTGACAGGCAAGAGTCACCTTTTCCTCGTGATTGACCCCCTAGAGTCTAGCACAGGTGCTAGTATACAGTGGGTGCTCCATAAATGCCTGTGATGTGAAAGCAAGCCTCAGACAAGAAATGGGCAAATGGACTAAACAGCCTTTGAGAGGGTCAGTGAGTGGATTGCTTTTCCTGGGAACCCGCTAGATAAGCGCCCCCATTCTTCTTGCTGCATCTCTAGCATCACTGCCAGGTGGCAGACTGTGAATACATCTGAGAAAAATGGTGGTTTAAGTGTAGAAAATACCTCCTTTTGCCGTCGTGACCTGCTGCCTAATCCCCTGGTCTCACATCTGCCATCGAAAAAGGATGGGATAAAAACAGAATTTCAAAGCAAAGTTGGCTCCAGGATGGGAGATAAGGGGCCTGCTTCATTGCAGCACTTACACATAGTAAGTGCTTAGATGCTTATTGAATGAATGAGTCTTGTGTCAGCGATTGCAAGCGGGGGAGCAGGGTAACTATCCCCTGGTTCCTTCACCTCAATCACACACACACTCGTATACACAGGCGCACACACACACACTCATACACACACTTACAGGCACACATCCACAGCACGCAAGCCCTCTTGGCATAGGAGAAGGAACCTGCTCGGAGGTGTAAGGGACCCTGGCGTCCATCTGTCTGGGGACAGTGGCCCTCTGCTCTGTTTTTCTCTCCTTCTTCTCGGCTCGGCTCCTATCCTTGCCCTGGAGCTGAGGCAATAACTAATATTGTTTCCTGGCCTAAATAGATAATTGCCCTTCTGGCTGGATAAAAGATGTCTCGCGGAGCAGAGTGAAATATCATTAATAAAGGAGACTGATTTACTCCGGAATTCCTCCAGAAGTGAGATTAATAAGCCATCCCCTGATGTTAGATATAATCTTCAGTTCTCTCCTCACCGCATGACTTATTTTTGCAACAACTGCACTATTCTGTCATTAATCATTACAGGAGGCCAACAGTTTATCTAGGCTAATGGGCCTGATACACAAACATAACAACTTTTCCCTCCCATTTGACAAGAGAGAAATTCAGGGGGAAAAATTAATCAACTATGTGCTTCTTTGTAAGGAAATAAGCTACCCCTTTACCCAGGATTCAGAGCATACGCACATTGTGGTGCCAGTGAATAAGCCATATGACTACAGATGGGTACCTGTGTGTGGAGCATGACTGTGAATAGGTAAATGTAGCGCATGGCCGCGGGTGTGCAAACACGCCCTGTGATTCCATGCGTGCTTAAAATCATATAAGCTATGTTTGCATGTGAAGGTATAGAGGACACAAACAAATATATACAAGTATCAGAATTTGTAAATATATGGCATGAACCTAGGTATGTGGAAATGACTGTGTGTGGAAATGCCTGTATAGGATGTCGACTATGTAAATATATAATGGGTGATGTTTTAGCCTGTGTATCCTAGCTAATGACTGTATTTTCAATAAATGTTTCCTATGCTAAATTGAAAGACAAAAGTCTGTTAAATCTGAAAAAAAAAAAATAGCCAACTCTTACCCTAATCATTTCTGCTCCTCTGGATTTACTATTTTCTATCTACCTGTCTACCTATCTCCTTATCTATCCATCCGTCTGTCTATCTATTTCTCTATCTATCCATCTATCATCTATCTGTCTGTCTATCATCTAGCTATTAATTTATTCTCTGCCTTAGGCTGGGCACCCTAGAAGCAGAACCAGGACAGGGATTTATGGGCTGGAGGAGAGGTTGACTCCCCTGGTACGGAAGCCGAAGGCAAGCTCTGCAGAACGCCACAGCTCTGAGCCATTAGTGTCTAATATCCCAAGCAGTGGGGGATGGGCACAGCTGCCCAGTACAGGGGACCTAGGAGTGGCATCTTAGCAGCTAAGGTACCTATCTGGTCAAGACAGGTGCTAAACAGGACGAGTTCTTGACAGCCAGGCTCTGGAATTTCTTGGACTTGATTTTGTAGGGAAGGGGCTTGTGATGGGCTTTGGCAGTTCCCAGAGCAGAGCTGGGCTTCGGCACAATAGCCCCCGGGGACACTCAGAGGCAGGGCTGTGATGGTCCAAGAGAAGCCTGGGGCATGAGGGAGGGACTGAACACCCAGGCCTCCCGCCTTCACCCAGGTTCTTCAGGGGCCTCCAGGGGGGCTCAGTGGGGCCTCCAGTCCATGGGCCCAGAGCCCACGCCACCCTGCCATCCTCTGCCACAGCACGCAGGCAGTTCTGGCCACCGTCAATGGCAGCATTCAGCCAGATGGGTTCCTGTCCCATGGCCGCAGAAATGCCTGATCCCAGTGGGAAGGTGAGAGGCCACTAGGTGCTTATTTATAAACCAAGCTCCCTGTCCTTGTGGTAGGTGGTGAGGCAGCGCCTGCGTGGGCAGCCGGCCCTGAGCCCGATCCCCGACAGAGCCCACGCTTGTCTGGGCAGCCAAGGGCTGCCAGCCTGGTCCCGGTCTCGTGGAGGAACTGGCAACAGCCCGCAGCTTGGGTTGCATCTGTGCCGCCTCTCGTGCCACAGAATCAGGTGGTTACGTAGGCATTTCTGATGTTGTCTCATGAAACCCGAGCGCTGAATCCTGAATGATGGCCATGTTCCACTTGGTGACTAGAAGGAATGCGAAATGGGGCGATTCTGGCCACGCTGCCAATTGCAGTTCTCAGAATGTGGTATTTGTAGATGGAATTAGAGGCAGCTTTCATGTTAACAAACTGAAATGAGCAGGGTTTGGTTTTGCAAAATAAACTCCTCTCGGTCGGAGCTGCCGGGTAGCAGCCCAGGCTGCAGACACCCCCATTCTGACTCCTGTGGGCCCTGACACCTATGCACACATTCTCTCAGCCACGCCGTGCGCAACGGGGCCACACCATGTGCGTGCATCGGAAGAGAGGCAGCTCTGTCCCATGGGTTCATAGCTCAGAGCCCGGCTGGATGAGAATCCCAGCTTCGCTGCTTAACGAACGAGCTGGAATGACTGTGGCCAAGTCCTTGGCCCTAGAATGTCTTGACCCTTCCCTTAACCGTTGCTTATGTTCCTTTTCAACAAAGAGAGAGCCCTGCCTTGAATGTGGACCTTGAGCAGGCACAGGAGCTAGCAGGAGTGGAGAACCGCCATCTCTGTTCTTTGCGCTCATCGTTATCATTATCTGCTCTTCATGCCAAAGGACCTCAATTTTTTTTCCACCTCTGGTAGCCATCACTGGTTTGGAAATTTAAGTTCACATGTGAGTCAGTTTAATGAAGGATATTATAACGAGGACTGGTCGACTGAGTCTATGGACGTGGAGGAACAGGAGAAAAGGGGGTCTCCCACTAACAGCAGCGTGGAAAAGGCTGTATTTGGCTCTGCAACTCCATCCCACAGCCCTCTCTGTGGGAGTCCAAGCACTGGGGCAGCGGCCCTAAGTGGATTCCGCCAGGAGAGCCCGTGGGGCTGCGACCTGCCCGTGGCCCTCGAGGGCTAGGGAGCCCCTTCCCTGGGCCCTGCTGATCAGAGTCGCTCTCTAAACAGCCAGCCCAGCCTCCGGCCCTCAGCTGGAGCTCGAGAAATTCAATAAGACATCTAGCTGGAGGGGAGGACCGTTTCAAAGGTCCAAATGGATACAGGGCATCTTCGGGTCTTCCGCCAAGTCAGCCTCCCCATGTGGGAAGAGAGAGAAAGGGAAACAGAGGGAGGGACCTCTGCACAAAAACACACACTGCACGCACATGCATGCACACACACACACATAAACATGCATGTGCAAACACACTCATACACTCATAACGACTACATCCTTTCTCTAAGGACCAGATCCAGGGAGGCCAGTGTTGTAAAGAGCCTGGCTCTTCAGGAGGCCTGCTTGGCTCAGGTCCAAGGGGCTCTTCCCTCCTCCCCAAATGGAAGCCCTCAGTAACTCTACACAGCGCCCGACAGAAAAGGGATGCTCCGTCCTGGCCTAATTACAGGGGCCGTCCTGGGTCTGGCCGGGCCAGCGCAGCCTCTCCCCGCTCCCCTGCCCATCTACTTTCCATGTGCTGGGGCGTCTCTGGCCAACCCGGTTCCCGGACATGGCGTCCATTAGGCCTCAATTACCTGGCAGGGCCGTGGCCTTTGAAGTGGCTGCAAAGGCCGCCGGGAGGCTATTTTTCTCTCACCTGTCACCACCTATTTTCCTGGACTCCTGGCCTGTGGCCCAGCATTTTTAACTAATGGGGATTAAATAATCCAGCTGTAATACAAATGCCCACTCCTGGCCCCTGGGTCCACCTCGGAGTCATTAAGACCTCAGGCGGAGCTGGCAGGCACTCCCTCTGGAAGGGGTAAGGAGGGGCCGGGCAGCGCGTTCTGGGTCTTTTTTTTTTATTGCCTCCTCATTATAGCTATTATCCACAAACACAACCACTAATGAGAGGGCTGAGGAATTTGGGAGAGGAAAGGTTTCATTTGGGCTGGAGAAGGAAGCCATCGTCTGCCCTGAAATAGCAAAGCTCTGTCTGAGAGCGCCTCTCCCCTGACACCCCTCAGCCCGGGGCGTGAGCCTCGGAACTGCGGACAGAAGGGGCCTTGCAAGCTGGGGTCCCAGTGCCTGAAAAGAAAGGGATGCTCCCGGGTCTCTCACTGGGGGGTGGCAACACTTCTTGCACACAGCCAGGAGCCCAGGTCTGCATCAGGGCTGTGGGGTGACGTGTCACACAACCCAGGACACTTCTGAGAGCGAAAAGGAGAGCTCGTAACCCTTTTCTCCAGGACAACCGGTGCGAACCAGGGAGGTCCCGGGCCAGGACTAGAGTAAAAGCTGGGGCATTTGCAAAAAGCAACAGTGTGCCAAAATACTCGGAAATCAAGATAAATAGTTTAATGTGCTATTTTTATCTTTTTTTTTTTCTTTTTCTTTTTAAGGCCATAGCTGCAGCACATGGGATTTCCCAGGCTAGGGGTCGAATCAGAGCTGCAGCCACCGACCTACACCACAGCCACAGCCACACAGGATCCGAGCTGCATCTGCCAGCTACACCACACCAGATTCTTAATCCACTGAGTGAGGCCAGGGATTGAACCCAAGTTCTCATGGATACTAGTGGGGTCTTTAGCATGCTGAGCCACAGCAGGAACTCCTAATGTGCTATTTTTTAAAAATCAAAATTAAGTCCAAATATTCCACAATGAACAGAGTATCAGAATGTTAAAGCAGGCTGTGACGGGGCTGGGAGGAGAATGAGGAAAATGAGGCCAGATCATCAACTGCAGGGTCAGATCCTGTTTTTAAACTGTTGATAGTCTGTTCACCATGGGTTTTGGTTTTTTGTTTTGTTTTGTTTTACTTTGCTTAATACTGACTTTGTAAAACATCATATAAAATATAAAAATAAAACCATTCTATGAAAACCCTGTTTATCTTAATTACTGAGTCTTCTTCAATTTGGGACCGAAGGCTTTGCCAAACTAGTTTGGAAAATTAAGGCCATGTCTCTTGCTTCTGTCTCCCCAGCCCTCTGCACTCGGACACATGAACCCCCTTGGCGCCCCATCTCTTCCTTACTTCTGAGCCTCCGTGCAGGCTGTTCCCTCTTCTTTATACTCTTCTGTTCCCTTCTCTGTAATAACAACAAGAGCGGATATTCATAACTATGTTCCGTTAAGTCAATCCTTGGGCTAAACACATAACGAACTTCATCTCCTGCAGTGTGCTGGATGGCTTATGACGTAGGGACTGTGAACACCCCCATTTAACAAAACGGGAAAATGGGGGTGTGGGGTAATGTGCCAAAGCACTTGACCCCTGTGTTCTCCTGCTCCTTCCCTCAGGTGGTACCAACTCCACGTAGTCATGATCAAAGCACAGACTTTGGGTTCAGAGCGTGGCTCTGGCCACGTCCGCCTGCATGTCCCAGTCAAGTGATTACACCTTGTTGTGCCTTGAATTCCTCCATTATAAAATGTGGCTACGAATAACACCCATTAATAAAGTCATGATATGGATTGAACAGGTTAATACATGCAACATGCTTAGAGTAGTGTCTGACACATGGGACTCACCAAGTTTTGGCACTGAAAGATCCCACATCGCGGGAACGCCTCAGTTCTGGGCCAATCAGAATGGCCAGTCACCCTAAGGGGGTGTTCCATCAAAGATGAAATAGAGATATTTTTAGATAAGAAATTTAATAATATGGGTCCCCATCAGGGCTGTACTACAGAAAATGCTAAAGGCTGCACTTTATTTTTTTTATAAGTAATTAACTTTATTATTATTTTTTTATGGCTGCACTCGCAGCATATGGAAGTTCCCAGGCCAGGGATCAAATCAGAGCCACAGCTGTGAATTAAGCCACATTTTTAGCCATGCCATCTTTAACCCACTGCGCCACAGCAGGAGCTCCTAAAGGACACTCTTTAGATTGAAGGGACGGTACCAGATAAAAATCTGAATATTCACAAAGGATAAATAGTATAGAAATGGCAAATATCTGAATAAATATGAAAGGTTTTTTTTTTCCTCTTCTTCTTTTTTTTTCTTTTTAGGGCCTTTCTTTCTTTCTTTTTTTTTTTCTTTTTAGGGCTGCACCAGTAGCATACAGAAGTTCCTGGGCTAGAGGTCAAATCGGAGCTGCAGCTATAGGCCTACGCCACAGCCACAGCAACTCAGGATCCAAGCCATATCTATAACCTATGCTGCAGCTTGCAGCAACTTAACCCACTGAGCAAGGCCAGAGACTGAACCCGTATCCTCAGGGATCCTATGTTGGGTTGTTAATCTGCTGAGAGTCAACGGGAACTCCCCTCTTCATTGCTTTAACATACACAGAATTGCTCAGAGCAATTATAACATGGTAGTGTGGAAGTTATAATATATGTAGCTGTATTATGTAAAACAGTTATAACATGAAGGATGGGTCCATACAGAGGTGGGGGTGGATACAGGCGTACATGGTTGCAGATTTTTCCTGCTTCACATCAAATGGTGCTATATTTGTCTCAGCATACGGTGCAGATTGAAGGCTGTAGGTTGAAATCCTTAAAATAACCACTAAAAATGTAATTCTAGAAGTGTATAGCTAAAAAGATAGCAGGTAAATTAGAGCTGAATTTCAAACAATATTCAACTAATCCAAAAGAAAGCAAAAGGCAGGACAGGGGAACAAAACTTGAGGGGACAAATAATAAAAATAATAACAGGATAAAAGAAAAATAAATAAGAAAGTGGAAGGTCTAAATCCTACCATATCCATTTTCTCGTTAAAATTTATGGGCTACTGATAAGGGGTTAATATCCAAAATATATAAACAACCCATCCAACTCAACATCTAAAAAAAACAACCACAACCCAATTAAAGAATGGGGAGAAGGAGTTCCCATTGTGGCTCAGTGGAAACAAATCTGACTAGGAACCATGAGGTTTCGGGTTCGATCCCTGGCCTCACTCAGTGGGTTGAGGATCTGGTGTTGCCATGAGCTGTGATGTAGGCTGGTGGCTGCGGCTCCAATTCAAATCCCCCCCCCCCGCCCCCGCACCATGTGGGAACCTCCATATGCTGTGGATGCAGCCCTAAAAATCAAAAAAAAAAAAAAAAGAATGGGGAGAAGAACTGCATAGATGTTTTTTCCAAAGAGGAAAGAAATGCAGATGGCCAACAGGCACATGAAAAGATGCTCAACATCACTAATCATCAGAGAAATGCAAATTGAAACTAGAATGAGATAGTATCTCACACCTGACAGAGAGCTTATCATCAAAAAGAACACAGATAACAAATGTTGGTGAGGACGTGGAGAAAAGGGGATCCTCGTACACCCTCCACAGGAATGTAAATCGGTGCAGCTGCTGTGGGAAACAGTACGGCGGTTTCTCAAAAACCTAAAACTAGAACTACCATATGATCCAGCAGTTCCACTCCTGGGTATATAACCAGAAAAAATTAAAACACTCATTTGAAAAGATTCATGAACCCCAATGTTCATAGCAGCATTATTTATAATTGCCAAGATATGGAAGCAACCTAAGTGTCCATCAATGGATGGGTGGATAAAGAAGATGTGGTGGGAGTTCCCGTCGTGGCGCAGTGGTTAACGAATCTGACTAGGAACCATGAGGTTGCGGGTCGATCCCTGGCCTTGCTCAGTAGGTTAAGGATCCGGCGTTGAAGCGAGCTGTGGTGAAGGTTGCAGACGCGGCTCGGATCCCACGTTGCTGTGGCTCTGGCGTAGGCCGGTGGCTACAGCTCCGATTCGACCCCTAGCCTGGGAACCTCCATATGCCGAGGGAGAGGCCCAAGAAATGGCAAAAAGACTAAAAAAAAGACAAAAAAATAAAAAGATGTGGTATGTGTGTATATATATATATATATACATATATATATATATATATATATAGACACACAATGGAATACTACTCAGCCATAACATAGAATAAAATTTTGTCAGTTGCAACAACATGGATGGATGTGGAGGGCATTCTGCTAAGTGAAATAAATCAAAGCCACATACTGTCAGATATCTCTTGTATTTTATAAAAAATAAAACAAGCTGGTAAATATAACAAAAAGAAACAGATTCATAGGGAATCTTAATGAGTAGTTACCAGTGGGGAGAGGGAAGGCGGGAAGGGGCAAGATAGGGGTAGGGGGTTAAGAGGTGCAAACTACTATGTGCAAAAATAAATAAGCTACAATGATATATTGTACCACACAGGGGCTACAGCCAATAGTTTATAATAACAATACATGGAATATAACCTTTAAAAATTGTCAGTCAGTATGTTGCACACCAATTCTTCCTCATGTTTCTCTTCAGATGGTATAAATCTTGCTTTACTATGCTGTGCACCTGAAACATATAATATCGTATATCCCTGTGCCTCAATATAAATCAATTAAATTAAATAATTAATTAAATAATTTAACTCTAAGCAGCTTAACAAAGAAAGGAAAAAATGTTTGGAGTTCCCATGGGGGCGCATCAGAAGCAAATCCAACGAGTATCCATGAGGACGCGGGTTCGATCCCTGGCCTCGCTCAGTGGGTTAGGCATCCAGCATTGCTGGGAGCTGTGGTGTAGGTTGCAGTTGTGGCTCGGATCTGGCATTGCTATGGCTCTGGCGTAGGCCAGCAGCTGTATCTCCAATTCAACCCCTAGCCTGGGAACTTTCACATGCCATGGGTGTGACCCTAAAAAGCAAAAAAAAAAAAAAAAAAGGTTAAGGGCTAAACACTCTAATTAAAAGGCAGAGATTGTCAGTGAGACTAAAGGTCATCATAAAACCAGAGGAGCCACATGGACAAATGCAGTCCTGATATTCACCTTGTCGGGGCTGATAACAACTTCCTGGATGTCAAAATATTGAAACACTTCCACACCAGTGGCTAACTAGCTCTGAGTGCCCACTTCATCCTAAACACCAGCCCATGAAGCCCCACCTCCACCACCCTGCATTTAATACTTCATGCTTAGCATAGGACATGGAGCCCAAGACCCTGCTCCAGCACCAAGGCCATTGTCCAGTCTAATTTAATATCACCAGTGCGGCTCCAGTTGGCAATCTTTTGAATATTACCCCTGGCTGAATGTCAACCTTTGAAACCAGAGGTTACAAATGCCTCACTCCAGGTCTTGCCGTTCTCAGAATGTAATTCATTTCAGTATTGTGTGCTCACATTATAGAAAGGGTCCTGGAGAGTTCCCTGGCGGCCTAGCAGTTAAGAATTTGGGGTTTTCCCTGCTGTGATGCAGTTTCGATCCCTGATGGGGGAATATCTGCAGGCCATAGGCATAGCCAAAAAAAAAAAAAAAGGTACCTAAAAATATATGTGTGTATATATATATATATATATATATATATATATATATATCCTGAATCACACTGAAAAATAGTTTCAAATTAAAACAGTTTTATTTATTTTTTATTAGCAATCCAGTTCATAACCTCAGGATATACTTCAATTTAACAAAGACATGCAGAGAGATTTTATCCCTCATATGCCACTGCCCCCCAGCCCCAGTTAAGTCGGCAGCAGGGGGTAACGCAGCAATGACCTCTAGCAGATTTAAAATGGGGAACGTGGGAGATGCCATCATGGCACAGAGGTAATGAACCAGACTAGTATCCATGAGGACGCAAGTTCAATCTCTGGCCTCGCTCAGTGGGTTGAGGATCTGGCGTTGCCATGAGCTGTGGTGTAGGTCTCAGACTCAGCTCAGATCTGGCATTGCTGTGGCTGTGGCTTAGGCTGGCAGGTACAGCTCCGATTAGACCCCTAGCCTGGGAACCTCCATATGCCTCGGGTGTGACCCTAAAAAGCAAAAAATAAAAAATAAAAACTGTAATTAAACATTGGAAATGCCGAGGGCTGTGCAGAAAATAAACTTCTCCTCCCTGTGCGTGTGTGGGGTCGGTGTGTGCACGTGTGCGCTATGTGTGAGTGATCCGTACTCTTTCACGAGCATCATCTCCTAGGTGTTCACTAGTACTTGAAGGAGCAAGAGGAGAGCACGGCCCTGTTTCCCAGCCTCTGCCCTCTGCCGGGGGCCCCATCTGCTCAGCCTGGAGGATGACCCAGCCCCAACCGGCCCACCAGCTTCGCCTGAATCGCATCCCGCCTGGTGACTCTGGTGGCCCCCAGTGTCTGAGTGCAGGAAGGTCAGAGATGGGGTTTTAGAAATACTTATGATTACCTCCTGGGTGACCTCAGAGACGGGCCGTTTTGGGGCTGACACCTTTCTAAACATAGCACGGGGGAAGGGCCGACATCCCGTTCGTCACCAAAGCCACTTACTTACCCACCCAGACAGGCCCACACGCCAACAGGAGCCACTTATAGCCACCTTCAAAAGGGCCCAGAGAGGGGGCAGTGCCCAGGGGGAGAGAGGGTGTGACGCTGTGGCCTGAGGCCTCCTGACCAGGGAGGAATCTCTGGAGCATCACGTTGAGAGAGACCAAGGGACTGGGTTCGAATTCTACCCCTGCCCCTTCCAGTGTAGGATCTTGTCACCCCTCTGAGCCTCTTTTGTCCCATTGGCAAAATGGTTGTCCTGACCCTTCCTAAGAAGCAGAGCCTCCTGCTGGGCTGGGGCCTGGGACTGACACCCCTCCCCAGCTTAGGCTCAGGAGCTGGGGACAGGGTCTGGGTGGAGGCAGGGGCAGCTGTGGGCATGCGCAGAGCTGTGGGTGTGCCCAGATGTTCTGATTCAAGGCCCTACGTGCCATGTGTCTCGGCGTGACCTATTCTCCCTTTCTGAGCCTAGTTTCTGAGCTGCCCCCTGTCCTTCCAGGCCTATTGTGAATCCCACATAAGCCGCTGATCTCTAACATCTAAATAAAACAGGCTTCCCTGTGAGTCTGGCTGGTCTTGCTGTGGCCTCGTTGCCCCAGAGCCTACCCAGGCCTGGGTCCCCAAGAGGGTGTGGGAGCCTCCAGTAATGCAGAGAAGGCCTGTTTCCCTTCCTCTTGGCACACATTCCTCATTTTTACCAGGGGCCCAGTAGCTTCCATGCTGCCCTCAGGCTTCTGTCAATGCAAATTAATTCACTCCAAGGTGGCGGGGATTAAATGTGTCTCCAGACTCATTGCTTTTTCAAAGAGGAGCTGAACCAGGGCCATGCTTAATCCAGCAGCAGGCCTTGGCATGGGTGGCACCTCAGAGGCCCACAGGGAAGAGATCTAGAAGCAGAAGCTTCTGACATCACGGGTGGGAGCTAACAGCTGTGACCCCACGGGCCCAGGTGAGTAGGACTCTCTGCAACTTCCTGTGTGGTTTGTCCCAGGACCACCGGATGGCAGGAGAGATGGCATTCAGGGGATTGGATGCAGGTGGGTCTCCACCCTCAAGCACGTCCTGCAGGGGCACAGAGGCTGCTCCGGTGAGCTTGTGACGCTTTGGTCCTCAACAACCCCTCTGCCCACGGGCTCAGCCTCCCAGGACGCTGTGGCCCAGGGCGCTGGGCACCCCGGGGTGGTGGCACTCCCAGGCTGTGGAGTCAGAGAGGCCTGCATTTGCATTTTGTCTCTACCTCAAATGAAAGCGCAACGGTGGGCAAGCGTGCCCCTTTCTGAGCCTCTGTTTCCTCATCCTGGAAATGCGGATAATATTTGCTCCTTGCGTGGGCTGGTGGGGAGGCTTCCCTGAGCTGAGCCACAGAAGACTCCTCGCACTGAGCCTGGGCCAGGATCCAGCTCCCCATAAATGGAGGCAACCCGGGTGATGGTGACAGTGGGGAAGAGGAGGGAGAGGAAGAGGACCCCGTTAGTCTGGAGGTGATCGGAGAAGCAGGCCCTCCACCCTGTCAGCAGGCGCTGGGGGGTGCGTGC
Source organism: Phacochoerus africanus (assembly GCF_016906955.1). Classification (NCBI taxonomy): domain Eukaryota; kingdom Metazoa; phylum Chordata; class Mammalia; order Artiodactyla; family Suidae; genus Phacochoerus; species Phacochoerus africanus. Next base: position 30,264,593 of record NC_062551.1, read on the forward strand.
GCCTCTTCCTGCCAACAATGTGCTTTGCCATCAGCGACATCTGGCTCTCTGCCCTGGATGTGTATTAGGAGTGATTACGTGTCCCTTTAAATTCTGGGAGCTGTCGCTAACGGGTGCCGAGGTTTATTTGCACCGTTTATTTCAGCTCCCTTGCAGCCCCTGTCCCTCTCTCCTGAGAGGGACAGGGAAGGAGAGACACCTGCTCAGTGTGTTTCATTTCCATGAAAGGCGTGCTTCCTGGGAAGGAGGCCCTTTGAAGTGCTCCGGGTTGGCTGGAAATGAGTCCCAGGCGGCAGCCCCACCCGAGACTCCATGGGGCTCCCCCTTTCTGGAGGTGGGGAGGAAGAGGAGCCCTCTCTAAAAGGAGAATCAAATTGATTGGAAACTAAGGTGGAGGGGAAAACGATGAGGAGCCTGACCTGCGGGTGAAGACAGAGTGGGCTTTGGAGTCAGGCCAGCCCGGGCTCCTGTCACCTGCTGGACACATTCCGGGTGAGCTTCTGGGCACATTCCCTAACCTCTGTATCAAAAGGAAAAGCTGAGCCCTGTCTCCAAAACACACAGAAACACACACACACACACACACACACACACTACACACACTACACACACACACACTACACACACACACACACACACACTACACACACACACATAGGAAGATTGAATGCGCTAGAAAATATTGGATCCAAATTGCAAAGTTTGATGATATCACAACCACCCAGCACATTTGGCCAAGACCAAGAAGCTCCCCCTTATTTAACATTCCTCCCTTAGCTCCGTGGCTCACTGCGGGGCTCCTCAGAGCGCCACATGGACCCTCCGGCCCAGCCATCCCATTCTGTCTACACAGCACCACCCCTCAGGACCAGGTGTGCAGCTCACCTTTGGGAAGATGGACTCACAGAAGAGACCCACACGCCCTCCAGAAGGATCATTTGGGCCAGAATTCACAAGTCCCAAGCACCCAGAGCATCGTCTAGAAATGGGAGGGCAGGTTCTGAGTGGGTAGCTCTCTTTGACCCTGGACCCTCGCTTTTGACCCTTGACCCTCACTGCTGAGGACACCTCAGCTTGTGGGATGGGATGTGGCTGCAGGCTGGACTGAGTGGGGTTCCTCCTGCCAGGTCTCTGTGGAGTCCTGACATCAGGGTCTGGGGAGGATGGGTAAACAGCTGCTGTCGGCTGCTACCAGTGGGAGCAGAAGTGAGCACAGCTATTTGGGAGGGCAATTTGGCAGTAGCTACCGAAAATTCAAAGGCACACAGATCCTACAACCTAGAAATGACACCTCTTTGTGGTGACCCCAGGAAAAAAATACCACTGTGTTCAAAAAGGGGTGTGTAGGAGTTCCCTTGTGGCTCAGCAGGTTAAGGATCTGGCATTGTCACTGCTGTGGGCTTGGGTCACTGCTGCGGCATGGGTTTGAACCCTGGCCCTGGAACTTCGGCAGGCCATGGGTGCAGCAAAAAAAAAAAAAAAAAAAATGTGTGCTGTGCAGAGAAGTCCCATAATGTGACTTACAAAAGTGGAAAAAATCAGAAACAAAATTAAATGTTCATCAGGTAGGGAATGTTTAATTCAACCACAGTGCAGCTAAGCTATAGAACACAGAGCAGCCATTAAAAAGAATATGGTAGTTTTATATGTCCTCACAAGGGAGACTCATGAAGACATGTTGTTGGGCAGAAAGCAGCAGGGTATTTTGAGCCAATTTATAGCAAATCAAAACAAAATGCTATCATCTACTTCCACAAGTGTATGCACATGTATACAGACATACAGACATAGAGAAACATGTCTGGAAGAATTCGCAATATGCTACCAGAGATAGTCTCTGGGGAATGGCGTAGGGGACCAGGACTGGGAGAGAGTGGCCAAAGAATTTTAGAACTCGAATTAGAACTTTAGAACTTGAATCTGTAGTGTGTGTATCTGCATATAGCCAACGAATTGCACTCATTCTCCTGAAAAACTTGGAATGGAATGCAGCCTCACAATAAACCATAATCAGAACCTGACTTTGCAAGGCAGAGAGGGGGAAAAGTCCCCTCCAGTGAGTCCTTAATTCGAACTTCCCTTGGGAGGGAGCTGGGGCGTGGCTGGGCACAAATTTGATAGGTGATGCTGCAGGGCACAAGGCCTGGATGCTGCTGGGCAGATCGTGACTCTCTCTGGGACTCAGTGTCTCTGTCCCTGCCATAATGAAGGTTGAGGTGATTTCATTCACCTCCTTTAGCCTCTCCAGTTCCAGAAAATCTGCTCTACTTCAAGGCTGGTGATCCAGGGATACTTAATAGGCTCAGATCTAAGGATAGTGGAGTGGAAATAGCAGCGATCTAAGAATGGGGGGGTGACAAGGCTCAGCTTCCCCAGCTCTGGGGCACCACTGCACCAGAGCATCCCTAACAAAGCTAATAGGAGAAGGAGTTCAGCCTCTACTCCATTCTCACAACCAAGCACCTGGTGCAGGAGCTGCATTCGGCCCTGATGAAGGGGCACCTCTACTAATTAGCCCAAAGGCGCTGTATGGGCTCAGTGAGCGGTCCTGGTGTTGCCCTCTCACAGCACACTCACCTCCTTTCTTGTCAATACCCTAACAATCAATGCTGATTGAGCATCACATTCGTGAGACGGATACATCTTACAGCCTGAAGCCAGAGAGAGTGTGAGCATCAGCCATGACCTTGGAGCCAAAGGTAACAAAACGTACAGAGGCTGGGGGCAAAGGGCACATTCAAGTGTGTGCAGAAGCCAAGACCAGACTAGTGACCCAGGGACCATCTCTGGACCTGGGCTTGGATAGCCTCGGCGTTTAGGAGGCTCTCTCTCACCAGCTCCCATGTAGCTTTGGATAAGTCACTTTCTCTTCCCGAGCCTCAAGGTTCTCATCTATGAAACGGGCGTGATTCTCCCAGGCCCTCCTGAAAGTCAGCAGCAAGCTGGATGTCAAAGCACATAGAACCCAGCCGTGACTAACTGGCAAGCATGGCTCAGGGCGCGTTGGAGCTCAGCTTCCCCTGGGGCCTCCCTGGATGACTCAACCCACCCTGTCCCCAGCCTCGCACACACAGGCTGCCTTCCTCTTTGTCCTCAGGAGCATCGCAGCCAACTAAGCCCTACAGAGCTGCCCACCTGCAAAGCACATCTCGAGGATGATGGATGATGAGATGCAGGGATGGAATAAGGCAAAAAGCATTTGTCGAATAGTCACAGGAATTGTCAGCCCTACCTTCGTCAAGGTGGAGGGATCTCCCTCTCCACCCGTTGCAGCCCAGCTGAAGGAGGGGAGTTTGAGAAAGCGGAGGCTTAGTCCTTGCTTTTTGGGAGCTGGCCCAGCTGAGGGGACAGAGAACAGACCCCAGATCCCTGATGCAAGTTCATGGATACATCCACAGAACTGGCATAAGATCTTCATGCTCTGCCCATAGGCACTAAGCCCTTGATCCACCCCAGTGACCCCTCTGTCTGCAGTGCCTGGGCTGAGGAGAGGTGATATACCCATCCAGCCACAGCTCTGAGGCCAAGGAAGGCCTTGGCTCCCAAATTCAAGGCCAAGACCGGGCCAGTACCGTCTGGCTATTACTAATCAGCTGCCATCCGAGGTGTTCGGATCATTCAAGGTGACGGCTGACCCAGCCACTTTCTGTAATTGGGATCAAGTGCCCTCTTGGTGTCTGGAGAGAAGGCTCTGGGGCACAAAGGAACTGCCAAGGTCTGGCTTCCCAACTCCCCAGGGAGGAGAGGGGGTCCTAGGCCACCCCCACTTAGCAACAGGAACCCCAGCCCCTCCCCCACCTGCAGCCCACTCTGGTCTCTCTGCCTTTGCTGCAGGTTCCACAGGCTGGAGGAGGCAGGGCTGAGGAGCCAGGAGCCCCTTTGTACCTGGTACAAGCACAAGGCAGTCCTTCCTTCTCCTCAACTTCCTCCACTCCTGCCTCTGGCAGTCTGGGCAAGATACGAGCTAGAATCAGACAGATCTTCGGTTCTATCCTGACTCTGCTACTTACTGGCTGAAAGCAAGTCCCAAGCCTTCCTGAGCCTCTCTTTTCACATCTACAAAATGGGCACCGTTCTATTACCCAGCCAGTTGGGCGAAGAGGGTTAAACGAGATGATGTGTATCTATGGTGTGTTTGGCATTGATGCTCAATAATATCAGCCCCTCCCCACTCCCCAGCCAGCAGAAAATGGGAAGAATAACGTCAACCCACCCAAGTCCCTAATTTAGCAAAGGGGGTTGCACTCTTTGTTAGCTCTAACATATTACATGACAATAATGGAAATCAACATTAATAACAGACGATAGCCAATAACTTGTGAGGGTTTATCTACGTGTGTCCAGCTAAAGAGACGCCAGTGCTAAATAGATGCCTTCCTTGCATTGTGTACTGGAATTCTCACATCAACTCAATCCAGTGGGTACGGTTGCCAGTTCCATTTGACAGATGGGAAAACGGAGGCTTAGACACATCGAGGAACCTGTTCAAGATCACGGAGGGTGGAGCCGCGCAGAATTGGGCTTGGGTCCGACTAACTCCAGGGCCTGCACCCTTGACGGCTCAGTCCTTCCGCCCTCATTGGCAGTGCACTGCCTTTTACTGAGGCCCCCAAGACAAGTCTCAGGCCAGGGGTTCCCACCTAGACACAGATAGGCCTGCTCCTTCAGGTCCTGTCTTAGCCCAGGTGCCATTCACTGTCTGCCCATGATGGTCATCTCAGAGCCTGCGCGTGAAGGTGCTGGTGGAGGCTGAGAGGGCCAGGACTGGAAAGACCCCCAGGGATCCTATTTCCACCAGAACCCCTCTGCTGCCCCCCTTTGCCCTACTCCATCAATTGATCTCTGGCAGCCTGTCTGTAGGCTGAGAAGCCAGCCATGCTCCCTGCCTCTCCCTCTCCCATCATCCCATTAGGTGGTGTTGAGTCAAATGGCATTGCCCCACGAATATCACTCCAGCTCTGCCTGGCCTCTGCTGTGCCTGGGAGGATGCAGAGATGTTAGCATTTTACAGAAGCTGAAAACTTTGCGGAAAAAAAAGTCACGTGGGTGAGAAAGCCCAGGGCATTTTTGGGAAACAGTGAAGACTGGAGGGGGATAGGAGATGAGCTGAGGCTGGCAACTAATAGTTCAGAATGCTAAGAGCCTCCCCTGCTGCATGAAGGCATCTGGACTTCGTTCTGCTCAGGAGTCATGGACAGTGGAGGACCAGGAGACTGAGATGTTCCGAGATAACTTTTAGGAAAACAACCTGGGCTGTGGGAACGAGGCTTCCCTCACCCATTGCACCCACTGTGCATCTACTATGTTCCAGACACTGTTCCAGGTTCTGCGGACTGATGGGCGAACAAGACTGACGTTTTCCTTGCCCTAGTGGGCTTACATTCCAGGGGGAAAGCATAGCCCATGCTGGGCTGGCTGAGAGGGTGGGGAAGGGGCCTCTTGGGGGGTTCGAGTCTCTTTCAAATTTCCCATCTCCTCCTCCTCAGATCAAGAAAGCCACCCTTCCCCCGAGTCAGGCTCTGCAGATCCCCGACATTGGCCTTGAAAGAAATTTTTCCACTTAAGCACCTCCAAGGTTCTCTGAGCCATGGTCAACCCCAGCCCTCTGCAGGAACTCTGATCCCTTTCCTATGGCCCCAGGGTCTTCTGCTGATCTCCTGGGTCCTTGCTTGTCTGTGCCTGGTTCCTGCTTGCCAGCATTTTATTTTATTTAATTTTATTTATTTTTTTGTTCCTTTGTTTTTTTTTAATGATTTTTTTTCCCATTGTGTTTGGTTTGCAGTGTTCTGTCAATTTTCTACTGTACAGCAAAGTGACCCAGCACCATATATATATATATATATATATATATATATATATATATATATTCTTTTTCTCACATTATAGAACATCACATTTTACATAGTACCCATTTTTAGGTGCACAGTTCAGCAATGTTAAGGATGAATAGTGTTCCAGGTCTGTATATATCACGTTTCATTTACCATCAATGAACCGTTGGGTTGTTTCCACCTTTTGGCTATCGTGAATAATGCTGCTGCGAACATGGCTGTACGAACATCTCTCTGGGTCCCTGTGATGCTTTTGGATATACCCAGAAGTGGAATTCCTGGATAACATGGGAACGCTTTTTTTTTTTTTTGTATTTATTTTTTATTTGGCTCTGCCCACAACATGCAGAAGTTCCCTGGCCAGAGATTGAACCCACGCCGCAGCGGTAAGCCAAGCCGCTACAGTGACAACGTGGGATTCTTAACCCGCTACGCCACAAGGGAACTGCAGGAATGCTCTTTTAAATTTTTTTTTTGAGGAATCCTTGCCAGCATCCTAAATTGAGTGAATCAGTATAAAAATATAAGCACTTTCCCTTCCTCAAGCACATGTCACAGGCCTTTCTCTGGACCGTTCAGACAGGACAGATACATCTAAGGAGACAGCTTTTTAGGCCAAAGCCTCCAGGAGAAGCTGATGTACGATGGTTAAGATCTAGACATGCTGACCAGTGACAAAGTAATCGTTTGTTGCTTTAGGCCGATTTGATTGGGGATGTCAGCAATCGAAGACTGGGGGGGGGGACGTTTCACGTGGGATTCAAACATGATAGGATGAATGTGCAAACCTCATCAATGGCACTGAGAATCTACTAAAAGAAAATGGGCTTCAATAAGGAGCAAACAAATAACACAGGATTAACCTTGTCGTTGTAGCCTGTGTTTCTCCACCGCGGCACTGCTGACCTCTGGGGCCAGATAATTCTCTGTTGGGGGTGGGGAAAGGGGGCCGCCCTCTGCGGCGTTAAGGCATCCCTGGCCTTGACTCACTAGATTCCTGCAGCTCCTTCCTCCCAATGCGACAACCAAAAATGTCTCCCGTCATCTCAGATGTCCCCTGGGGGTGGTGGTGCAGAATCGCCCCCGGATGAGAACCGCTGGTGTAGCCTGAGTACCCTTTGTCGTGTGTGGCAGTAGCCACTGCTGTTATTTAGGCTGTGATAGTCGGTGACAGTCAAACCATATATAGTTGGACTAAAGCCATCCTGGGATCACAAGGTCATGAATGTTTATGGAAAGAAGGACTGGGATAGGACCGCGTGGTCCAGGGAGTCCTCTGCTGGAGTTTCCCCTTGTGCTGCATTTGGAAATGGACTTGGAGAGCAGAGCCTGCACACAAGACTGCAGGGGGCAGATTTGGCCTTCGGAAAAGAACCAGCTTTCCAGGGGCTCTGCATGCAAATTGCCGCTGCCGTGTGCTAATTATAAATGATTAGCGATGATTCCTCATTGCTCGGGGAGGCAGGTCTTAGGCACAGCCTCTGCTGTGATTTGATATGTGATATGTGGTTTGCAATGAGTGAGCCTAGATTTGGTGTGGGAGGGTGCATTTTAAAGAACCAGGGCCGTTTCCATACCCATAACACCTCCGGAGGTGGGCGGTCTCAGAGGCAGGGTGCCCAGAGCTGTGGAGTGGCTCCCTCCCTGCTGGATGCCTGACCCAGGCACCAATCTCCAGGTGAGGTGGGCGAGGAAGCCCCCTTGACTCTCCCAATGACCCCTCCTCCCCATGCTGGGCCCCCTTTCAACACTTGTGCTAAGTGGAGAGGAGGAGATTTCTCAGCAGACCTGGAGTATCCCCGTTGCCTGTCTCTGTTTTTCAGTATTAAGAAATCTATGCAGCAGGTTAAGGATCCTGCATTGTTACTGCAGCAGCCTGGTCACTGCTGTGGTGTGGGTTCGATCCCTGGCCCGGGAACTTCCACATGCTGCGGGTGCGGCAAAAAAAGGAAGACAGAAAGAAAGAAGGAAAGGAAGAGAGGGAGGGAGGGAAGGAAAGAAAGAAATCTATAAAGCTGTTCAAACAAATTACCTGAGATTTACCTTCATGGGGATTGGGGTCCTGGTTTGCCGCTAGGCGGAGCCAGGCTGCGCTGCGCAGACCTATGTCCTGTGCCCCTGAATCAGCTGAGCGGGCTGTTCTGGGCTGGGCCACCACCATCCGAGGGTAGTTCTGCCTCGGGGGTTTCTCACACAGGAGACATGTGGGCCCTCTGAGTGTTCCTAGCCAAGGGACTGTGTGCAGGGTCACTTTTCACATTCACTTCAGCAATCAGCTGGAGGGGCTGGAAATGGGTCTCCGGTCAGATTGAGCCACTCTTTATGATGCTGTCAGGAGAGGCCGGGCCCTTTCCCCAGCAGGATGTGGAGCAGAGGGGAAGGGGGATCAGAGCTGGGAAGGCCTGAGTCAAACCCCGAGGGCCCACTGGCTGAGGTTCTACAGAGCACAAGGCTTAAGAGCATAGATTCTGGCCTCCAGGGTGTGGGTTCAAACCCTGGTACAGACACTCTGACTTTGGGCAGGTGGCTTCATCCTCCACACCTCAGACTCTTCAGCTAGACAGGGCTGATGATAGACCCTCTGGTGGCGAATCCTTGTGCCAGGTAAGTGAGTTGACATATGGAAAGCACTAGAACACTCTCTGGCATTCAAGAAACCCAGGTGACCTTCCCCATTGCTATATAGCCTCCAGCAAGTCGTCTGACTCTCTCTGAGCCTCAGTCTTTCGCGGTGTAAGACAGAAACAATAAGGCTTTCTGAAGAGGGAAAATCAAATAAGAAAACACATCTGTTGAGTTCGGTGCCAGACACATAGCAGGCGCTCAATAACTGGCAGGAGTTATTTCTATGCAATGGACAAAAACCACGTCCCCAGCCTCTGATTCCTCTCCCTTCTCATGGTATTGTTTTCTCTCCCTCTTCTGTGTTGGAGGAGCTGAGGGATGCTTGCAGCTCATCATTACGCCTGTCAATGAAAGGGTCTGTGTCTAGAATGTCTATTTGTCAGATGAGTTCGTTGAGTGAGATTGTCGCCACTTCCCACCCTCTCCTTGGCATTTACCTATCTGGTGACAATTTCCGTGGAAAGCAATTATGGCCACCGAGCAGGTACTTAGAGAATGGCTCCATTTTCCTCTCCCAGCTATGCAAATGTCACAGCTGGTTTCTCATCTCTGAGCAGAGTGAGTTATCAGGAGGCGATCAAGACCACTGCTGGGGTGGAGATAATGCCTTCTAATCAATACCTAGCTCATCCCCCTGGGAGCTTGGCTCCACCCCTAACTTGCTGGGTGACCCTGGACCAGGACTTAATCTCTCTGGGTTTCAGTCTCCTGAGAGAAGTCCTAATAAGGGGGAGATTTACCGCGTTGGGACTTGGAGGAGCACAAACAAAGTGCAGGGCATGACCCCTCTGGTGTCATTCAGAAGGGGGTGAACTGGCCTGGAATTCAAGGGATGTGGGTTCCCATCCAGGCTGTGTGACCTCAGACAAGCTGCCCCACCTGCCCAGCACTTGTATTGCACGTCTGTAAAATAGGCATTACACACATGAATCAGTTGTTTGTGTTCCTAGCTATTTATACTCTGCTTGCTCCCAAAAAGGATTTGAGACAGCTTGTAATCAGATGCTGTGAAAATAGACATGGAAAATCAAAGACCCGGAGGAAGGAGGAGGAAGAGGCAAATAGACCAGCCACATGGACCAACATAGTTTCTGTGGTTAATCTGACCCTTTTTGCCTTGGATCCCAGGAAGCTCAGGACTAAATTTGTTATTCCGGAGTTACACAATCCAGACAATTACCTGTTCAAAGAAAAGCCACAGGTTACCAGTTATTGAAGAGAGACAACCTTTTTCCAGAAGTAAATCCAGAAAATAATCAACAAAGATACCAAACCTCAGAAAATGTTCTATAAATAGTCATCTTTACATTGATTCACTCCAGAGTTATTTATTAAGCAAGATGCCAAGCGTGGGGAATGTTGGGGATACGGGTTGAACAAAACTAACAAGCAGCTGCCCTGGTGCCATATATTTCAGTGAAGGAAAACACACAGTATATAACAAACAATACCAAGTAAATAAAGAAGAAGAGAGGAGATAATAAATGCAATTCCAAAAATGATAGGGTGGGGGTGACAGGGGGCGACACTACCTTGGAAGTTCACGAAAGCATCTTTGAGAAAGTAACATTTGAACAGAGAGCTGAATGGCAAGAAAACAGAAGCCTTAACAACACTGGAGGAGAGATTAATAGTTCAAGCAGAGAGAATAGCATGTGCAAATGTCCTGGGGCAGAGGGGGAGATTTTGGCACGTTGGAGGACGTGAAAGAGGAGGGGTTAAGGCATAAGATGAGGAAGAGAGGGATAGGCAATAAGAAGGTAGATCATGGAAGCTGGAGGTTCTCACTATGCTTTAGAATCACCCAGGGTGCTCTTCCAAGTATACCATGCTCTGGTCCCAGCCCCATGCTGTGGTGCGCCCCAGACCCTAACCTGTTTCAAAGCTCCCCCAGTGATTCTATAGGACACCAGGATGAGAAGGAGTGGTGCAGGGCTCCATGGACTCTTGAGAGGTCCTACTTGCTGTGATGAGAATCCACAGGAGGATTTAAAAAGCCCTCTCTGCTGCTGGGGAAGGATGAATCTAAACAGGGTAAGAGTAGAAGGAGGGGACCAGGGTATGTGGGGCCTTGGGCAAACTTTTTCAGGACCTCTGTCTGTGTAAATAATTTGAGTCACCCCAAATCAATGAGTCAACACCATTCAGGTGGCCGGCACTCATAGAATCCTACGAAAGAAACACTGCACTGGTTAGTGAGCGATCTGCCTGCCAGACTGCCCTCCTGAAACTAGGGTGAGGCCACAGTCCCTGGGATGACCCCATAGGTATGTGCTCTAGAGCTCCTTGAGGCATCTGGTCTACCCAATGTGTGTGTTGGATAGGGATGGAGGTTCGCACAGAAGTGGAAAGAGATGGGGGCCATGGCCTAAACAAGTCCCTGTCTGGATTCAGGGCACCCAGTGGCACTGCTGGCCCTAACTGGTTCTAGGCATTAGAAGGGGACCAAGAGGAAATTTCAAGAAATGAATCCAAAGCCCAGGACCCACTGAGGCCCAGCACCCAGAGCAAGTGTAAGGATGGCCCTGGGAGAGAGCATAGGTAGTGGAGGTAAGAGGCGTTGGCAGCCTGGGTGAAGGTGGTAGCAGAACATGGAGAAAAGTAGATTGATCCAGGGATCCAGGACACACTGGGAGGCAAGACTGTTTTTATGAGCAGAACATATGGCAGTGATAGTCATCAGGGCTGTTGACAAATACTGGGTCTTCTTGTTTGAAGGCAGATGGTAGAATCACCCTTCTTTGCCCACCTGAACTTGTATGTGGTCATGTGAGTGGCTTTGGCCAAGGAAACACGAGAGGAAGTGACATGTCACTTTGAACAGAAGCTTTTTAGAAAAATATCTTTAGTTAATAATGACACATTTATTTTATTTCATTTCATTTCATTTCATTATCTTGTTTTTTGGCCACGCACAGGGGTGGAACCTGTGCCACAGCAGTGACCTGAGCAGCTGCAGGGACAATGTGGGATCCTTAACCCACTGTGCCAAAGGGAACTCCCGAGCAGAAGTTTTGAGACAGCCCACAGGTCGCCACGCTTCCCTCTTAACCTCGGCAAGGTGGAGCCTCCGCGACTAGGTCCTCTAGGTCCTCGGTGTGTGACCGTGTTGAAAAGACATCCCCCACCTGCAAGTGGACACGCCGTGAGTGAAAAATCAGCCTCGTCATCGGAAGCCTCTGAGCGGAGGGGCCGGGGTGGTGTTTGTTACGGCAGCATAACCCAGCTGTCCTGACGGATGCAGAGGCTCTTGACTGGCCAAGGCTGTTTCACCTTCTACCTGGCTGCCCTTGACCTTGGCCCCTCATCGGGGTTGGGGTGGGGGCTTGCCAGGCCCCTAGCCCTAGGAGGCAGCCCTTCTCCGGGCCCCCATAAGTCTCTGAAACCAAAGCAGGCCGGCAGAGAGCGCGTGCGTGGCCCTCACCCGCGGGCTACCCGGCCGGGGCTCCCGCGCCCCCACCCCGGCTGTGGGCTCATTAGATGAAAGTGCTATCACCTGTCAGACAAACTGCTAGAACTGTGATAAATTAATGATCAAATGGTACAGTCGGCGCAGCTACTGTACTGCCTGGGCTAGTTACAAGCCGGCCGGGTGCTTAAAAAATGCAGCCGGCATTAAAAAAAAATCAGGCGTTAAAGGAAAATGTCACCCGGCTTTTCAAAAAGGATCTGTTTTCAAATGACCCCAGACGGCTCGGTTTCAGAGTCTTTATTTGATTCCTGGTCTTTGTATTTTGTTTTATTGCTCACGAGGAAGGAGGGGGTGGGGTGGGGGTGGCATGGGGAGAGGGCAGAAGGCGGGTTGGAATTTCTGACAATGTTCACTGGCCTCCAGCCCTGCCGAGCGTCTGAGGAGGGATTGGGCCCCTCTGGATGAACCGAGGGAGGCTCTTCCTGGGGCCTGGCTGGACTGAGTCTCCGAGCAGTAATCACTCTACAAATACATGAGTCACGCTTTTGTGAACAGAGATCTTTTCTTTCTTGTTTCATTCACTCATCCTCATAGCTCTCCTAAGGGCATAGCCAGGATCCCCATTTGCCGGATTAAAAAAAATGACGCTCACCAAGTTCCCATGGTTAATAGTCTTTGAGTGCTAACCACGTGCGCTTTACACGCCCCGTCTCACACAACGCAACTGTCATCAGGGACCTGGGGGACACTAACAAGACTACAAGACCTCCGTTTTAATTTTTTTTTTTGGTCTTTTTAGGGCCACACCCATGGCCTATGGAAGTTCCCAGGCTAGGGGTCGAATTGGAGCTGTAGTTTCTGGCCTACACCACAGCCACAGCTACACCAGATCCGAGCTGCATCTGCAACCTACACCACAGCTCACGGCAATGCCAGATCCTCAACCCACTGAGCGAGGACAGGGATGGAGCCTGTGTCCTCGTGGATACTAGGTAGACCCGTTTCTGCTGAGCCACGGAACTCCATGACCTCCATTTTAAAGACAGGGACGATCAGAGAGGTTAAGCTACTCGCTCATAGTCACACAGCTAATACATGGTAAAGGGAGGAACTCCACAGTTGTTTCTGGCTCCTTGAACCCCCAAATCTCATCACTTGGGGCTTCTGGAAGGCAATTTCCAAAACGAAACAGGAAAAAGAGTTCTCTGGACTTCAAGCCCAGGCCCAAACCTGGACTCCCCAGCATACGGCAGATACTCGTTCCATAAATGTATAGGTTTCCTCTGTGCATGTATCAGCCTCGCCTGGTCCCTCCACCTCTGGTTTTATGAGCTTAATTTATTCTTTTTAATATAAAATCTCATTACCTGAACATGATACCACCACTTCCACTGTATCTTTGATATAAGAACAGAGAGAAACCTAAATCAAACCTTTAAATAAAGTCTATAATCATGCAGCACTTTCACTTGCTTTTCAAATTTCTAAACAAAATTAAGTCGAAATACCTTGAGGAGAGCGGTGTGGAAAGGGAAGGGGAGTTGGGGCGGGGCGGACCCCCACACGCGGCTTTGCTGGGCAGCCTCCGGGGACGTACGTACTCAGAGGAGGAGAGCATCTTCTGCCGGATGCTTGGCTCTTGCTCTTCTTTGGCTCTGTGGCCCAGATTTGGAGGGGGAATCAAATGCGGTCCCCCTGAATCTGTGTGCGCCAGGGATTGATCTCAAAAAGCCATTTGCCTCACCTTGATGTATATTTCAAGGCATTTCCTATCCAGTGTTAATTTTCATAAGGGGAAAATTGATGATCAGTTTAAAGAAACACAGTCAAGGGTTTTTATTCCCCAGGAGCCTGGGGTGGGCAAGTTGAGGCCAAGGAGGGGGGGTCTTGGCAGCTGAGGGTGGCAGGGGTTCCTGGGAGAAATAACTCCTTCCCAGCCCCGGGAAGCACTGGTTTGGACCAGGAGTTTGCCTGGAGGGAGAGAGAGAGAGAGAATCTCAGCCCTGCTGCTTGCCTGGCAGGAAACCATGGGCAGGGTATGTCGGTGCTCTGGGCCCTCTCAGTACCCCCATCTGTGAAATGGGAATGGACACTTCCCACTTCATAGCACTGTGCACATAAAATTAAAGTCAAAATGACCATGGAGAGAGTTCCCGTTGTGGCTCAGTGGGTTAAGAACCCAGCTAGTATCCACAAGGATGCGGGTTTGATCCCTGGCACCGCTCAGTAGGTTAAGGATCCAGCATTGCTGCAAATTGTAGTGCAGGTCACAGATTCCACTCCCATCCAGTGTTGCTGTGGCTGTTGCTTTGGTGTAGGCCAGCAGCTGCAGCTCCGATTTGACCCCTAGCCTGGGAACTTCCGTATGATGCAGGTGCAGCCTTAAAAAAAGCAAAACAACAACAACAACAACAACAAAAAACAAACGAACCAAAAAACAAACAAAAAACCTATGGGAAAGTGTCCAGCCTTGTGTCCACACACAAGGTGTGTAATAGCTGTGGTCAGATCTGAGCATGGAGAGTCGGAAACCTTCCTTCCTTTCTTCAGTATATCACTTATCTTGGGATCTGGCCAATGTCTCTTCTCTTCCAGGAAGCCTTTCTTGATTTCTTATAGCAGAGCGGAAACGTTCAGGGTTTCCCTTTCTTTAGCCCTCAGGTAAACAGCGCACATCATGGCAGCATGAAGGGAGCAAGCAGGCTCTGGGGTCAGCCCGCCTGAGTCCAAGCCAGGGCTCCGCACGTCCTCATTTGTGACCTTGGGAAAGTCACGTATCCTCTGGTACCTCAGTTTCTTTTCCGTAAAATGAAAAATATCCTCAGACTCCTGCTTCATAGTTGTTGTTCAAATTAAACGTGTTAATTGCTGTTAAAGAGCTTAGAAAAGTGCTTGATACATAATGGCTCTCAATCAGGATTAACTAATATTATCAATGTTACTCCTGTCAATTCTCAGAGCAGCTCAGAGGTCTATGGCTCTGTGTGTGTGTGTGTGTGTGTGTGTGTGTGTGTGTGTAGGGGTGTGTGTTAGTCTTATGCAGGTGATGCCTTTATTAAAGTTTATAAAGAGAAATACAAACATGCCAAAAACCCAAGAATTTTTTTTTTTTTTTTTTTGCTATTTCTTGGGCCGCTCCCTTGGCACATGGAGGTTCCCAGGCTAGGGGTCCAATCGGAGCTGTAGCCACCGGCCTACGCCAGGGCCACAGCAACACGGGATCCGAGCCGCGTCTGCAACCTACACCACAGCTCACAGCAACGCCGGATCCTTAACCCACTGAGCAAGGGCAGGGACCAAACCCGCAACCTCATGGTTCCTAGTCGGATTCCTTAACCACTGCGCCACGACGAGAACTCCAAGAAACCCAAGAATTTTGACAAAGCAACCGGCTTCCAGATCAAGACACAGAATCCCACCAGCCCCCTGGGAGGTCCCCTTATGTCTCTCCTGGGAAGCAGCGGTCTCCTGGAGGATGCAGCTGAAATAGCAATTGCGTAGATACCGGTAGGACAGTCCGTCTTAGAACACGTTCTCAAGCATGTGGGGTGGATGGACAAGGTTGAGAGGGACTCTGATGAAAGCTGTTGTCGACAGGTCTAGACGCTGCCTCCAACTGGCTGAGTCTAGCCCCTTCCTCTCTCCAGGCCTCAATTTCCCCTTCTACGCAAAGAGGCAGTGGGCTGAGATAACGTCTTTCAGCTCTAAGGATGTATTCAGTCATTCATTAACTTAAGTATTTGAGCACCTACTCTTTGTCAGGTGCTGTCCTAGCTACTTGAGATTCAGTGGTAAACAGAATAGACACCCAGCCCTGTCCTCGAGATGTCTACGTTCTAGCAGGAAGAAATGGACCATAAATACTCAACATCAGAAGTAGCTACCTATGACTCTCTGATTCTAGGGGAGTGCCCCAGCTGGAAGATAAGGATGGCCACTGGCTGTCTTGCTTCCGCAGGCCCCCTGGATCTCTGTCATGGCCAGGCCACAAGTGATTTCAAAACTAATTTTTTTTCTTGCTTTTTGCTTTTTAGGGCTGCACCCATGGGATATGGAAGTTCCCAGGCTAGGGGGTCGAATCAGAGCTGCAGCTGCCGGCCTACACCACAGCCACAGGAACATGGGTGTCGAGCCCCATCTGTGATCTACACTGCAGCTCACAGCAAAGCCAGATCCTTAACCCACTGAGTGAGGCCAGTGATCGAACCCGCATCCTCATGGATCCTAGTTGGGTTTTTAACCCACTGAGCCACAACGGGAGCTCCAAAACTGATTTTCCTGAACCATGTTCCCTGGAGTGTGAGCGTCAGAGCCTCTCCCTAAGGGGAGGAAGGTGCCAGGAGAGATTTTCCCATTTCCATCATTTTTTTCCACTTTGTCCAAAGGAGGACAAAATATCTCAGACACACAAAAGAATCATAATAGAAAGCAACAGCCCCCAGCTGGCGAGGTAGAGCTGGGGCTCTTTGTATCCTTCCCTGGCTGCACGGAGGTGGGAATCCTCCTGATAAGGAGCTCCGACCCGCCCCCTTCGCTCTGTGGATGGAAGGAACCCGTTCCCACGTCCCCACACATCTGTCATGTTCCTGAAAATGAGCACTTGGCCTTAGGGGACCCCTGCTTTCTGCCCAGAGAGAGATCTCACATGCGTGGAGGCCTTGGAGCATATTCCGCAGGATCAACATCCCCCTGGCTCACCCTCCCCCCGGTAGGAGATGAGAATAGGCTGAGCTGGGCAGATGTGAGCCCTTGTTCAGACTCAGTCTGGGTGCGAGAGGCGATAAGAGGCTGGTAGGTGGTGGACGTGAATCAGGGGAGATCAGGAAAAGGCTGACCTTACATATCTTCCCGAGGAGCCAACGGAGAGAAATGTGCCTTGAGTAATAGGATCAGGGGTGATATTGCAAGTATTTAATGAGGGCATTCCACGGGCCCGAACAGGCTTTCTGGAGCACATTCTGGGTGGCCCGTGCTGGGTCAGGCTTTTCCTTTACTTGTTGGATCGTGGGAAACCCAGGCATTGCAAGAAGGGCTTGAAGCCTCGGGGTGGAAAGGCACTCAGGGACTTGCTATAGCAGCTCTTTGCCAACTGGTGAATATATTTTAATATCTTAACAACCAACCAGTGCGACCTGGGCTAGAATGGCAGAGACATGGGTCTGGATTGTAAAGCCTTGGAGACAGAATGGTAAGGCAGGGTTAAAGTACGGAAACTTCTATTCCATTCTGAGAGCTTTTTAAAAAATTTTTTTTTATTTTAAGGGTAGTACCTTTGGCATATGGATGTTCCCGGGCTAGGGGTCAAATCAGAGCTGCAGCTGCCAGCCTATGCCACAGCCACTGCAACGCCAGATCCGAGCTGCATCTGTGACTGCAGGTTGCAGCAACGCTGGATCCTTAACTCACTGATCGAGGCCAGGGATGGAACCCACATCCTCAGGGACACTATGTCAGGTGCTTAACCCACTGAGCCATGATGGGAACACTTCCATCCTGCATTTTGAGGGTCCAGCTTTGTCCCAAGCACAGGAAAAAAGCAGTTTTCTGAACCTGTAGCCACTTCAGAGGTCCTATGGACCTGGAGGATACAATGATGCCAGTGGGCTGCCGATAACCCACAAACTGGTTTGTTGGAAACATAGAATGTTTTCCTTAAAAATTGTCATTAGCGAGTTCCCTTGTGGCGCAGCCAGTTAAGGATCGGTGTTGTCACGGCTGTGGCTCTGGTTACTGCTGTTTGATCCCTGGTCTGGGAACTTCCGGTGAGCGTGTGGCCCCCATAAATTTGTCATTAGTTGTCCACATTTCCAAATGTGGGGGAATTTCACATAAAAATCTGAACTTCCAGTTTCTCTTAGCAAATGAGAAGAGGGGGCTGCTGCTGGCCCGGCACCGGAATTTCACAGTGCCTGGAGCACGTAGGGCTGCTTCTCCTGAGGGTGCATGCCCTCCAGGGGGCTGGAGTCCCTCTGCAACCCACTCTACTTGTTGATGTTTCCTGCCGGGCCCTGAGTTTGTCACCCCTGAGAAAATGGAGAGAGTGGAGGATTTAAAGCCAGAAGACCTGGGAGAATGTCTTTTTTTTTGGGGGGGGGTCTTTTTAGGGCTGCACCCAGGGCATATGAAAGTTCCCAGGCTGGAGGCTGCATCAGAGCTGCAGCTGCTGGCCTACGCCACAGCCACAGCCTTGCAGGATCTGAGCTGCATCTGCGAATTACACCACAGCTCAAGACAACACCAGATCCTTAACCCTCTGAGCAAGGCCAGGGATTGAATCTGCATCCTCATGGTTACTAGTTGGGTTCATTACTGCTGAGCTACCACGGGAACTCCCCCTGGGTTAATGTCTTAATTCAGCCCTTCCCAATCTCACTTAACCTCCTGGAATCTCAGTTACTCCATCTGTCCAGTACACATTAGAATCATTTCTTCTTCAGGAGTGGTTGTGAGGATCAAATATATTGGGCAAAATCACTGAGAGGCAGGACCACACGGAGATAACAGGCAGAGGCATCAGAATCTGATCACCTTTATACGCTGGATTTGTTACTGCCAGGCTGCGTGACCCTGGACCTATTCTTTAACTGTTCTGTGCCTCAGTTTTTGCATCCGTAAACTGGATACAATAAGAGGTCGATCCGGCAGGCTGTATTGAGGATTATGTGGATGAACACACACGGGTTGCTTAGCTTGCCGCCACATCATATGTGGTCAATAAATGCGTCACCATCATTATTATCGTTGCTACAATTACTCTTGCTCTGGCACGACTTGCTCTTTTTGTGCAACTAAAATTTCCACCCCTGGATCCGGGCAAGAGATTTGTCTGCAAACTATCATAAAAGCAATTTCTTTTCATCCAGAATATGATCCCAAGGGAGGATACATCTTAAATTGGAAAGTTATGACCTAAAATAATTTGGATGTCAGTGAAAGAAAAGCCAGTCAATGATCATTGTTGTCTTCAACGGGGCTGTTTGGAGGTACCTTTTATACAATTTCTCGAGATGCTTGAGGGATCAGAAGACCTCATGGTGTAATCACTCACCACTCATCCTGTAAGCATCTTCCCAGGACGTTCTTTCCGCTGTGAGCAGACCATGGAGCTGTATATTAGGGACAAAATAAAAACGTTTAAACCATCAACTTTGGGCATCTTTGGTGAGTACGAAGCTGTACTAGAAACTGCTCAGAACCACTCTTTTGTCCCGCAAGAATAACTTGACCACGTCCCTTGCATTTTGCAACAAAAGCGGGCTCTCTCCCCTGCCCAGCCGCAATCTGGGGAGAAGTCATCTTAATGGCCCATCTCCGAGAGGAATGAAATGAGCAGGATGACAAATGCGGGTCAGGCAACCTGGGAACTTGCCAAGGATGGAAGCCAATCAAATGCTTCCCTCCGTGATGAAAATCTGTTCCCCCAATGTATTATGCTTCCTCCCTCACCCATGCCCCTGTTCCCAGCAGGCTGTGCCCACGGTGGGTGCTTTTGAAGTCCAGCCAGTGGCCTCCCCGCCTCCACTTGTTTAGCACTTACTGAAAACATGCCAGCCCCAGCAGCATGGGCCATTATCATTTTTGCCCTGGGAGAGAAAAGCAGAGATCTAAAACAGCTCTAGGAGATCCAAACAGGGACTATTTAAAATACAAAAGGAACGGGAAGTGGGGTTGAGGGCATTTCTTTAATTTGCCTCCTCCTCGGTGGCGGTGGCGGTGGCTGCAGCAGGAAGAGGTTTCTGAGCCCTCCAGGTGGAAGGAAGGGCCAAGGAAGCAGGGATGGTGTAGGGAGCCACAGTGCTGCTGGCAGGAGGTAGGATTTAGAAGGTGGTAAAGAGGGTTGAGTTCAGAAAGGTCCCCTCCTATCAAAACCAATATCATTGAAGTCACACACACAGACCTATGTGCATGCACTGGGCATCTTGTTAAAATGCAGGGTCCGATTCAGTAGGTCAGGGATGGGGTTTGACTGTGCTTCTCCAACAAACTCTCAGATGCTGCTGGTGCTGCTGGTTGGAGGACCACACTCTGAGTGACAAGGGTTAGAGGGCTGATCTTGAAGCTGGAGTTGCAGTTTTTACTCAGATTGTTCCTGTATTTGGAGAGGGCTTGGGGTATCTGATAGAGGGGCTACAATCCATCTCGACTTTCCTTTGCCTTCAGAATCAAGCTTAAACTTCTTCCTAAGACTTGCAGAGCCAGCCGCATCCACCCCAAACCCCTCTAGAGCTTACGGCCCCCAGGCCCATGCCCTGTCCAACTCAACCCTTCGGTCCAGAAACCAATCATCTAAACTGCTTGCAGTGTCTGAATACCCCCATGCTCTGGCACGTCCAGGCCTTTGCACAGACTGTTCCCTCTGTGTGGACCCCCATGCCTATCTCTTTATATGGTGAATCTCTCTGCATTCAGATTTCAATTCAGATGACTCTTCCTCCAGGAAGCCTTCCTTGACTATGGTAGTCAATTTTATGTGTCAACTTGCTTGGGCCATGGATTGCCCAGATATTTGGTCAAACATTATTCTGGGTGTTTCTGAGAGGGTGTCTAAATGACATTAACGTTTGAATCAGAAGGATCAGCGGATTGCCTGCCCCAATGTGGGTGGGCCTCGCCCAATCTGTTGAAGGCACGAAAAGACTGACTCTCCTGAGAGTAAGGGACAAGTCCCCCTGCCTGACTGCCTTCCAGCTACAACAACGGCTTTTTTCTCCTGCCTTTGAACTTGATTTGAAACATCACTCTTCCTGGGTCTTTAGCCTGTCAGCTTTCAGACTGGAGCTAGGCCATTGGCTCTCCTGGGTTTTTTTCTTGCTGACTACAGAACTTGGAACTTGTCAGCCCTCATCATCACAGGAGCCAATTCCTTATACTAACAACAACAACAATTATTATTATTATTGTATATTCTATTGGTTTCTATTAGTTCTGTTTCTCTGGAGAACTTTGACTAATACACCGACCCACACAGGATTTTCTCTCTCATTTCTGTTGTTTCTGTATCTCCAGTTTATACCAGGGATTTTGTCTTATAATAAAATTACCATAGTTGTGCTTAGAGCTGCACCATTCCATAAGATAGCCACTAGCCCTACGTGGCTGTTGAGCACTCGAAATAAGAAAGTATGAACTAAGATGTGCTGTAAGTATAAAATACACATCAGAAGCTGAAGACTTAATATGAAAAAAATAATTTAAAATCTCATTAATAATTTATTGTATTGATGACTGGTTGAAATCATAATAATCATGATATCTAGGATTAAATCAAATATCATACTAACACTACTTTTACCTGTTTTGTTTTTCCTTTCTCATGTAATTACTGGAAAACGTAAAGTTGTGTGTGTGGTTATATTTATATTTCTGTTCGATGTGCTGCCCCAGAGTAAGGAATAGAATGAAAACGTCCAGATTCAAGCGGAAGATGCTGGAAGTTACTAGAGCCTTCCAAGCTCCAGAAGTTGAATTCCAAGATGGTTTCATAATAAAATATATCTTAGGTCACTAGAGCAGGGATGAGCAAACTATAGCCAAGGGACCAAACCCAGGCTGCCACTCGCTTTCGTAAATAAAAGTTTATTGGAACAGAGCCACACTCATTCATTCGCCTGTTGTCCAATGTGGACTTCACGCTGCAACAGCAGAGTCAAGTAGTTGTAGCAGAGACCATCGGTTTGCACAACTTAAAATATTTACCATCTAGCCCTTTATGAAAAAGTTTGCCAAGCCCTGGGCTAAGGCAAGAAGGTAGAAACTCTGGTGGCTCTAGGAGGCAGAGAGGCCAGGGATCGGGTACTGGCTGCACGGCTCATTAGCTGGAGACTCTGAGCATGTTTCTGCGGACCTTTGAGCCTCAGTGTAGTCATCTAGAAAATGGGATAATTGTAATAGCTATTCATGGGTGACTATGAGGATGAAGCGAGAGGATGCAGCTAAAGAGGCTGACACTGCGATGTGAATAATAATTATTCAATTACAATATAATATAATATTATACTCTTATAATATTTATAATATTAATAATCATTTACTATGGGTCTTTGTTTTTTGGCTGAGCTGCGGGCCCTGCGCTGTGTCTCCATGGCCTCTGTGGGGCGCTCTCTCTGTAAGATATTTGTCTGCTGCCCTGGCTGTCTCCTCACCCGGACTGTGAGTTCTCTGAGGATGGATGAGTCTGTGTCTTCCTGCCTGTTGTAGCCACAAAACCAGTGCTGGGGAGCACTGGCTGGCTCCCTCTGGCCAATGTCCCTCACTCCTCTTGCTCCTTGCAGAGCTGAGAGGGTCCTTCTTTGAGGAAATTGGGTGAGAAGGTGGGTGCTACACAGGGCTCCCCACTCTGAATTCTCCGCACTGGTCTCCCCTTTTGGGTCTGATGGCCATGGGGCCCTGAGGGGCTCTGGGAGGCAGCCTCGACCTATAGTCTCTTACCAGATCTGGGTCCCTTATGGGGTGCCTCTGAGTCATTGAGCGACCCAGAGCAGGCACCCAGATGGGATGGAAAAACTAATTTTATCCCCTGTTGATCTCTCTTGCCCAGAATCCATCATTACCCTGGTGTGAAATGGCAGCTCCCAGGGCAGGAGCCTCTTGGCCTTTCTGGCTGATGGGTGCCCAGCAAATTGCTCCAAGCCACACCAGGCGGGGAAACCAAAATAACTTCACGAGACAGCCGCTGGGCCCGGCCCTGCTGGAGCTCTCGGGAAAGGGCTAACTTTGACCCTTTCTAACATTATCCACAGCTTTTCTTGTCTTGTCTTTGGGGAAACAAAGATGAAACTAGTCTCTAATTGACCTGGTGTCTGCAGTTCTTGGCTCTGCCTGGCAGCTGGACAGAGGTGCAGGGCCTTTGCCAGGGCCAAGCCCAGCAGATGCTGACCCTCATGGAGCCACTAGAGGCCCAGGGCACCCGGGCTCCCAGAGGGGTAATGGGGACCTTGGTACAGTAACAGGTACCTGGCGCCAAGGACGAGGGTGATGTCTTATCCTCATCCAAGAGAGAGTCCAACTCCCTCTCCCCAGGGAATAGCCCAGAAATCAATCCCTGCTCCTCTGGGGGGAATCGATGAACAGATGAACAAGCGTATGCACCCAGAACTGCCCTGTGGTGTGGGAGTTAGCAAGGGAGACCCAGAAATGCCCTAACCCATGATGTGGGCAGCTGGCACTTTAGCTCTATGAGTCCCATCCTGTGTTTTGCTGGGAGCTGTTAGACAACAGACTTCTGGGGGAAGGGGAGTAGCCCTTATCGGTGGCTTTATCTGCCAGTTCCCACGGCGTGACTGTTATCCTCATGGCCATTTCAAGACACCAACGGGACTAAAGGCAGAGTTGGGAAAAAATGGAATATGATCAGCTCTTGCAAGATGTTACATGCCAGCTCCAGCTCGCCAAGTGCTCCAGCTCTAGCACGTGCTGCTCTGTGGCCTCAGATAAGTTACTTAACACCTCTGAGCTTCAGTTTCCTCAAGAATAAAACAAGAATCAACCTAGTGCCTACGCGCCTACTTCTTAAGATAATGGTAAGATGTAAAGGATAGATGCCTGGAAAATGCTTAGTGCTGGGCCTGGCACATAGTAAGCCCTCAGTAAATGTTGGGGTATAATTACAGTCCCTAGGATTATTGTTATTAAGTTCATAACCAAGTTGGCAGGATAAAGCCAACTTGTGCACACATACTTAGCGATGGGTACAAGACAGTGCATCACTAACTCATGGAAGGAAGGCCAGGCAAGGAGAGCTTAGCATTGGGTGGGGTAGTCCCAGGAGGCTTCCTGGAGGAGGCAAGGCTCTGGATCCAGAGGAGGTAAAAGAAGAGAAAAGGGAGTGAGTGGAAGATGGGGGCCAGAGAGGACACACGTAGAGAAGAATATGTGAGGGCTCAGAGATGGACAGCAGGGGTCAAGGGGATGAGAGCTCAGCTTAGAGAGTGAGCCCAAAGCCACTTAGTGTGGGTTGCCTGGCGCACGCAGGCTGAGCCTCGTGGGGCTCCCAATAACTAGGCCCAGAGTGGGGGAGTCTGGCAGAGGGTCCTCGGCCCCCTTGGGGTTCCCCCAGCAGGCAGGCTCCGTCCCAGAGAATTGGCCCGAGCAGCAGGTACTATCCCCCTAGACGCCCCGAGTTTTCTGAAGTGCCTCCCTCCACGCCGGCCGCCCCAGCACAGCCCGGCGGCCCTGACTCGGGTAATTGCGAGTGATAATTATCCAGTGTGTACAAAGGCCTGGCTTGTTTTCTCTTTTGGGTGGGGGCCCGGGTGGCTTTGTTTGGGCCGGGAATTGTCGCGGGGCCTCTGTTTAGCCAGCGCTGTCTCCTCTTTGTTAACATTCCTCACTAACTGTGGCTCCTCGGGGGCTGGAGCCGAGGGAGGAGAGGCCGGCACCCAGGCCCTCCGGCTTCCGTGGCCCCGCTCCCAGCTCCTCAAACCCCCTGGGAAACCTTGGCCCTGCTCCCTTCTCGCCAGAGCCACCAGGGAAGGGCCCAGAAATAACCCGGCTCACCTGGCAGGTGCAAGACCCCTGTGTTCAGGCAATGGCCTTAAGCACGGGCCTTGCCTGCTCCCCTCTGTGGGCTGAAAACAGTCATTAGGTGTCACTTTCTATGGCAGCCTCCTCTCTCTTTGGGGGCAGAGGGGGTAATTACACACCTGGGCCCTCCCCACCTCGCATGGCCCCCAGGACAAATGCTACCTGGGTCCTCTCCGTCCCCGGAGCCCACTCCCACCCAGCATTTACACGGCCGACAAATGAATGTTTTTGCCTGTGCTCGGTTCACATAAATAGCCACAAATTCCTATAATTAACTACAGTAAGCTAGGCTGGGATTAAAACAAAGACGAGCTTGTTTACCGGGATGTTCTGAAACAAGCAATTTTCAACATTACAGTGTCAACTGCTGTCTCTGTCTTTGTTAAGCAAGGCATCGGGGTGAGGGGAGGGGCAGGCAGGAAGGGTGAGGGGCCCCGGCTGGGAGCTGGGAGGCCGTAGAGATGATCCCTGCTGAGGCTTCAATCCCTTCATCCACGGGTCATTGGGTCCCCGAGGCTCTAAGACCCACTCAACATCTAGGAGAACAGTGGAGTCGGGCACAGCCAAGGAGACTCGCCCCCCACCCCACCCCGGCTCTGATGATGGGGGTTGTGGGTCCCCAGAAGAGCTTCTTCCTTCACTCCCGGGCAAAAGTGACGCCTTCCACCCTCCCAGCAAAATTCCTAAATTTCCACCATCAGGTGTTAAAGTGAAACAGGGCTTTGAAGAGCCTCTGGCTCCATCCCTCCTTTTCAAGATTGGGAGAATGAGCCCCAGGACGCTCTCCTAACTAGCTGCTCAGGGTTACTTGGCCAGGTGATGATCTGGCAGGACTTGACTCCAAGTTTTCTGATTACAACAGGGGTCAGCAGACTAGGGCCCAGGAACTAATCCTATTCATTACCTAGGTTTTTTGTTTTTTTAATAGCCTGAGAACTAAGAAGAGTTTTTACTTTTTTTTTTTTTAATTTGAGTATAGTTGACTTACAATGCTGCGTTCATTTCAGGTGTATAGCAAAAGGAATCAGTTCTGTATATAAATATATATACATACATTTTTTTTTTAGATTCTTTCCCCATAGGTCCTCACAGAGTCTATCATAATTTCCCTGTGCTAGACAGTCAGTCCTTGTTACTCACTGGTTTTGTATATAATAGTGTGTATATGCTAATCCCAAGCTCCCAATTTATCCCTCCCCACAATGTTTCTCCTTTGGGAACCATAAGTTTGGTTTCAAAATCTTTGAG
The DNA here is from genome assembly GCF_016906955.1 of Phacochoerus africanus. Classification (NCBI taxonomy): domain Eukaryota; kingdom Metazoa; phylum Chordata; class Mammalia; order Artiodactyla; family Suidae; genus Phacochoerus; species Phacochoerus africanus. Next base: position 30,290,231 of record NC_062551.1, read on the forward strand.
TCTGTTTCTGTTTTGTGAATAAGTTCTTTACATTTTTTTTTTAATAGTTGAAAAAAATGGGAGCTCCCGTTGTGGCTCAGTGGAAACCAGTCTGACTAGCATCCATGAGGACGCGGGTTCAATCCCTGGCCTTGCTCAGTGGGTTAAGAATCTGGCGTTGCTGTGAGCTGTGGTGTAGGTTGCAGGTGCGGCTTGATCCTGTGTTGCTGTGGCTGTGGTGAAGGCTGGCAGCTGCAGCTCTGATTCGACCCCTAGCCTGGGAACCTCCATATGCCATGGGTGTGGTCCTAAAAAACCAAAAAAAAAAGAAAAAGAAAGAAAAGAATGAAAGAAGAGGAATGTGACAACCCATGTCAAAATTCTATGAAATTTAAATGTCTACTTAAAAAAGAAGTTTTATTGGAACATAACCTCTCATCTGTTTACAGGTTGTCCATGGCCACTTTCAAGCCACATGAGTTGAATAGCTGCCCTAGACTGGATGGCCCAGAAAGCTGAAAAGATTTCCTATCAGACCCCTTATAGGGAAAGTGTGCTTCTCTCTGCGCTAGTATGTACATGTGGCTCTATTGCCCTATTTAAAAAATAAATAAATAAAAGAAGACAGAATTTTTTTCCAAAAGTTTGTTTTCTACTCGGAACTCTTAAAATCTTGGGCAGAACTTTGATGTGTAATGCGTATCAAAAGGGCCCGTTCTCTTTAGTTGGGTGGGAGGAGGGTGAGTAAGAACCCTGAGGAGACTTTGTGGTCTCCTTGAGCAGCTGGAAGAGTGTCTGAGTCCCCAGGTAAAAAGAGTGTCTCTTGGAGTTTCCTGGTGGCTTAGAGGGTTAAGGATCCGGCGTTGTCACTGCAGTGGTTCAGATTGCTGCTGTGGTGTGGGAATGACCCCTGGCCCAGAAATATTCACATGCCATAAGTGTGGCCCCAAACTAAACAAGCTTCTCTGGCTCTGGCCTCCCCGTTCACCCTGGAGCTGCAGGGGTGCACACGTGGCTTGCCTACAATTGTCAGCGGGTGAGCCAGCTGGCTGGGCAGACCCACCTTAAGAGGGGAATTGCAAGGAGACCTTACTGATGGGATGGCCTTACTCCATATGTGCTGGGCAAATACATTTAACATTCAGTAAATATATCTTGAGCATCTCCTCTGTGCCAGGCCCTGGGCTAAGTCCCGTGGATACCAAAGCAAACAGATCGAAGTCCCTGCCCCGCCTCCCTCCACCCCTAGAACTGCCATTCTTGTAGGAGAGACAGTGTCAAGCCATGAAGTCATTACAGTCGAGTGGTTCCTGGTATAAGGACACAAAATTGAGTAAATGGTTAGAAGGAGATGAAGTTGTAAAATGAAATAAAGGAAAGAAGGAAGGACTCTGAGAAGGTAAATTTGAGCAGCGAATGAACCACAGGACGATAAAGAAAAAGAGGAAGAAAGAAAGAAAGAAGAAAGAAAGAAAGAAAGAAAGAAAGAAAGAAAGAAAGAAAGAAAGAAAGAAAGAAAGAAAGAAAGAAAGAAAGAAAGAAAGAAAGAAAGGAAGGAGAAAAATCCAGACTTTGGGGAGGGCTGGGGCTGGGACAGGCTGGCCCACATAGTCACTAGAGAGAAACCTCAGGGAATCCTCAAGAGAGACAGTTTGGACACTGAAAGGTGACCTTGAAAACGTCGAGATTTTTTGCTGGTTGAGGGGTGGGGAACAGTCCCCTGAAGATCCAACCTTAAAACCCTGTGTCCCATCATTTGTGCGCCTAGTCAGACCCCTACAAAAGACCCCCAAGGCACCGGTGCTTGTCCCCACTGGCAAGACTAAGTATAAAATGTACAAAGAAGTCAAGAGAGAAAACCCCGGAATCTGGGTCCTTCGACCCCCGGGGACACCTTCCTGGGGAGGGTGGGCCACGAGGGGCCGAGGGCAGTTCACACCCTGCTTGCAGTGTCACCCGTCTGCAGCCTGTGCTCTTGAGTGGAACTCTCTGGCATCCAGCCCTTTATAAGTGAAATTGTTCTTCCTGAGGATTCACCTAGCGGTGCTGCCATAAAAGCTACTCGGTATGTGGCTGGGTGACAGAGCTCATGCGAAGTTGGGGATGTGTTTAACAGCCACCCAGCTGAGATGAAGGCTCCTACCCACACTGCCTCCAGGGCCAAGGGGCCAAGCAGCTGCAAATGTCTTTGTTTGGGCCCAAATCTGGGCCGAGAGAGCAGTATACCGTGAAAGCCGAAGAAATCAGGGGATCCAAGGTGATTTTTCACAAGTTACTTACCCTCGCTGGGCCTCTGCTGTCACCTCCGAAAAATGCGGGGACATGGAATGATAACGGTACACGCTGTCAGGCTTGCTGTGAAGAGCCAACGAAGTGACATGCACGAAGCCCTTTAAGAGAAGGGCTAGCACCGCCCGTCTTATTAACAGAGGCAGGGCCATGAGCGTTTAGTTTGGCTGAGGGAAGGTCATGACCTAGTGAAGGTCAGGAGTCTCCTTCCACAACAGGCTATACATGCAGAAATGAAGACAGGGCCTTTGGGGCCAGGCTGCCCTGGTTCAAATCCCAGCCCAGGCTCAAATCCCAGCGTTGATACTTAGGGGTCATGCAATTTGGGTCGAGTTGCTTTTTTTCTTGGGATTTCAGATTCATCATCTATAAAACAAGGTAATAGTAGATCTTTCTTTATTTAGGGTTACTCTCAGAACTGCCTGTGTCAGTAACATAAACAAAGCCGTCAGATGGAGTTTAGTTCCTTGTTACTAACCAGGACCATCTCTGCCCCCCGGGGCTGTCGTGAGGACAAAGGTGGGCTTTGCCATCTGGCCTCGTGGGGAGGATTGTTTTACTGGTGTCCGGGGGCGGGTTGGGGGACTTTGCTGCGGGCAGGGCCCTTGCTTCTTGCTTCTCCCTCTTCTTCTGGCTTGTCACGGGAACTGACCAGATCTGCTGCATGTCGTGATTTTTCTTTTTCATCCAATCATTTGCTAATGTGGAATTTATTGAGCTTCAAGCATCAGTCTAGGTGCTGAAGATACACTGAGGAACCCACAAACCAGAGCCCCGCCTCAGGGAGTTGACATTCTAGTGGCAGAGGCATCAAATACGTAACATCATGCCGACGAGTGAGCCAGGCTACACAAAACTAAAGCAGGTAAGGGGCTAGTGCCCGGGGCCCTGCTTCAGCAGGGAGGTGTGAGGGGCTCTCTGAGGAGGCGATGGCCGAGCCTACCCTTGGTCTCCTCATCTGGATGGTGTGTGTGATAGGAAGACCCAAGCAAGCCATTCACTCTGGTCACCTTGCCCGCCTTGCTCCTGCCTCCCTGGGGCCCTCCCAAGGCAGATCCCGAGGCGACGATCCCTAGCGAGCCCCGGGGGCTGGCCCGAGGCAGGTACCTGGTTCCTCAGAACTAGTGCTGCCATCAGCCCTGAGAAGAGCTATTTTTCTATTCGGACCAAAGGTACAATTAACAGCCTCCGCTTGGGCCTCGCCCAGCCCCAGGGCCTCTGCTCAGCCTGACTGACCGGCAGGAGGGAGGAGACCCTCCCGGGGCCCCTCAGTCCACTGCCAGGGCTATTTTGGTGACTGTTATTTGGGCAAGGAGTGGGCTAGTGGCTTGTGGGAGGGAGGGAAGGAGGAAAGATGCTAAAAATACTGAGGCCAGACTGAGGTGACCAACCTCTACCCTGTCAGGGGCCTGGCCTCCCTTCCTGGGTGAGGAGGGCTTGGTCCTTGGTCTCTCCGAGGGACAGGCTGCGAAGGGCTCAAACCCACCCACGAGCCCTCTGGCCTTGGCTCATGTTACTCATAGTCTCCATTAGTTGAGCGGTTCCTGGGTGGGGGGGGGGGGAGGGCAGTGTGTGAAGTGACCTGCGGAGGTCACACAGCTGGTAAGTGGAGGACAGATGTCTGAGAGATTGAGAAACAGCTGGAATTGGAGCAAAGGCCAGGCCTGTCAGAGTGGTGTCCTGCAGGGAGGTGGTTTGGGAGAAATCTGCCTCATGGTGTCACCTCCCCAGGCCCTGCTAGCCCTTCTCTTGTTGCAAGAAGACCCCAGGCACCGCCCCCCAACTTGGGCCCCCTCTCCACACATCTAATCCCATGGCCGGGGCCCCTCCTCCAGGACGGCTGAGGCGGGGACCCGCGTCAGCCGCCAGCTCTGCTCTCTGCTTTCTCACCTGCTAAGTGGGGCCCTGGGGACCAGGAGGGGGAGGACCTTTCTGAACCCTGGCTCAGTCACACCTTGATCTTGGGTGACCTCAGACACATCCCCCAACTCCTCAGGCCTCATTTCTTGGGCTCGGACCACCTTGTAAACAGCTATTTGGATGACTCTCCATGGCTTCATGATGGTTTCTTCAGACGGTGTGAGTGAGCCCACCTCTCCCTGGGGAGACGGGACCCTCTGGGGGAGGGCAAATAAGAGGCCTTTGCTGTTGGGATCTGCTCCTTCATTCACTCACTCATCTGTTGCTTTTTTCAGTTATTCTTTCAAGATTTTTTTTGAGGAAGAACCATCTACATGTAGGCATTTTCCTAGACAATAGGAATCCAGTGGGGAGCAAATCCAGCCCCTACATCCCTATGGAACTTATGCTGCAGAAGGAACAGAGAGACAGTGCTCTGACAAACGAAGCAATATCTTTGGCGGTAGTGGGAGCCATGAAGAAGAATAAAGTAAATGAAAGAAAGAGGAAATAAAAATCATTTTAAAAAATTTTAAAAAAATTAAAAAAAAATTGTTTTAAAAAAATAAAATAAAATCATTTTTAAAAAATTAAAAAAAATAGCACTCAAAAAAAAAGAAATAGGAGAAATAGGGAGTGTGTGTATGTGAAGGTATGCCTGTGTGTGTGTGTATGTGTGTTGCTGTGTGTGTCTGGGTGTGTGTCTGTGGGTATGCATACGTATGTATGTATGTGTGTGTGCATGTATGCTTTTATATGTGTGTGTTCCTGTGTGTGTGTGGGGGGGGGGGGTGTATACATATGTAGGTGTGTATGTGTGCCTGTGGATTTGTGTGTGCCTGTGTTATGTGTATGCATGTGAACGTATGTCTTGTATACAGCCGTGTGCATGTGTGTGTGTGTGTTGCTGTGTGTGCATGAGACCGTGTCAGGGGAAGACCATTGTAATCATGAAAGATCACGTCTGAAGCAAGACCTGAAGGAGATGAGTCTGTGAGCCAGTCAAATGCCTGGGGACGCACCCCCCGGGAGAGGGGGGGAAACGCAAAGGTGCTGAGGGGCCAGCGTGCTCGGAGGAGAGAGAGGGGCAGCCTCCGCCCTCGGTCCGCCCTTTGCCGCAGGTCCTGGGGCCAGAGGCGGCCGCTGCACCCTGTCGCCCATCACAGCACCCTCTCCCCAGGGCGGGCCTCGCTCCCCTCTGCGCCCCTGGTGAACCTTCACCCTGCAATTACCATCCTCTGCCCAGGGCTATTTCCTGCAGACTTGTAAATAGAACGTCTTTCAGCTCCACACACATTATGGTTTGTCTAAAACGGTGTCAAAGGAGCCAATTTTCCTGAACGGGGACCATTGACGAGAGGTAAAGTTTACAGAGGATTCCGCAGGACCTGGGCCGGCAGGAGGCGAAAGCAAGGACCCAGGGGTGACACCACCGCCCAGCAAAGCCAGCTGGAGCAAAGGGGCAGACCTCGGGCATCTCTAGGGGGGATTTCTTTGGGGTCCTGGAAATAAATAAGACGGTTGGGCCACAACGTGACCTGTGTTATCAGGGAGGGGCCCCAGCTTGGGCTCGGGGAGTGGGACGGCCTGGGTGCTGGGTCTGGCCTCTCTTCAGTCTTTCCCTGAACCTGCTGACCCCGTGTGAACAGACACCAATGAACCTGACTAGCCAGTTGTGACATCTTGCAGAAGGAAAGGAGGTTTATGATCGGAGAGAGGAAAGGCGTGCTGGTTCTAAGGGCTCCCTGCCCCCCACCGGGTCGTCACTAGTGACCACTCGCGTGGCCGCTGGCCCATATAGTGTGTGCGCATTAAGCCCCACTGTCCCCAGGCTTGGGAGGGGAAGGAAGGCGGGACTGGGGTCCCCCTGTGAAGGGAGGGGGATGACCTCCATCCTACAGGTGGAGAAACTGAAGCCCAGAGAAGTATCACACCTTGAATGCTAGGAGTCACGTATTTGATAAGCGGCAGAAGCAGGATCTGAACCCAGGCCTGCCTCATCCCAAAGCCCATGAATCTTCCATGCTTCTGGAGGCCTCCCCTGTCCTGACCCTCCTCTGCCTTAGCAAGTCCTGGCAGAGACCTCTGAGGAGGAACCGCTGCAGACCGTGACCTTCCCACGGCCTCGGAGGAGCATCTCATGCCAACTCTGCAGCTGCAGGCCCTTTCCAGGGGCCAGGCCTGAGCCCTACAAGGCAGATGCTCCCCTCTTTGGCCCAGGTTCCTGTCTCAGGCTTCTATGAATAAAGGTTCAGAGAGCATTTTAGGAACCAAAACCACCTAGTAATCTTCCCTGGCTTTAAAAAAAAAAAAAAAAAAAAAAAGCAAGAACAGATGTTCAAGGAATATCCTGGCTAGAAAAGTACGCTCACTCAGACAAAGGTCCGGGATCAGGTTCTGAGCCCAGATATACTTCTAAGTCATTAAACTCCTCTGAAGCCTCCGTTTCATCATTTACCAAAGGTGTTAATATCCAGCCTGTTCATATCCCATTTGCCTCAAGGAATAGTTGGCGAGAAGCAGGGCCGAGTGGTTAAGAACACAGGTTTCAGGATCAAACACATCTGGGTCTGAATTCTCAGCCTCACCCTCTCTAACCGTGTGATCACATACACGGAGAAAGAGAGGAAGATTGTGATTCACATACACGTACAAAGTGAACCTGTATCAGAGATTTTATTTAACTCATTAATTAATGAGGCAACAAGGAAGAAGTTACAACCGTTCAAAGAAGAGCTCAAGTAACCCACCTATACAGGCAATCGAGAAAGCAGAAATGAATTTAATAGATGCGAGAATAATCCATCCACACGGCATTAACCAATCGTATGCCAACCAAACAAAATTCCTCTACACTCTTATGGACAAGAAGGCTTTGAATTATCATTAGTGTCCTACAATTTTCAGAGATGTGGAATAGCTCCAAGACTAAGAAATGGGGAGATAATCTGGAAGGATGAACTAGACAGAAACCACATTTTTTTTTTTTTCCCTGATCCTTTCAAGGCCTTTCGCAAATTTTCCTGACACTCTCCTGGAACCTTACCTCCACCCTCACCCCCACCCCCACCCTCTGCCCATCTCCAAAACAGCAAACAAAACAAAACAAAACAAAACTCCCAAAAAAGTGTGTTTTTTGAGCCACTGGAATCAAGGTGGCAGGCGAGTTTCATCTTAGGTATCACCTTCAATTAACCAGTAGCAGCTGCCTACAAAGTTGTCTGGGAGGGATGCAGAGGCTCCTTAGGTGGGGAGAAAATGGGGCTGGCCTGGGGGTGAATGGTGTGCAGAGCTCTCCCTTAAACTCCCTGCTGTGTGTCATCTCTGCTCTTTCCCTTTCCAGCTGGCTGGACTAAATATGTTCCCAAGGCGACAGTAAGAGTCAAGTACTGAAAAGGACAGAGCCACCAGAAGGGAGGTGCCTGCGTCCCTGGATTTCAGGAGAACCTCCTCATCAGAGATGCTGGAAGCAAGTGAGAAAGAGACCTTTCTCCTTGTTAAACCACTGAGATTCTGAGATTTGCCTGTTTAGTGGCCGCTATTATCTTATGCTATGCAGTCTTTGCCTATCTGGATTGGAAATCTTGCTTATCTGCTGTGTGATCTTGGAAAAGTGAGTTCACTTCTCTGAAGGAACCCTGGATTCCTCTAAGGGACAAATGGGGATGATGATATATCCATCACAAGTCAGGTGAGATAATCAAATGAGGAAATGTATACAGCAGGACTCAGTTCTCTTGTGGCCTAACAGGATAAGGATCTGGCAGTGGCTTGGGGTGCTGCTGTGGCACAGGTTCGATCTCTGGCCTAGGAACTTCTACATGCTATGGGCATGGGAAAAAAAAAAGAAAAGAAAAGAAGGAAGAAAATGTATATGGCAGGAGCTCATGCCTCTTTCAAGGAGAGACTTAAAATCAAAGGCATCTTTCCTCCTGGGTTGCACAGCCAGAACTGGAGTGCACTTTACCGTCAATGTGATAATCTCTGTAAGGGAAGCCAGGTTCAAGTAGGAGCAGAAAGAGAGAAATGAAAAGCTTCTCAGCCCCTTAAGTGTGGGGGGTAAGGATGGCATTAGTTCCCAGGAGGCAGCAACAAAGCTGTGCTAATGGGAGAAATGGTCCCTCCTCCACCTGAGAGTAAACTGAACCGACTCCAAAAGAGATGAACGTCAGGTGTGATGGGGGTGCACTAGCCTCACAGGTGATTTAGAATGAACATTGGTGCATGTTTCTTGGATGCAGAGACTAAACTGGAGTTCACCCTCACTCATGGGACTTGACCCCTTCCCAGCCCCCTTCTGGGATTTGCAATGGCTGAGCTAAGAGAGCCCTCAAAAGGGGTCATTTAGGGATATAGGAAGCATGGAACCCTTTTCCCATTGTCCTATAGGAAGCAGAGTGGTTACCATTTTTCAGAATTTGAAAATGCCTGCATATGGAGAGATGTGGAATGTTAATTTTTTTTTTTTTTTTGAAGCTGGAAAGTTATTGGGAGGCGATAGATTATCCATAGTGGTGGGGTTGGGGAGAAGAAAAGAAGGGAACCATCTCAGTGAAGTCGGGGTTTGCAAGACCTTCATGGAATAAGGGAATGACCATGTGAGTTATCATTCTTTATTTCAGACACCTTGTCCTATCTGACGAGGTAGCCGACCCTTCATAATAAGTGAATTTAGTAAAGTTGCAGGATACAAAATCAATATACAAAAATCAGATGTATTTCTATACAGTAAGAATGAACTGGCAGAAAAAGAAATTAAGAAAATAATCCAGCTTGCAATTGCATCACAAAGAACAAAATACCTAGGAATAAATCTAACCAAGGAGGTGAATAGACCTGAATACTGAAAACTATATGACATTGATGAAAGAAATGGAAGAAAACACAAATAAATAAAAAGATGGTCCATGCTCATGGACTGGAAAAATTAATTTTGTTAAAATGTCCATACTACAAAGGCATCTACAGATTCAGTACAATCTCTATCAAAATTTAAATGGTATTTTTCACAGAAATAGAAACAATCTCAACATGTGTATGGAACCAAGGAAGACTCCAAATAGCCAAAGCTACCTGGAGAGAGAACAAAAAAGCAGGAGGTGTCACAATCCTGACTTCAAACTACATTACAAACCTATAGTAATCAAAACCATATGGCATTGGTATAAAAACACTCTCATAGCTCAATGGAACAGAATAGAGAGCCCCAAATAAACCCATGCTTTTATGGTCAACTAATTTATACAAAGGGGTCAAAAGAAGAAGAAAAAAAGGAAACTCAACATAGACCCAAGATTTTGGTTTGGCAAAGTCTCATGAGGCAGCAGTGGCTGGAGGAAATGGCCATCTTCTTTCCTTCTCCTCTTTCAGGGGATCTTGCAGAGGTGAGGCTGGGGAAGAATCTACCCCTCCTGGATGAAAAAGTATAGTCACTACTTGTTATTGGCAGCCAAGTGAAACTCATGCTCCAACAGAAGGCAGAGAAGCCCTGAGGCATGAGAAGGCAAGATCAGATTCCCAGATCTCCACCCTGACAAAGCCTACACCGTCCCACCTGCCTCTTCTGAGTTCCACAGGCGTGAATGGGCCTGGTACTTGATGGTGGGTGATGGCATATGTGTGTAGTTTTTTATGCTCCAAGGCTGGCACAACCTTGAAATTAACAAGTGGCAGGACTACAGTTCCCCCAAACATGAGCACAGGCTGCTTGTAGAGAAGCATACTATCTAAAGCAAGGGAGACATAAGCCGTGCACTGATCAGATGCCACTGGGATGCTATGCTGTCATCAGTACCAGACTAGCATGGTTACCTTCATCACAATCATCATCATCACCATCACCACCACCACATTATCCACATTATTAGTCATTACTACATCCTTAGCACCTAAAACAGAATGAATATAAGCATTGATGAATGAATAGAAGGATACGTAAATGAGAAAAGGGAAGAGCTAATGGCTCTGGCAGATATAAACATGTAGGTGTCTTACTCCCAGATAAGAACTAAAATGAACTCAATTGCCCAGGATCCTGGGACCAATGGCTTCCTATACCAAGTGACAGGAAGTGTGTACTCAGTATACTCAGTCCCAGAATTGAGCTCTGAACCACCAATGAATGCTGTTTCATTTGGAGAAAATCTTGATTAAAATATGCACCCCTGCCTACTTCTAAGCACATCCCCCTAATATCATCCTGTGGGAGTGATCGTGAATACCCCCTGGTGTTTTCCTGAGCCCCTTGTCTTACAAGCCTACAAATCTTTTCTTCTCTAGTGAAGGTGGATGGAGCACTTGAGGCAGAAAGTAGAGTCCTTCTCCTACAACTGCATGGCCACCCACAGATGTGGGGACACGCATCACTCCTGTGAACAGGTTACAGCCAGAGTCTGCTTCTTGGAATGGAAGTTCAACAGCTCTAGCTCCAAACACATCTATCATCTGTCGACCTCCCTGGCTGTTGGGAAGAATTTGAGAACTATGACTTTTTAAGTTTAAACATTCAGAATGTCTCACTATTAAATCTGGGAAACTTTGAAGTGGAAATATACTTGGCACTTAGAATGATCTTTTACACTGGTGGCTCCAAAAACTTGTACTTCAGCCACTGAGACATGTCATATTTTCTATCAGCCTTGCTCACTGGTTGTAACCAGTTTCTACAGAGACTCTGTTTTCTCCCGTGTGAGTGGCTGGGAAAAGCATGGGATGTGGAATAACTTGGGCTGGGACTTGAGCCCTCTATCTGCAGTTTTCTAGCTGTCTGACTTTGGTCAAGGTTCTCAACCTTTCTGTGCAAAAAGGAGATCACAAAATTGTAACCAATGAGTTACTAAGTGTATCGGTCATGACAGGTTATGTCATGCTGGGTAACAAACAGCTTCAAAATGTCAGTGCTGGAAAACAAAAAAGGAGCATTTGCTCACTCTGACTACATGTTTATCCTATGGACACGGAGCTCTGGCCCATGTCACGTTCATTCACCTAGGCTGGTAGAGGTACCATCTGGAACATCACTGGCTGTCAGGACAAGGTGAAGGGTACGTGGAGAATTATGAATTAACTCTAAAATTCTTCTACCCAGAAGCTACACATTCACTGATCTGGGCAAGTCACAAAGCCACACCTAACTTTAAGGGGAGAAGAAAGTTCAATTCTTCTGTGCCTGGATAGGGAGAGAAACTGGAAATTTTGTCCAGCAGGACTAATATGTACCATACTAAAATCAGAGGGGGAGGATGTGAGAAACTCCCTTACATTTTGGAGGACACAAAACGGTAAATTGTTTTCACATTCATAACTACTCTCAGAATATTCTTATAACTTATAACTGAGAATTGACACACCTTTGGATGCCTTGCCTGCTTTTGTGGTTACAGTCACACTGGTGTAAAGAATTACAGTTGTAATCATTGAGGGCTAAGGAGAAAAGGAAACAGAGGTAAACTTAATATGAAAAGATGCATGAGGAGTTCTCTTTGTGGCTCAGTGCTTTACAAACCTGACTAGGATCCAGGGGGATGCGGGTTTGATCCGTGGCCTCGCTCAGCTTAGGTCGCAGACATGGCTTGGATCCTGTGTTGCTGTGGCTGTGGCGTAGGCCGGCAGCTTTAGCTTTAATTCAACCGCTAGCCTGGAAACTTCCAGATGCTGCAGGTGTGGCCCCCAAAAAGAAAAAAAGATGCATCAGGGCCAAATGAGAACCAGTTGACAGATGTATTATGGAATGTTTCCAGAACCCAAAAGAGCATTGGTGTAGCAGTCAGGGCCATATTCTTATTTCGAGTGACGATTTGGTTTTAAGAAGACAATACTATTCTTCATCTTAAATATTTACATCTTAAAACTTGAATGTTAATGTTTTAATATATGAATGTTACTATTTTTTAATCTAAGTTTATATTTAATTCATCAGTGGGTTTGCCTTATGTAGCTAGCTGTATAAGGGCTATAAGCTAGTTTTTTATTTATAATTTGCAGAGGGCACTTGCCGATTTCTTTTTTTGTCAACCCTCTTCCTATGAAAGAAGAATCCCTGTCTTATCAAAATGTCAGGAATTTGCTTTCCCAGCCTCCTTTGCATCTAAGGAACAATCATGTGATTGTTCAACAAGCAATCATTGGTCCACCAAATCAGAAGCACCCTCATCAGATTTGGATCAGAAGCTTGTGATTGGAAAAAGGAGAGAGACCCTATGAGAGACTTTCAGAGGAGGTCGGTACCTGGGGTGTGGCATGGATAGTGTCTGCAGAGACAGCTCTGGCATCTATGTCAGCCGGGGCCCCACATCAAGCTCTGTGGGACCAGTTCTGCCATTTGGTTTGATGTTATGGGGTCTCCATCCTTGTTCCCTGGTCTTCAAGGAAAGTCTCTTAGTCACTCTACAGTCTTTCATTAATATGTTTTCCGCTTGTATTAGCCACTGTTGTTTTCTGTTGTTTGCACCACATCTATACTATTGGAGTGATATTAAAATAAAAATATCTGTGTCAAACCTTGGCATCCACAAATAGCACACCCCCTCCTTGAAGGAATTGGGTATGTAACTTAAATTTGATAAGCACTGATCAAGTGGGACTCATTTTAAAATGGAAAGATGGAGGATGGGACAGAGGAAGGAAGCTGCAGGGTCCTACAGTGGGTAAAAGAATCCAGACCGGGATGTAGATTCCTGTGCCTTCTGGCCCCAAGGGCCTCCGCATGAGGTGGCTAGGGGAGGGCTGGCCTTCTCTGGGCCTGTGGCAGGTGGGGAGGGCATGAGGCATGAACAGGAGTTGATATCGGAGCCTAAGGAATATCTGCCCCCCAGGAATTGCTCCTCTGAGCATTCTGGTAAAGGGGCACCCCAGGCCTGGTCACCAGGATGGCTGGCCATGGGTCCAAGAGCAAGCATGGAGTGCAAGGGAGCAGCCCTGGCCCCTCCAACCACCAGACAATTGCCCCGCAGTCCGCATCCCTCCCGAAAACAAGCTGTTTTGCCTGAGAGAACATGATAATAGCAGGCCCTGCCATTCCGCCCTCTCTCTGGGTCGGGGAAGGTCTGCAATTACCGTCTTAGCCGACTCAGATATGGCTGGCGGAGGGTAGACATTTCCTGAAGCCGCATACAATTTCTGCAAACTTTCCCTCCTCTCCCTCTTCTAGAGCTGGGGCTTCAGGCTCCCTCCCTCCAGCCCCACCCCTTCAACTTCTCCTGCCAGGCCAATGGGGAGGCATGCTCCAGAGAACAGAACTCAGCCTTCCTGGCCCAAGGTTCAGATCCACGGCTGGCTGCCGAGTGAGGCTGGGGGTGGGGTGGGGGAGGGACAGCGGGGAGGGGTCCCTGTGTGATGGTCTCTGCCCAGACCTTCGCTGTGCCTGGAATTTCTCCATCAAAGGGCCAGTCCTTGTGTAAAGCACTGTTCTCTAGATGGGTCCTTTATCTCTTGAGGACACCAAAGGTCTTCTTTGAAGAAAATCAATGGTTTAGATGCCTAAAGCAGGGCATCTTAAGAAGTAGATAGGGAGTTCCCGACGTGGCTCAGTGGTTAACGACTCCAACTAGGAACCAGGAGGTGGCAGGTTCGATCCCTGGCCTTGCTCAGTGGGTTGAGGCTCCAGCGTTGCCGTGAGCTGTGGTGTAGGTTGCAGACGTGGCTTGGATCCCACATTGCTGTGGCTGTGGTGTGGGCCAGCAGCTACAGCTCCGATTGGACTTCTAGCCTGGGAACCTCCATATGCTGCAGGAGTGGCCCAAGAAATGGCAAAAAGACAAAACAAAAACAAAAACAAACAAAACAAAAAAGAAGTAGATAAACGCTGGGAAGGGCCTGGGGAAAAAGGAATCCTCCTACACTCTTGGCGGGAATGCAAATTGACGCAGCCACTACAGACAACAGTATGGAGGGTCCTTAAAAACACTAAAAATGGGAGTTCCTGATGTGGTGCAGTGGAAATGAATCCTGTTAGCAACCTTGAGGTTGTGGGTTCGATTCCTAGCATTGCTCAGTGGGATAAGGTTCTGCCATTGCCGTGAGCTACGGTGTAGGTTGCAGACGCGGCTCGGATCTGTGTTGCTGTGACTGTGGTGTAGGCCGGCAGCTGTAGTTCCAATTGGACCCCTAGCCTGGGAACCTCCATATGCTGTACGTGGGGCCCTAAAAACCAAAAAAAAAAAAAAAAAAAAAAATAGAGCTACGACATGCTCCAGCAATTCTACTCCTGGGCATATACCTGGAGAAAACTGTAATTCAAAAATATACATACACCCTGATGTTCATAGTTAGTAGCACTAGTTACAATCATCAAGACAGGGAAACAACCAAAAAGTCCATCAATAGATGAATGGATAATGAAGATGTGGCATATTTTATATGTAAAGTAAACTGTCAGCAAAGGAATAATCCCCATTCTAAATTGCTATATATATACATATATATATGTATATGCATGTATATGTATGTTATACATATGTACACAATGGAATATCACTCAACAGTAAAAAGCATGAAATTTTGCCATTTGCGGCAATATGAATGGACCAAGAGATTATCATAGTAAGTAAAGTAAATAAGACAGAGACCAATATCCTATGATATAGCTTATATGTGAAACCTTTAAAAATGATAAAAATGAACTTTTTTCCAAAACAGAAAGAGACTCACAAACATAGGAAGTAAATGTATGGTTACCAAAGAAGATCACCGAGAGGAGGGAGGAATTAGGAGATTAGGATTAACATATATACAACACTATATATAATATAGATAATCAGAGTTCTCCATTCAGCATTGTCACTGCTGTGGCTCATGTTCGATTCCTGGCCCAGAAATTTCTGAATGCTACAGCTGTGGCAAAACAAAACAAAACAAAACAAATTAAAATAAAATAAAATAAAATAAAATAAAATAACCAATGAGGACCTACTGTAGAGCACAGGGAATTATACTCAATGTCTTGTAATAACCTACAATAGAAAAGAATCTGAAAAAAAAGAATATATATATTTATCACTAGATCACTTAGCTCTACATATGAACCTAAACCTGACACAATAATGAAAATCAACTACACTTCAACAATTTAAAAAAAAAAAAATAGATCTGCCCAGGACTGAACTGAGTGACAGGGGGTAAGTGGTCTGGATAGGTCTGACGTGAGTCTCCGAAATGAGATTTGGCACCCACCAGTCGCTGTCAGCTTTGCAGGCCCATAAACAGGTACCAGGGAGTTGCCGAAGCATGAGGAAAGAGGCTGGGAAGTAGAAAGAGCAGAAGCTGAGGAAATGTCTGGGCTGTGGAGAAGTCTATTGACAGTGCCTGAACTGGACCTAGTTAGCTATTAGCCACCCAATCTCTGCGTGCCTTAGTTTTCTCATCTGTAAAATGGGGATGATAATTCCAACAGTCAAGACCAGCTAAGATCTACCGCAGTAACCAATGACCCCCAAGCTCAGCGGCTGCCAACAACACAGGTTTATTTCTCACTCAGGCCACATGTCCACTGTGGATTGGTGAGGAGTTTCTGCTCATTGTGTTCAGAGCAGCTACCAACCCAAGTGTTCCTGGCTGATAACAAGAAGGAAAAAGAATGATGGAGAACTTGAACCCGCAACGTTGCTCTGGCCTATAAATAACATACGTCCCTTCTGTTCACACTCCTTGGCCAGAAATAGTCTCCTGATGCCTCCGATTACAGGAAACCAGGAAGTGCAGTCCATGTGTTCCAGAGGGGGAAAACCAGAAATATTCAGCAAAGAGGATTAATGCCTGCCACAATAATCATGGAACATACTTCTAGGGTTGTTGAGAGAATTAAAATAATGCAATTTGTAATCCGTTCTAAATGAATATAATAATGATGAGGATGGCGATGTTTATTAGTAGTAAGAACATTAAAAGACCCAAGTAAACTGTCAGCAAAGGAATAATCCCCATTCTAAATTGCTAATAAAAGGATAATGGAACATTTGATGTGCCGTCAATGTCAAGAAGGACCAAACCCTGGCTCTGCCACTAATTTGCTGTGTGATCTTAGGATATACACTCTTTGTCTCTGAGCTTCTAATGCCTCTTTTGCACACTAGGGGTCTCGGTCTCATGATTCAAGAATGAGCTGGGGATAGGCAGCGTGTAAATAAAAGCCATCAAGGGACTGGCTTTGGCTCACCCTCACTAGCTGGGGTGGTGGTGTGTCCCCCTTGGTGCTGAGCTCAGGAAAATCCTTGACATTGGAGCTGTCTGTGTCAGGCTTATGAATCTCAATCCCTAAATTATGGGTGACAGTGGCTTCTTAAAGAGGAAATGAATTGTTGCAACACAATCCAGCCATGTTGTATCGATATGATTAGCTAGTTATCCATGGAGTGCAGTAATTTGCTTTGATTTTTAAGTATCCGTTAGCAGCCAAGTCCTAATGAGGCGGCTCTAAATTGATTAGATACTCCAAGATACAGCACGGTTCACAGACTGTTTCAGAAAACTGTCAAGATCCTGAGACTGGCATTTCATTGGATTTAATGATTGCTGGAGAAGGTGTGCATCCCAGCCAGATACAATCACATTTGTCAGCATGATCCTTTTAAGCACAATTCAATTAAAGTGTTATTCTCTAATTTTATTAGAACCGGAGCCCAGAGCTAATGCAAGCTCTCGATATTGCGTCAGGAGGGGAGTGTGCACAATTTAATTTCCCTAATTGGAGTTTAGTGATCTAACATGCTTTTCATATCTTAATTCTTGGGATAATCTCCGGTTTCTGCACCTGCTACAATTCCTTTAATGGAAATGAGGAATCAGATGCAATGGTTACGCCTGGCGTGGAATCACTGGGTGATATCTGCCTCATTGAAGGGAATTTGCACATCTGGATCCTTTGCTTTTATCTGATCCTTCTCCATGGATCTTGGCCTTGACTTTGATAAGGAGCCTCTCTAACCTAGACTTGATCAGCTTTTCCAACCAAGCTGACAGTCTTAGAGGGAAGGTGATGGAAAGAAGATGGGCTACTTTGGGATCTCAGCTTCATCGGGCATCCATCCATGCATCTGATCCACACTCAGTAGGTGCCTACTCTGTGCTGGGCATGGTATTAGGTGCAGAGGGTACAACGTGAGCAAATCAGACATGGCCTCTGACGTCATGAACTGTGAGCTCGCTGGGGAGAGGGTCGTAGACAGTCATCACACAAATATTAAAACAATTGCCTTGTAATAAAGGATGTGAAGGGAAAGAAGGATGAAAGAAAGACCTCATCCCACTCCAGACTTAGTTGTAGGGATGGCCTCTAACAAGGTCCTGAAGATCCTGGCTGAGGACCAAGAAAAGTGCCATGAAGCCATCGTGTGGGATCCTCCCTCTGGCTCCACTGCCTCACCAGCCACCCCAAACCAGTCCCAGCCTTAGCGTTCAGGTCTTGGATGAAGCCCCAAGGTAAGGGAGAAGCTTGGAACATCTATGGATTTAAGAGTTGGCCATTCAGTGAGGTAGAAAGTGTCAAGAAATTAGGTTAGAGAGATAGCCAGGGGCCAGATCCCATATGACCTTAGGAGTCTCAGTTGACGTCTGTTGTCCTGATGCCCCAGGGTGGGCCATGAATTATAAGGCTAGGCCACCCACTTACATCAAAAGGGATGTTTTATTGCTAACGTTGTCTAGAATTGCTGGTTCATGGGGCTAAGAAAAAAAAGACTGTCATGATAAGAAAAATTGCTGGAGTTCCCTAGAGGCCTAGGAGTTAAGAATCTGGCATTGTCACTGCTGTGGGCAGGTTTAGTTCCTCACCCAGGAACTTGTGTATATGGCAGGTGCAGCCAAAAAAAAAAAAAGAGAGAGAGAGAGAGAAGAAGGGGAAGGAGAAGGATAAGAAGAAGAGGAAGGAGTTCCCATCGTGGCGCAGTGGTTAACGAAGCCGACTAGGAACCATGAGGTTGAGGGTTCGATCCCTGGCTTTGCTCAGTGGGTTAACGATCCAGCATTGCCGTGAGCTGTGGTGTAGGTTGCAGATGCGGCTCGGATCCCGAGTTGCTGTGGCTGTGGCGTAGGCCAGTGGCTACAGCTCCAATTCGACCCCTAGCCTGGGAACCTCCATATGCCGTGGGAGCGGCCCAAAGAAATGGCAAAAAGACAAAAAAAAAAAAAAAAAAGAAGAGGAAGAGGAAGAGGAAGAAGGAAAGAAAGAGGAAAAGGAAGAGGAAGAAGAAAAATTGCTAAAGTTTGCCTTGGGTTCTAAGTGCTCAGCACTTCTATGCATTATCATCTGATGCTCTCAATGGCCATAGGAGGGCACTGTGATTGTGTCCTTTCTACAGACGGGAAAACTGAGGCTTAGAGGGGCAATGTGAAAGGTCATGAGCTAGTAAGTAGCAGAGCAGGCTTTAAACCCAGCTTGGATGCCCCACAACCACCAGTGAATTGCCGGATGTCATAAACCTTCTCCTCACGCTCAATCCTGAAGTGCAAGGCCTGCTAAAAGCAGAGTTTCCACGTTGGACACCCCTGTGGACCCTACGCACCCCCTCCTCAGCTCTAGACTAGCCTAAGTCGGTCCAACTCCAGCCAGCTTTCAATGGCAGGATGACCGGGGCCTGCCTCATCCATGGCATGGTCACTTCTGGGACCCAGCCTGGCCACAGCAGCTGCTGCTGGACACTGTGCTGGTGAAATAACATCCAAGCAGTGGTTGCAGCTAGATGACAGGCAAGGTTGCTCCTTGCTGCTTAGAAATGTCTTCCCGTTGCACTCAGAACCAAACCTCGACTTCTTTTCATTGCCCACAAAACTGGAAAATCTGGCCCCTGATCTTTCTCCAATCCCTGTCCTAATACTTTCCCGTTCATGTGCTCCAGCCACTCGGATGGCCCTTCTGCTCCTCTCTTTGCTCTCAGTACCTTTGAACTTGCTGAACCCTCTGTCTAGGACATTCTCCATCTAGATCATTCTCTCCTAGGAGCCTCTTTCAAACCTGAGCTCAGACATCACCTCTCGAACAGGCTTTCCAGCCACTAGAAAGTATCCCTCCATCCTTGGTCCTATCCATCCATTCCATTTTTCTCATAGCACTTATCACTCTCTAACATTATCTGATGTATATAATTATTTGCTTATATTACCTCTCTCCCCTGACTAGAATGTGGTCCCATTAAGGCTGTCTTAGTCTGTCTTATTTACTACTTTTTTGCCTACTATGGTGCCTGGTGCACAGCAGACAACTGATAAATTTTTTTTATGGATGACTGTGTGAATAGGTGGATATGTGGATGGACAGACGGATGGATAGATGGATGGATGGATGGATGGATGGATGGATGGGTAGATGGATAGGTGGATGAAAAAGGCACTCAAGCCAAAGGAGGCCACGTGCAAGTTGATGCAGCAAAACTGAAGAGCAGGGGTGAGAGCAAAGGAACAAGGTACTTCCTCCTTTCCCAGCTCCTGCCCCCCAGGACCTGAGTCTCGGAGTTTCACCTCCTCATCACCTTCTCCAGTTTGTCACTCACGTGTGTCCCCCTGTGACAAAGCAACTCCCTCCTCTGCCTCCCGAGGTAAGACTTGCTAGCCCAAGTCTGTCAGAACTATCTGGTTTTGGACTGAAAACTAGCAACTTCTGCCCTGAGCCACCTAATGGGAAGAATGTAAAGAGAGGAGAAGAAATCCTTCAGAGACTGAGGGTGGGTGAGAAACATATTTTTTTCTGGGAGTAATCAGTAAAAACTAACACTTGCCTCGGTAGTCCTCCATGCCAGACCCTGTGCTAAGTTCTTCACATGAATTGACTCGTTTCGTTCTCCCCAAAACCCTAGGAGGTTGGGGATGGGGAAATATTTCCGGCAGATGAAGGATCTGGGGCATAGAGAGGTTAAGTAACCTGTCCAAGGTCACACAGCTAATAAACATTAGAGCTGGAATTTGAACTCACAAGGCCTGGCTGCCTTTAGAATCTTTGCTCTTAACATGCAGGAATTTATTTCAGCTTCCAAATCCTCCTGCGATGAGGTACCATCAGCACCTACGTTGTGGGGATAGTCAGATCGAGATGCAAGGAGAAAACGTGATGTGCCCAAGGTTTAAGCCTTATGAGTGGCAAGCTGACAGGCTCCTTCTATTTGGGTCTGGGACAGACAGCACCTCCCCAGGATGGAGACACAAGATGACAGATGGTAATGAACACTGAATGGGTACTTATCATGTGTCAGCCATAGTTCTAAGTGCTTAATATGTATGAACACAGGGAATCCTTATATGAACCCTATGAAAGAGCTATGGCTCATCTCCATTATACAGATTGGAAAACTGAGGCCCGGAGAGGTTAGCCAGGATCACACAGTGGCCAAGTAATGCAGGCTGGCTCCGGAGCCCTTCTGCTTTCCTACTTTATCTCTGAGACAAAAACAAAACAAAACAAAACAACAACAACAACAAACCCTCTTTAGCTCCTGAACCTTGTGTAAAATTCACATCTGGGTAGAGGACATGCATCTGGGGCAACACTGGCCTCCCCTGTTCTGAACAGTGCCAGAGGACAGCTGACAAAGCTCAGATCGGGGCTGGGGAGACACCCTTGGCTGGGACCACGAAGACCCAAGAATGAGACGTTCATGTCTGAGGCTTCCCCCAGGGGCTGGGTTCGCTAATGGAAACCCACAGCGTGTGCCAACAAAAGATGCTGCGATGGGGAAGGAAGGTGGGCACCTTGCTCTTGTCTGCGCAGGGGTGATCTTACTGTCAGAAACGATTAGGGGTCCTGTTTGTCTGTGAGCCAGCCTGGGGGCCAAGGTGGGGGGGGGGGTGAGGTGGGAAGATGAGAGGGGGGGCTATTAAACCGGAAAGAGACGCAGACTTATGAGAGGCCGGGAGAGGGGAAGGGGAGGGAGAGAGATGGGGGAAGGGGAGGGAGAGAGATGGAGAAAGAAGAGGGAGAAAGGAGACAGACATATTGAAGCAATTGGAAAAAAAAAAAAAAAAAGGTAAGAGGAGAGAGAATCGTTTTGAGGAAGGTTTTTAATCTCCCCTCCCCCATCTCCCTTGTCCCGCCCGTTTCCCTCCCAGCTCAAAGTTGTGGTTGTTATCCTATAAATAACAAATAGACTGAGACTGGCCTCTCGGAAAATGATTTAGGGGAAATAATTCAATTACTGTGTTCGTGAGCACTGGCCAAATAAAATGATTCTGGCCCCTTTTCATTCCAAGATGGGGCCGTGGCGGTGGAAGAAGGGCAGGCGGCCCATGTTATGGGCCTGCTGGTGGAATGATCTCTAGGGCTCTCTCTTGGGGAGGAAAGATTCATTTCATCTTCGTGTCTGACCATCCTGGCCAAGTAAGCACTTAGGACAGTGAAAAATAACATGTGGTTCCAGGAAGGGCACCAGAGAAATAAAGGCAGGCCTCCAGCCTCCACCCCCAAGTGGGAGCCCAGATGCCAGCCCCCAGGATGACAGGGAGCCCGGGACTCCCTTGAGATGCCAGGAAAATCCTCAGCCCTTGGCCCCATGGTTTTAGGGCAGGATCCTCTGCTACCCTCCTGGACCCCAGGGAAAGAGAGGCCGGCCTCTAGTGATGCCTGGTCCCCAACAGAGCTGGAGGGGGTGGGGGGGTGGGGAGGGCAGACCAAGGCTCATTTAGGATGCTGCCTGGATTTCAGGTGACTCCTGCAGAAAGACGAGCTTGTCCCCCACTGGAAGAGTAGCCTTTGATAACATCTAGCTCCTCAGTTCAGAGCTTTTGGTTAAAACTCTTCGCTCTGGATGGCCAGCCCCTGCAAAAGGCGTGCTAGTGGGATTTCTTTTTGTCTTTGTGTTTTAGAGCGATGGTGGTGGCGGTAGCTTGCTGTCTCTTCTTGGGGGGTGGCTCCTTCCTCCCTCCCTCCCTTCCTCCCTTTCTTGATCTCTCTCACTCCTTCTCTCCCAGACTTCCCCAGATATTGAGTGAGCACCGATCTGTGCCAAACCCCATTCTAAGCTCTGAGAACCCAGCCGCGAACAAGAACCAGGTCCCTGTTTTCATATAATTCACGTTCTATAAAGAAAGGATAGACCATGAACAAGCAAACTAACCCACAAGCAACAATGCTATCCATCGTGTTAAGCGCCATGAGAAAAGAAATGGACCAGGGTCACAGGGAGGGGTAGACTGGGGTGGAGCGGGCAGGGGGCACCGTGTGGCTGGACCGTCCAGTCGGGAACATCTCCAAGTGGGGTCTGGCACAAAGTGGGAGTGGGGAAGCAACTCTGAGTGGGGTCGGAAGGGGGTGAGGTTGGAGGGGAAGATGTGTGGTCAGATGGTGCGGGACTGGATTTAGCGCCGGGTGAGATGAGAGCGCTCTGGCTGCCCTGCGGGAAATGGACGTAGAGGCCATTATCCGGGTGAGAGGGGCAGGGTGGAGGCAGTGGAGAACGCAATTCTGGATGTTATTTTGCAGGTAGAGTGGGCCCAATTGGCTTAGGAGGTGGAGAGAGTGTGGTCATCCTGGGATGCCGTGATCACTAGGAGAACAGAATGGACGTCCCTACTTGGCAGCGCTGACCAGGAAGCCCTCACCCCCTGGTGGCAGTGGGCACCTCCACTGGGGGAGGGCGAGCTCATGCCAACACCTTGACCTTCCTCCCAGAGCTCTCTGGCCGCTGGTGGAGGAGGAGAAGGCCTTCCTAGTAGAGAGTTTACTCTTGCCACCCCTGCGGGGGCGGGGCTCTCTGCAAAGTGTTCTTACCCCCTTTTTGCACAAGGAAAAAAAAAAATAGGCCTGGATTTCCATTGATTCATCCTGAATCAATGCTTTTAAAAAATCTCACGCACACTTGGCTTAAGAGCCAAAACATGCATTTTATGTTTTGACATGGTGTCATCGATCGGAGGCACCCGTGTATGTGTGTGTGTGCGTGTGTGTGCCTGTGCATGCGCGCCCACGTGTGCCCCACCTGCCGAAGCACCCCCGCCCACCCCCAGCGGCCGACCTGGTCGCGGTGCGTCCTTAATGGCCTTGCCCCCGCCTGCACCTTAGATGCTTCCCCTGGCCCTCAGCACGGGGCCCTTTCTCAGGATTTTTGAAAGGATCGATAAGGTGCGGAGGCCTCCCGCTGCTGCCTGTCACTCACACTCCGCCAGACCATAAATTATGTATCGGTCTCTCTCTCTCTCTCTCTTTCTCTCTCTCTCTCCCCCACCCACACACTCTAATTTCTCTTGTATTCGTCGATGGCTCTGTGATGGTTGACCCTTTTTGGCCCTTGGAGGCAGGGGTACAGTTAAGCTTTAGTGAGGACGCGGATCCTGGTGGCAGGCTTAGGAAGAGGAGCTGGGATGGGGGAGAGGGGGGCGGCGGCAGCTGGCAATGAATGGAGAACTGAGGCGCTGGGGCTCTGAAGGCTGAGCTGCTTTCGGTGGTGCTGGGACCCTCCCATCCTCCCAGCCTAGGAAGTGAAAACATCTTTCTGGGGGAGAAGGGAGAGATTGAAGGCGGCATAAAATGTCATCTCTGCTGGGTCTCACTCTGGCTTTTGGACCAACAGGGAATTCTGCTAAGACTGGGACAAGCCAAGGATAGTGAAGACGGGGTACAGCATCCATTTGCTGGGGGAGCGGGCTTTCTTTCCGCAGAGCCTCCAGACCACCCATCCAGAATGCGGAGCCATGTGGTAGAAGAGCAGCGGGCTGGAAGGTCCCTCATTTATTGTGTATCTAGAGCCTGTTCCTTCTCCTCAAAGCTATAGCCAGGCAATCAAAGTAGCTAATATGTGTAACAGCTACCACTTATTGAGCAAGTGCTCTGTTCTGTTGCAGCTCATCTTCCCAGCAACCTCTGCATCATCACGATCCCTATTTAGCAGATGAGCAAACAGAGGCCAGAGAGGTTAAGTGAGTTACCCAAGATCACACAGCCAGAAGTGAGGGAGATCTGAACCTAGGCCTTTCCATGCCAGGGGCTGTGTTCCTAGTCACCTCCCACCCCAACCCCTGTGACTCTTGGAGCCCCTGAGGTGCCTTCCTGCCTTCTTCCTCTTTGATTCTCTTAGAGTCTGTCCCCATTGGTCTTGGCACTGTCGTCTCCCCAGTCCCTGCCCTCAGGGACAGGCTTGGGAAGAGCTGCTGGAATGGGGGAAGTAGGAGGTGAGCCTATAGCCCAGCCTCTCCTCCCTGTACCTTCTCTCTCCCACTCTCAATTTACACACTCACCATGGCTTCTTCTCTGTTGATGTGACAACGGCAACTAGGGTACTGGTATGTTTTCTCCTCCCAAGTAAATGTTTGCAATGAAACCTAGAAAAAGATTTGAGCCAGATGTCCAAGTTATAACCTGTGCCTTCCAGGATGACCTAGAGCAGATCCTTTCCTCCGTTTTGACCTTGGTGTCCTCATCTGTAAAATGGGTATAAGAAAATGCATGTTTTATATACCTCCTAATGGAGATGGGAAGGAGGGAGAGAAATGAGGTAATTTTTTTAAGATTCGAGTGGCTAATAAAGAGGAAATGTGTGGAAGCTCTGAAACATCAGACACATGAAACCGATTGGTGCAGATATTTGTGCAAAGCGTGTTTTACTCTCACTCCAGGGAATAAAATTCTAACAGATTCTTGGGGTGACACTGGAAGGGAAACTAAGAAGATAGTCTAGTTCTGCAGCTGTAGTGACCTCTGTCTACTAGTCTTGGAGTTCCAGTGAGACAGCTCTTTGGACAATGAACAGTGTTTTCGGGTTAGGAAAAATCACAATCTCTATGTCCACATTCCACTGATGTTAGTGGATCGTGTTAAGACCAAGACCTAGCCCTGAGACCGAGTCCCCAACCTCCCAGACTCAGGGCTGGAAGATCGTAGAAAGGAGGGGTCTCCAGCCCAGAGCTGGGAACCAAGCGGAGAGACCCATTTGTTCAGTATTCGTCCGTATGTTTATTCATCTATCTGTAAAGTACTTGGGACAGTGCCTGGCACATAGTAGGGGCCATGTAAGTGCTTGCCTTCATCACTCATTCTTCCTCTCACTCACTCACCAGCTCTCGCAGTCACAGGGCTGCTTGGCACAGCTCCAGGGGGATGACATTCACGTGTGTGAGGGCACCTTGTTCATTCCCTCTCTGAAGCCAGGCACTGAGTCTGGGCCTTTGGGTTTCACAGGTGAATAAAAGAGAGTCCCCCCACCACCCCAGGATCTCACAGTCGGTAGCAGAGGAGGTGAAGATATAACATATAGTAAGGATCATATATTATACTATTATGTAGTTTATAAGCATCAGTGCAGCCCCTAAAAACAAATAAAAAAAACAAACAAACAAAAAAGAAAAGAAAAGAAAGAAAAAAAAATCGGGAAAGGAGGGGGAGGAGGACAAGGAGGAGGGGGACGGACGAATCGGGATCTCAATTGCCTTCAGGGCTCAGGCAGGCCAAGGCAAGCAGGGACTCCTTGGCAGTTGAGAAATCTTGAAATGCCTGCCCCACCTGCAGGGGGCAGCAATGACCCATCTCCAGACAATGGTTTTTGTCCAGCAATACCTGGGCCAGGATTGCCAGGTCTTTGGACTTTTTTTGGAGAAGGTGGAAATCCAAAAAATTTTGGTGACGTTTTCTGATTTGTAAAAACCTAGTGGAAGTCAGACAAAGGGCAACTAGTTTGCACCTCTGGTTTGAGACTTACTGGAAGAAATCAATTCGTTCCCAGGGAAGACTTCATTTGAGCCTGACTTCGTAAGACTGACATGAAGATGGGCAGAAAGGATTGGCAGGCATCTTAGAGGGAAGCCAGCTCCTCTATATTGCTTCATAGATTAGGAAATTAAGGCCTTGGGGATGGGTCCCTTGTGGCTACTCGTTAAGAAGGGTTGGGAAAATGGGGAAGAATTTGGAAGATGAGGTTGGACACAAATTAAACAGGACCTTGAATGCCAGGTTGAGAAATGTGGGTGTGAATAAGCACGGATGCCTACAAGCTAACACGTCTGAGCATTGACCATGTGCCAGGTCCAATGCACCATCTCATTTAACCTTCATGAGACAATTACTCTCACCCCCATGTTACAGATGGGAAAACTGAGGCTGAGCGAAACGCGCCAAGTTCACAAAGCTGGTAAATGGTAGAGCAGGTCCTCAGACCTAGACCTTTGGACACCACTGCCCACCCCCCAAAAAAAACTGTGTCCTTGACCGTCATATCCTCCGGCAAAAGAAAAATGGAACAAGGGATTTTCACAAGACATTCCATCACCTCGACATCTTTTTAAATTCTCTAACTCACGTACTCCCAGGGCCCTGTTTTGTTTTATTGACTTGAAGATTAGGTTTCCACATTTCTTGAGAAGTCTCTCCCCGCCCCTTTTTAAACACAGCTGTCTTTGAGGGTGGGGAGGAGGAGTATTTTAAACAGGAGTTGTTTAACTAATTGCCAATTATCTCTGAATAGGGTATGGTTTCCAACAGCTGTAAGGGATTTTGGTCCCCATCCATTGCCTACTGTTGCTGGTACTCGGAGTGTGTTGAGATATTCTTGGCCTCTTGCTTCAAAGAGACAAACCAGTGCCTCACCCCTCCTCCATCCAGGCAGCCGGTCTCAGCCGTGCTTTTTACTGACTGGCTGGCTTCGGAGGGCACTGCCTGTGTCTGTCTGTAAGGAGATGGGTAAAGGCTGTCGGTCAGCCGCCTGTCTCTCTCTCTCTCTCTGAGTGCCAGGACCCTGGTACTTATGAGGAAAGAATTCTCCCCCAGGACTTGGTACCTATGCTGTCATTTCCCAGCGCATTTTAATATCCCCCTTGTCTGTGGAGGCTTCTGGTTGAAAGAGGAGACCCGACGTGGCCTCCTCTGTCCTGATCGCAGCAGAAAGCTCAAACGAGATGAACAGGAGATGTCAGCGGAGACCCCAGTGCAGATGGGTGATGTTAATTGTCCCTTCTGGCTCTGTCTGCTGGATTCTTGGGAAGCGGCCGAGGGGCAAACCTTTGTAAATGTTAATCTCCTTATGCTTAAGATATCACACTGCCTTTGATGTTCCCAAACATGTTCACTCCTATCTCGGTTGAGGGTGTGTGGCCCAGACAGGCCAAATGCTTGTTTTGTCTTTCGTCTTCCTCCAGGAGGGCTCCATGGATGATATGCTCACCTCCAGCTGAAATAGGAACAGGTCCCTCTTCAAAGCCGGAGTGGGGAGAGGGGCAAGGTGCAGTGACACGCAGGGCCACTCCACCCCTATCCCCAGAAACCAGTCTTAACTGGAGTCATTTTCTCACCCAAGCCCCCATCGGATTCGAATGGGTTGGATTCAAGTGGATGACTTGTTCTTTTTTTTTTCTTTTTTTCGGGCCAAACCCGCAGCATATGGAGGTTCCCAGGCTAGAGGTCAAATCAGAGCTACAGCTGCTGGTCTACACCACAGCCATAGCAACACCAGACCCGAGCCGCGTCTGGAACCTACACCACAGCTCATGGCAATGCCGAATACTTGACCTGCTGAATGAGGCCAGGGATCAAACCCACAACCTCATGGTTCCTAGTTGGATTCATTTCCGCTGCGCCACAACGGGGAACTCTGGATGACTCTTTCTGTTACAAACCCCTCTGCTGCTATAGAAAGGGGGAAACGGGAAAGATTTTTAAGCATCTATTTATATTTGTATGGTTAAGGTAATAATGATTGCTGTCCCAAATAAACCCCCCAAAAATGTATAATGGCTTAAATATAGTGGAAGTTTATTTATCCCTGATGTCAAGTACAACATGGGTGCTCCTGACTGGGGGTGTCTCTCTTGCAGATGATGATCAGGAACCCAGACTCACTGTCTTGTGGTCCTTTTGTCTCCAACAATGGTTTCCATGTTTGCCGTGTTCACCCACAGCGAGCTGTGGAAGGAGGAAGAGAAGGTGGGGAAAGGCAAACTGCTGGTGCCTGAAAAATAGTACATATCATTCCTGGCATTGGCAAGAACGAGTCACATGACCTCCCCTGGAAGAGAGGCTGGGAAATGTAGTCCCAGCTGGTGGCTGCTTTGCACGGACAGCCTCAATAACTGAAGTGGATACATGAGTCTTTGGTGAAGAGTTAGACCCTCTGAGCTCTGAGGAAACAGCAGAGACACAAGAGGAAGAGAAGTAGTTAGAAGGAATGGGTTTGAGTTTCAGAGTCTGGCTGTGTCCTTTTGGGTGGATCACTTTCCCTATCTGAGCCTCAGTTGCCTAATCTGGAAAATGGACATAATGCAAAATGGGAAGAGCTAATAAGGGTGACCGAGTTATGGTCTATGAAACCATCTACCCACTAAGTTTGGATGTCAGAGTATTTTGGAAAATGTGATGCAGTCGATGATTTGTATGGATTTCCACTTTCCCTGAAAAAAAAAAAAATAAATGGAAAGAACTAGCAACCTTGGGTCTGTGTTCCTGGGTGGTGACAATCCGCCAGCACTGAACGTAGAAAAGGCAGCAACCTGAAGTCCCACACAGTTGCCATCACTCCCATATGACCTGCCTCGCCCATTCACATGGCTTTCTGGCCATGTCAGTAGGGAAGGTTGAGACTCCTGAGCTATACAAGCATCATACCTATTCCTGATGATCACTTTCAAGTGTCAGGAATGTTTTACTGCTCCTTTTCTGCTTGCTAAAGAACTTAATCATTGCCAAACCTCCACCCCAGCTGCAGAATCTTATACATCAGCTTCACTGATTGATAAGCTCTAGAAATTACATATTAATAGTGAAGGCTGATGTATAGAAAATTTCAATTGTCAATTTTTTTTTAATCTTGGCAGAGTATTATTATGACCACCATGGCACAATCTTTAGGATCTTGTAAATTTTCCTAAGATAATGAAATGGGCATTCTTGGAGAAGGTTTCATCCCAGAACTTGGAGCCCCATGAGTCCAGTAATTTGATTAGGAAGTTGCCTCCTGCTGAGGCCAGTGCTGGGGAGGCTGACTGACTGACAGCTGTAATTGATGGGCCCTGGTGGCGAGGAAGGGGCACGGCTTTATGGGGCAGGCTGGTGATCTCCTGCCAATGTCCACTTGAATGTCACTGGGAAGGCAGGAGATGACCAATCAGCCTTTTAATAGTCCGTTGACAGAAGATAAGTGAACAGTTATGTAAGACTGCTGGACAGAGCAGGGCAGCAATGGGAGAAGGAGGGAAAGGAGGAGAAAGAAGAGAGGAGGAGGAAAATTCTGAATATATTATTCAGGATAGGCTACGCTCTGCTGTTATAACAAATGACCCCCAATCTCAGCGGCTTAAAACAGCAAAGGTTTATTCCTTGCTCACGGCGCATATCCATCGAGGGTCAGCAGGGGTCGCTGCTCCATGTTGTCCTCAGTCTGGGACCCAGGCTGATAGAGCCTCCACCACCTGGAACATCATTACAGGAAGGAAAGAGAGAGAGAGGGTGAACCATGCGTGACTTTAAAAGAGCCCACCTGGAAGTGACATGTATCACTTCTATTCACACTTCAATGGCAAAGGAAGTCATAAGCCATGCCTCTCTCAGAACCTGTGAGGAGTCCAGTTCTCCCACATGCCCAGGAGGAGAAAAACTGAAACTTGTGTGAACAGCCTTCATATCTGCCTCTCAGAGGACCCAAGATTCTAGATCAGGAAAGAATCTGTATAAGTTGGGACCATCAGGATTGCCAATACGGAAGGTAAAACTCAAACTATTGAAACAAAAGAAACTTCACTCACTCCCAAAAGTAAAAATCCAGTGAGAGGTCTGCCTGTCTTCAGGCAAAGCTTCATCCAAAGGCTCAGAGTCTCTAAGATCTGGTCTCTTTCCCTTTCTCAGCTTTGTTGCCTTCCATGTAGCCTTTGTTTTCATGTCTTCACACGTCGCAGGGGTCAAGTTCCATGGGAAAAGAAAACCTGTGCCTCTCCTCAGTTTTAATAATCATCCGAGGTCTCAATCTCTCTGGACCACATTGGGTCAAGTGCACATTCCCAAGTCAGCCACTGAATCCAGAGGTAATGGAATGTCAGGCCAGCTTAAATCATATGTCTGGCCCTAGAATCAAAATTGAATTAACTTCATCAAAAGCATGTAGACCCAAGGGAGGGGAGAGATGGTTCCTCAGGAAAATTCAGAGCCCTGGACTAGGATAAGTGTCTCAAAACATGCCCAAATAAAATAACACATATCCACTACAGGATGGAGAGCTGCTCTGACCCAGGGGCTTGCCACATGCTGATTTGTACATGTGCTTCAGGGCTGCCTGCGAGGACCAGGGTGCACTCCTGCATCCGCCAGTCTCCCTTTCAATTAGAGCAATTGTCCTTTGTTTGTTACATATTCGCATTAGTAAGATTTCTTTGGAATTAAAAAGGGGGGAAGCCTCTGTTTCTAAAAACAAAACAAAAACAAAAACAGGGGGTTTAAGCAAAATACTGCCGTTTGATCTCACCTCCTGATTTTACAATAGTAGATACTGAGATTCAGAAAGATAAGTAGATTTCTCTTCTTGTCTCATTGACCAGAATTGGTCACATGGCCTCCTAGCTGCAAGGGAGGCTGGGAAAGTGCGCATCTGGCAACAGGGAGTGGAATTATCACAACCCCTCGGGTATCAATGGTTCCTCCCCTAGGGCTGGGCACATTGCCACTGCACACATAGGTGGGATTCCTTTCGGAGAAGACAGGGAAAGAAAAGGCTCTGAAGGAGCTGTCAGCCATGGTGGGAAGAGTCTGATCTCATTAACACTTGCTTAAGGCTAGAACTAGGCCGTGTGCCTCTGCTTATTCCTCCACCGGTCTGTGAAATTGGCCTGTAATGATCTCCTTTAATCCTCACAGCAATCCTATGAGACAGTGAATCACACACTGACTCTTAAACTGTCCACCTGGAATGGACTCTTAGCACTATGATTGTGTCCCATTCATTGTACAGAAGGAGAAACCGAACTTTATTTATTTATTTTTGGTCTTTTTGCCATTTCTAGGGCTCCTGTGGCTATGGAGGTTCCCAGGCTAGGGGTTCAATCGGAGCTATAGCTGCCGGCCTACACCACAGCCACAGCAACGCGGGATCCGAGCCGTGTCTGCGACCTACACCACAGCTCATGGCAACACCGGATCCTTAACCCTCTGAGCAAGGCCAGGGATCGAACCCGCAACCTAGTTGGATTCGTTAACCACTGAGCCACCATGGAAACTCCGAAACCGAACTTTAGAGAGGAATTAAATGCCCAGGTCACATAACTAGTAAATTTTGCTTGTTCCTTACTTTACACCTTGAGTACAGAGAGGGTCACAGCACTGAGGGAGGAGGGATCTTTAAACGCAGATCTTTCACCTGGCAGCGAGACCTGGGGCATGCCAGGCAGAGGGAACAGCATGTGCGAAGATCCCGAGACAAAAGAGTACCTAGAAATGGCAAATGGTTTTACAGTTTCAGAACCTAACATTTAAAGGAACATCATACTTAGGAGTGAAAGCCTTGTATGAGGGCAATAGAGAGCCAGGAGATATTAGGCAGAGGAATTATATCATCACACAGGCAGTCTATCTTCGGTGGGGAAAATCAACTGCAGGGAACAGCTGGGAGGCATGAGCAGGTGAGAGAGGACAGTGGCTTGGATGACAATGTTGGCAGTGGGATGGAAGTGGAGATTCAAGGAAAGGACTCTGAATCCACCAGATTTCGTGACTGGAGGTGACAATTTGGAGAAGATGGGAAAAGCTGAGACTGAGTCCCAGGTTTCTGGATGGTGGTGCCATTGGCTAAGGTGGTGCAGGTGGGAGATGAGTGTGGAGGGCAGGAACCCAGGCAGCCTGGCTCCCAAGGAGGCAGGCTGCACTCCTAGGCATAATGCTCTCTGGATCCCCTGTGCTTGTCAAGGACTTGGGACTGGGCCAGGGGTATTAAGGGAACCCTGATTGAAGTGAGAAAACCTCCCTCAGTTGTGGGTACAAGTCCTCGCACAGACAGTTCCTCACCCTGCAAAGAAGACAGGTGAGTGGCACTCGCCAGGGGCAGATAGTGAGCTCCTCTCTCCTCCGCCTCAGAGCCACCACCTTTGCCCCTCCCCTCCATTCAAGGTAAGACACCAGAGCCCTCAGAATCATCTCAGGACCGACTACTGGGATGCCCAAGCTGGATCCTGG